>NW_022589708.1:27479664-27812946 GCF_004348235.1 Phoca vitulina | reverse complement strand
CCACTCCAGCAACCCTCAGTTTGTTTCCTGAGATTAAGAATTCCTCATATCAGTGAAGTCATATGATACATGTGTTTCTCTGTTTGACTTATTTCGCTCAGCATAATACCCTCCAGTTCCATCCACGTCGTTGCAAATGGCAAGATCTCATTCCTTTTGATGGCTGCATAATATTCCATTGTATATATATACCACATCTTCTTTATCCATTCATCTGTCGATGGACAAGAAGATGGTTCACTTTATAGCTCTTTGATCTCATCAACTACAGAGCAAAATGGGAAGGAAAGATGAAGAATGGGTTCTTGGTGAGAAGCGTTTTGTTTTTCATGACATTGCTCAATGTATTTTGAATACTTTTCCTAGGAATACTGATGGATTTGCACATATGTGTCCATATTCCTTCAACTGCCTTCCTATTGCTAATTGGCATTTATGAGTTAGTTCTTCTAAGTCTTGGGAAGGTGCCTGCGGCCACATCTTACAGTAGAACCCTGGAGCAATCCAGACTTCTTTAGTGATCCTTAGCCTCATTAATACCTGATTATAATCTGTCCCTCCTTTATGCTTTCTTCCTTGATGGACAAAATTAGTGATGTGTCCAATGTGTCAGATTTAAAATTATTTTATCCAACCATGAAGTTGAGTTGGAATCCCAGAATTGGGTCTAAGATGTGAGGTCCATGTGAGAAACCAGTTTGGGTTCTAGCAGAACTAAAGCTTAACAAATTGTGACCACCCCCTCAATAATTTCCCTCAATAATGAATAAGTATATTAATGAGAAGCTTATCTTAGGTGGATTCTTAAAATAATCTAATTGGTTTAATCATGCCAAATCAAAAGACTGGGATCCCATATGTCTGGAATTCAGGTATCTGAAATATGGTTAATAAAATTATAAAAACAATGAAGTCAGTTCTATTTAGTGAAAATATTATTAAAGCTCAGTAATAAAAATTACTTTTAATCATATTGAAATATGTGGCATTTTGGCTTGCAGCCTGAAAAGGGTTTTAAGTGTGATATATTTATGTTACATAAATAGAAGCGCAATTAGTATTTATTCAATGGAATAAACAGTGCACACCTGGTACTAAACATAATAAACTTTGGACTCATTTTCAGAATGGTTAAATCAGCATTTTTCTGGATTTTTTTTAGCCTTGCTCTGCCTTTTTCCTGTTCTAACTTCTCCTCTCCTCTCATTCTAAATACCGTTCCTTCCAATATTTGAAAAAAATGTGAATATTCTGAGAGTCTCTAGCCAAAGTATCTTCAGGTAAAAAATGTTTTCTCCAGCTGGTATGCTAATACAGAGGTATCGCTGAACTTACTGTTATTTCAATAATAGACATTTTGCTGCTTATTTCTACTAATCATTTGTTCAAGGGACAGGAGTGGGACACCTGATCTCTCGAGTGTGGTCTGTCAGGCTGGGGTTGACACTTCATTTCTGCTTCAGGCCACCAGTTGCGAGTGAGGATGTAGCTCTGTCCTCAGTTTCCCCACAGAGAGGATAGAACCTCTCTGTGTTCCACTGTCCCGATAATGAAAAAACAAGTAGTATAAACTTGCCAACCAGAGACAAAATCTTTTTTGGTGGTTTAGCAAAACATAAGAACTATGGTTTCTGGCATGAGAAACTATAAACTAGATGAACTAGATGTTCATTCTTCTGACGATGGATATAATTAAATTATTTGCCACTGAATCATGAAAATGCGGTGATCTGATAGTCAATGAAATGACATAGTCTTAATGGCCCTGTCTTTTCAATCTTTCCCATAGCAGAAAAAGAAGGGAGGCATCAAACAGTATTTTATTCTCATATATTTGGTGAGTCGGGAATTTGGACAGGACACAGCAGAGACAGTCTGTTTCTGCTTCACCATATCTGAGGCCTCAGCAAGGGAAGATTTGAATAATTGGGCATGAATCAAAACTCTAGAGGCTACAATCATCTTCACACTTATGTCTGGCATATGGCAGAAAGAACTAACTAGAAGATCTCACTTAGGTGGTTCTATCGACTGGAACTCTTGCACGGGATTTTCTATGTGGTCTGAGCTTCCTCACAGCATGGTGGCTGCAGGGTTGTTGGACTCTTGACACAGTGACTCTGGACTTGTGTTTATTCCTGAAAAAAAAAAGGTGGCAGCCACGTGGCCTTTTGTGGCCTAGCCTTGGAAATCACATATTGTCACCTCTACTATACCCTTTTAGTCAAGCCTCTCATGAGCCCACCCAAATTCAAGGGAAGAACAGACCTCCTCTCTTGATGAGGGCAAGTTTTGGAGATTCTGGCCATGCTTTAAAACAGACCCAGGAGGAATGGTTTCCTTCTGAAATAGCCTTATTCAGTACTGTGGAGAAGGCTCAGATTAGTCCTTCCTTGTTTCCTCACGGGCTCTATTTCTATGCACATGCAGTTCTTCCATCTCAACGTGTGATAAATACTTCACCTACATGAGAGAAGAGGGTGAAATAAATGTTACTGAGTGCTGATTATATGTGTCATATTTACCCCTACTAAACTCATGTCAGTATTAGCTCTGCCTAATCTCTTCTAAACTTTCTCAGAACCCTTTGGGAGTGTTTCTTTCTGGAGTCATTGAGATTTTGGAGAGAGTTTGACTTGGTTGGCTTAGTTTCCCCAAAGATTATATATCTCCAATCTGCTAAATATGTCTGGCCACCATCCCTGAAGAAAGTCTCAGATTCTCTCACAGACTTGTTGCCCTTTCTTTAAAACAGAGTAAATTGGAATCCAGTTGATGGAATAGAACTCAAACTTCTGCTTCTGTGATCAATATTAACATTATAATAAGAGATTTATGAATACCCCAAAGTGTTCAATGTTTTACAAGAAAGAGTAGAATCTTCACAGGAAGAAGATAGAGTCTCTGTCCTTAAAGGAATTTACCATCTTATGTGAAAAGGAGACAAGCAGTTGCACCCTCTCAACAATGTGTCCAGCTGCTGATGAAACATGTAAAACTACACATAGCAGGCAAACACATAACTAGTTTAGCTATTCTTACTGGGCAGCTGAGCCAGAATGCACCAATGATTGGAACTGGGTGATATTAACAAGGAGCGCTCAGTGGTGAAGGTGAATCTTAAGGGGAGGAATCAAGTTCCATTGGTGATGAGGTAGAGAAAGCACAGTGGGAAGAAGATCCAGCCTACACCTGCTGAGGCCTCTGTTTCCAGAGTTCCCAGAATTGCCTTAGGGATATTCTTGGATCTGCTTTATTATCTGAAGGCTTTGCATAAAACAGTCCTCTTCCTTTGGAAGTCTACATAGCTGTTTTTAATTGAGCAGTCCTATCATGCTGGTTGTGCTCAATGATTTTTTGAGCATACTAGCCCTTGTTGAATGAGCCCAGGGCCTGAGCCAAGCTTTTTGGAAAAAAGTAGAAAAATAAGAAATCTCAGATGTTGTGATTTTTTTCCTCCTAGAAAAAAAAAGAACCTGAAAGTCACATATACATACCTGCTTTCAAAATACTTATGAGATTGTAAGAAAGGCGCCATCCAAATTTTGTAATTATTTCTCTCTCTTCCCACTTAATACATTTTGGTTTTTAGCATTTTCTTTACTCATTTTCTGTGGAAACAATTCTAGGTTTCACGGCTCGCTGTTTCTCCTGATGCATGTGAATCTCATACTTTTCTAACCTAAGGGCTTCTGTCATTTTCAAGAAGGCAAAGCTAATGAAAACTCACATGTCACAGTGTTTCAAGGGCAGGACTAGCCCACAGAAGCTTAGTTAGTCTGGGCCCTGACAGGGTTAGCAGAGAAAGCCCCAAAACGAAAGACTAACTCTGACACTCATAATGCTCACAATCGACTCACAACAAAACAAAGTGATTCTGTTCCATGATCTTAGCTATGCCCAGGTCACCATCTTGCCTGGCTGGTTTTGTTGATGGCAGCTTAACCTGACACAGATTCCAAAGGTGGAACCCCTTCCAGGAACCCCAGAGTGGTGGATTATATAACTAACCTGGGACAGGATCAGGTTTATGAGAGGCTGATAACTAACAACTTACAAGTACTTGCCTTCGCCAAAGACATCCAGAGAGATCTTGTTTTTCTTCATAGGACAGTAAAACGGTTCAAAATTTTACACAGTCAAATGAACACATCGTTTATTAAGATTTATTTTCCATGTAAAATCTATAGTTCATTAAAAAATACATTCTTTAATCTCTTTTCCAGCTGTGCATCTACTCTTTTTCAAGGGTGGTGGTAATGTAACAGGCAAAAGAAGACAAAGTGCCAAATATATAAATAGCAAAAAGTGAAAATTACATCTTAGTAAGTAATCTCATTTATTTGAGATGCAGAGAGACATAAACTCACGAATCAACACTTAGGATTCGGTGTGTTTAGTTCTATGACTCTCCCTGGAAAGGATCTTGGTTTCATGTTACATCTAAAAGGGAGTGGACATTAAAAATGATTCCTATCCTTTACCCCACCTCAGCCCACTTGTCTATGTTTTATGGCTTACAAATGTTATCGAGTTGAAGTAGGAGAGAGAGGAAAGAGTGGCCCATAAAGAGGAATTTGTCCAGATCTACTCCCAAAGGGCCCGAAGATCCTGTGTTTTCCCAGGTTTTGTATTAATTCAAAGGACTCTAGGAGGTCTAATCTAGATCTAGGCACAAGTGAAAATCTACAGTGACCTGGGGACTGAAGTCTAAGTATGTGTCCTTAGCCTTATTACTATACACTTTTCCTCCTCGCAGTGGGCCTATCTTTTTGAGAACATGCAGGTAGGGAATGATTGAGTTTTAAGTTATGGGAATTATTTTGACCTTTAGTAAAACCTTGTATTAGTATTAATAATAATGATATAGAGGTATAGAACCTCATCATTTTTTAAGATAATGTCACTTCTAGTATCATATTTGACCAAACAACTTAGATAAATAAGAGAGTATCCCCATTTCATGGAGCAATTCACTGAGGCTCTATGGGGATAAATACTTTATACAAGATGATTTAGAAAAGTGAGTAGCCCATGCACTTTCCATTAAAGGGCTTTTGTGACTCTCCCCAACATGTGTTCCTTGAACAAGAGTTGTGTTAGGCAGAATAATGGCCTTTCAAAGATAAGCACATCCTAATCCCCAGATCTTGTGAATATGTCCTTCACATTGCAAAGGGTATTTATGGTTATATATGGAATTAAGGTTGATAATCAGCTGACTTGAAAATGGGGAGATTATTCTGGATTATCCAAGTGGGTCAATATAATCACAAGGGACCTTGAGAGTGGAGGAGAGAGGCAGAAGAGGATGTCAGAGTGATGCAGTGTGAGAAGCACTAGGTCTGTTGGTGGTGGCTTTGACCACGGAGGAAGGGCCACGAGCCAAGGAATGTAGATGGCTCTAGAAGCTGGAAAAGGCAGGAAAATATACTATCTCCTATAGCCTCTGGAAGGGAGGGCTGACACTTGGATTTTAACCCAGTGAAACGGTGTCAGACTTCTTCCTGACTGTGAGGTGATATATTTGTGTTGTTTTAAGCCGCTAACTTTGTGGTAATTTGCGATAGCAGCAATAGAATACTAATACACCAATGCTGTGGAATGTTTTATTAACAAGCAGTTTCTGAGACTAAATGGTATGCTGGTAAATGTTTAAGAACCAGCTTTCCAGGGAAAGGAAAAAAGCCCTATTAGTGTTTATCACTTTCTGTGGTATAAATACTCCCACCATTGCTAAGATTTCAAAGTCCCAGTGACATCGCCCATCTCAGATTTGGGAAGAGATGCCCACAATGTCTCATGAGCTGGTGCCAGCCAGCAGCGGTAGGCTACTGGAATATGTTTGAGAAACCGTATAGCTAGCCCTTTCAGCATTGCAATGTGCACATTAGGTTTATTAGTGGTAGCCCTTCCGAGAAGAAGTCTGCTTCACGTTATGCAACCCGGCACTCCAAACTTACTTGACAACATTCTTTTCCCTGAATGGTGGACCTTAAGTGGAAAGTTGGTGACAAAATAGTATCAGCTCTGTCGTCTACTGCCCCCTCCCAGTCCAGATTTTTTACACTCTACTAAAACATCTACCCAATTCATGAATACCATTTACTTTTTTCTTCTTATCCATCTCATAAGAATCAGGGAATGTGAGTCGAGGGGTAATAACATAAGACCAACTGAACTAGGGATGGATACTGTGGCCAGTCATCATCACTGACCACCCAGTTTGCCAGGCAAGGCAAGGCAAGCAGCAGCAAGCAGCTGAGGAGTAAGTTATCTGCATTGACATCAAAGATCTAGTGACTGAGGCTCTCGTCTTTTCTATCATGATCAGTCCAAGTTGTCAACTGAGGGAGGGTCCCCTTGCTTCAAAGAGGCCGGCTTTTGAGTGCTGGGTGTTAGTGAAATAGGATAAATGACATTTGCCCTGTGACTCCTACTTCATATAATTCCTTCATAGGCTTTTCAGAAGCTTGGGGGAATCTTTTGATAATGATTTAATTTTTCCCTGAGCTTGTTAATTCTGCTGATTGGGGCATAGGGGTGGGGGTGAGGTGCTTTAATCTTGCTAATTAACTGCATTTCTGTCTCTTCCTGTTTAGATCATTTCTTTTGGATGACTCAGTCTCTTTAGGGTAAATGTTCAGTCTTTCAGATTTCTCAACCGTTTCCCTACTCTTCCCCGGGATGGTGTCATATGTCTCAGGGTTGGGGGCTGAGGGAGATCATATAATCCTGTGGCAGTGGGCAAGTCGGGCTTCTATGAATGCAGGTCCTTGTTCTGTGTGCTGTTCTCTGGCTTTGTGGTGAGGAAGTTTGTCTGTTCTGGCCTGCTGGGGTCTGCTGACATGTGGCTGGCTCCGTGTGGCCTCGAGAGAGATCATGCTGATATCCACACCTGACATTTGTGGGCGTAGACATTGGCCTGCAGTCTCATGTCTCCATGCTCCCCTGCCCTTGCTTCCAACCCAGACTTCCTCCAGCCCTCCCGATACTCTGTGGGCCCCCTTTGGAGCTCACAGGATTCGGGCGTGTCCCTCATTGAAAACTGCTACTGCAGACTCCCAAAGGACGTCTCTCTTGTTGCTGCATCGTCACAGAGACAGATGGGAGCTTCCTCATGCCTTAGATTGTACCAGAGAAAGGATGTTGCTAACTCCAGTGTTCATGGGTCTCCCAAGATGCCGGGGGGGTGGGGGAGAGATTAGATACTTCAGAATCTGGCTCTGCCATCATTGACCACCATTTCTGTGCTGCCTTTTCCACTCTGCCATGCTCAGAGAAGTAGCTTTCCATTAACTGCCTTTCTGATTGAAACATTTCTTATGCCACATCTGTTTCAATAAGCTTCATGGCTTAGCTTTCATTGGTGGCAGAAATAACTTTTCTGTATCAGGGAAAAAAATTCTAACAGATGAGGTGGCCAGGTGTGTTTTCTCATATAAGGAATCATGGGAAAACTAGGAGGTAAGAGTTACCTAGCATGGAAATACTCTAACTTGATATCCTGGCAATCCCCGTTATACTTGCCAATAGAATTGTGCAAATGAGGACATAAAGCTCCCTACCCTCACTCCCATCCCCATTATGAGATCACTGGAGAATTTAAGCTCCATTGAGTTTTATGCCTAATGTATATATGTATATATATATTAATTTGATTCATTCCTGGGAGCTAAAGTGGTATGATCCTAGTGGACATTAGAATTCATAATTTGCTTTTAATAGACTCAGAGGAATGTCGTTATTTTCCAGAAAGGCCTTCCCCTGCCTTTATTCCTCTAGTAATTTGTATTTTGTTCTATTAGCCTATACCATGCCATATTGTAATTAGTTGTTTTCACATCTTCCTTGCTCTCTCCCAGCATCTCCCTACATGTATACTAAGCATGCATGACTGTAAGAGACAGAATCTTATGATGTTTATGTCTATATCTCTCATGCATGTATCCCAGGTAGTGTGCCTAGCACATGGTAGCTGCTCCATCCATGAATGGATGAAGTGACTTGTTAGGTAAGCTTTCGGCAAATAGGCAGTCGAGAAAAAAATCTAATGCCATCATCAATATCAGGTCTCTGGTAGAGGCGTGATGACTTAGCCGTGAGACCAACTCACGAGAAGTGAATCACAGCCGATTGAAAACCTCGTTTTAAAATATGGGACATTTTCATCAAATTTGATAATGTGGATTGACTGTGTGAATATGAAATATCCAACCCATGGTAAATATTGAATAGGGTTTTAGAGCAATATTTTTTATGACAAACATAATCGGAGCAAACGGTATGCTAATAGTTAGACATACTGTGAACACTGAGGTTTGCTATCATTATGATTATTATTGCTGTTGTTAATACTATACTACAACTGTACACCTGCTCCACTCAGTTGTTGTTTTTTTAAAATTTAAATTATTTAAATTTAAACATGAATGCCTACTTATAGAAAAAGTGATAAAAGCACAGATAGGTTTAAAAAAGAAAATATACCAATTGAGGATAATCACCCTTAATAGCTTGTTCTCTATATTTACGCCTCTTAGAAAAAATTACATCATGCTGTATTTACTATTTTATAGAGTGCTTTTTGGTTTGACTTAATAGCAATAATATTGTTGACATCTTTTTAATATTTTCCTTTTTCTAGTCTAAATGCTAAGTTGTACTGACTCGTTAATGTATTTTTCAATTTTATGAGGTATTCGAGTATTTTTTTTTGTCCCAGTAAAAAAAGCCACTTGGCTTCATTAGTAGGATTTTCTATCTCTTATACCCAAACAATCTCGTTTGCCTCTTTTTTAAACATGAGAAGTAGTTTTTATTGGTTTGTGCAATTGATTAATGAATTAGGTCCTGGGCCTGGCTTTGAATCTTAGGCTCAGCTGTGACTGTTAGCGAGACCCACATTCTGCCTTCAGATTGTCTGGATACTGTTGAAACACACTAACCGACTTGGATGTATGTTGCCTTGAATATAACGTATGCTAATTGGTTTAAAATATGGGCAGACCTCACGCTGGGTGTTTGCAAGTAAAGAAAGTTTTTAGACTGTGAACATGCTGTCTGAAGTGTGAATGTCTCAGGAGTTTAGAACAGGTTCTGCTCAATACATGAACCCGAACTGCCCTTCAGCCAATCTGCCCAGCAGGTTACATCAATGTAGGCATTTCTCAAGTATGGAATATCCATATACGTCAGACCAAATTGATTTTCCTGGAAGCTACACTCAGAATTAAAACAAAAACAAAAAATATTTCTAGTACACTGTAACATTCTAAGAAAACAGTTGCCACTTATTCGTAATCTGAGATAAATATAACAAGCTAAGCAAAGAGGACCTTTGTACTTTGTGTATAAAGGGGCTTCTAAGCACCTGAGTAAGGAAAATCAAAGTAGGTGGATGAGTGTAGGAAAATTTTAGAGATAGGACAACTTCATAAACTCTTCATCAGGACACTACATATAAATTTATATACATCATACTCATAATTTTATACATATTATTCTCTACACCATAAAGGGCTGCATGATCTCTACCTGATCATATATTCTGGTAACATCTTTTGGCTTAGTTTGGGTGCTATATGAGTTCAGAAATAACAACATTGTATTTATTTAAGCATGCCATATAGTTAATCTGGCTATCAGAAATATCTTGCTTTTTATAGCCTAGTATTTACACTTAGAGCTAGAGAAATTGCCACTTGACAGTGAATATGTTTTAGTCACTATCTTGGAGGAAGGTTTGTATTCCCTTTGATATCAATATTGGGAATTTGCAGTAGAACAATGTAATCATTGTGTAGCATTACAAGTCCCATAGTGCAATGTAATTGGAAGTCAAAGATTATTTGGGAATGGAAAGCAAAGTACAAAATGACTAGCTGCCTATGAGTGGTTTCTAATTTTTCTACAAAGAGTATTTATAGCATAATATGAACTTCATAAAAAGTATCTGCTGTGACTTAGGTTGTACTATAAAATATTTAATTACATTTGACACTAAGTTTGTGTGTGTGTGTGTGTATGTGTGCACATGTGCGCACTAGGACATGTGATGCAATGCTGAATGTCTTCTGAAAAATGGAAGCTAATAAGGAGTTGGGCCAAATTCTGGGGTGAATTATTCATGGAAAGTGACATCTGCAAAGCTCAGTGTCTATAAAAACACAAGGCAAATAAGTAAATGTTTCCTTTTCTTACAGAAATTGATTTTTTTTTGTATGAGACAGATGTTATTACATTACGTTGTTCTAAATGACTACTACAGAGTGAAGAATGAAAACAGCATTTTACTTTTTATGTTTATAAAGTGAAGTGATCTAATTTAATTTGCTCATTTTAAGTAAAAGACATTTTAATAGTCCTGTAAGTCAGGGTTCTGTTAATTAATGGGGAGTGCTGCAGAAATAGAATACATTTCTGGATATCTCTGCTGTAGGCAAAGATTTACTAATAGTTTTATGAAAACAATTCTAAATTGCAGTGATTATATTTGTTAAATGTAGAGTGGGTGCCCTGGGCTCATTGATATCTGTTTTCTTTAAAATTCTATTCAGAGTTATTTCTCAATGAAGTGTAGCATTTTCCAAGTTGTTTGAGAGGAAGAATTTTCTAGTTTTTCTTCAACATTGCTGAGACAGAGTGTTTACATTATTTTAAATTCCTTAAATTGCAAACGAACTGTTGTCCCATCTGTGCAAGTGAATGAGCAAAAATAAACGAGGTTATTTGCTGCAAATTATTTTATATTTTTTACCAGGACTTAACTATGTTTCAGCTATGGGAAACTGAAATTTAGACTTTCACTGAACTTAAATAGCACGGCAAAAATGATCCAAAAGTGGTAGGACAGTTTCTAGAAAGTCTCAGTGTAGACTTCGACATGGAGGCTTTAGCACCCTGGCCCTTGAGAGGGGAGAGGAGCCTGCGAAAAGAAGTAGTTGGCTCTCAAATGCTCCATTCCTGGCATGCTTGGTGCTCACCTTTGAGTCTTAGCGGGCCGCAAGCAGACTGCATTCTTGTGATCACAAAAATTCCGTCCAGTGGCTGTTGTTGCTAAGGTGTCACCAGAAGGGTTTTGGGGGATTATGATGTGGCTATAACTGTAAGGAAAGATAATTAGAAGTTAGAGATGAGCTAGAAATCAGTTTTGGGGTTAAGCTGTGACAAAAGGGAATCTCATCAATTCCTTCAGCAAATATTGATCAGAGGCAGAGTCGAAGATGCTGCACTACATTCTAGAGAGGGTCTAGCTGTGTTGGCCAATATGTAGCTACTAGTCATCTGTGACTATTTCAACTTAAATGTTCATGAATTGAAGGAAATAAAGTTCAGTTCCTCAGTTGCTCTGTCCACATTCATGTGCTCAATAGCCATGTATGCCTAGGGCTATCACACTGAGTAGTGCGGATAAAAACCACTAACATCATTGCAGAAAGTTCTACTGGAGAGTGCGGGCAGGATGGTCAAAGACGTGGTCCTGGTGCTTTGCATGCTGCTTGTCCATCTGAGGAGGTTACAAAAACAAATAGGTTCAATGCCAGCAGTGTGCAGTGTGAGTGATTTGGGAGGTAAAGACAAGACAGAGGGACGAATTCAGAGGAGGGAAGATCAAATCAGGTGGATAGAAGAGAGTTACAGAATTTGAGGTCAGAATGAAAGAAAGCGTGTGAGTTTAGCAAAGGTAAATTGAAATGTTCGCTACATAAAGGAAGGCAGGTGTACAAGGGCAGAGAGGATGGTGAGTAGGCTGTGGTGAAGAGATCATGAGAGATGTGGGCACCTGAAGCCATTGACGTTCTGGCTGCGAGAGACCTTGAGGTGAAGGGTTTGGGCTTTTTCTGAAGGACTGAGAAACCACTAGAATTTTTGAGCAGGGACTGTGATCCAAGTGTTATTTCAGGAAGGTATTTCTGGCAGCAGCGTGCAGACTGGATTGGGTAGAGAAAGAAGTTGATAGACCATATTAACTCATGTTGGAAATGGGCCATATGTGCACTTCTAAGGACCTGACCTTGAATATTGGCAACTTACTCTGGACACGTACCATAGTGAACCTTGGCTAAAATAAGCTTGTTTTATAATGGCACTATTGGAAATCCAGGTATCCATATCTCCCTAAATGACTGATTTCTGTACACCTCTCTTTCATTATTTTTACAGTCAGAAGGATACATACAGATTGTTCATAATTCATAGCAGAGCACCTGGAGGGACACAGAGACAAGAAGGTAAGATCAGTGGGAAACTTAAGCGAATGGAAATAATTCAGGCTGAAGAGAGAAACAGAATCAGACAATTTAGAGTGGGAGTGACCTGATTGGTTTAGAGAACTGAAATCTTTGTCTGGATAACATCTCCCCCCCCGCCCCATGCTTGCCCCACATACGCATTGATGAGGTTGGCTCCCACTGGTCATCTGTGTCTCTTCTCAGTTTTGCTCTTGGTGAGTCTCAGGTGGAGTATTTACACCATGGAAATTGGCAAATGCTATAAATCAGGATTCTCTCAATGCCAGCTGTGCAGAGCTATGTCCCCACTACGCCCACAGGAATCATGCAGACAAGCTTGATCTCGTCTTTAAAAGACAAGACTAAAAAATGAAGATATTATGATGCTGAGCAGTCATACCAGGGGCAGGGAGATGAGTTCTTCGAACCTAGAGTTTACAATTCTAGATATACATATGGATCTACAGTGTTTTGTAACATCACGTACATCTTAAGTTACATGTACAAATGCTTCAAAGGTGCAGGTTTTAGATCTCATTTTCCCTTCTTGCTTTGCCATGGAGCTGTTCAGGAGTTGCCCGGGGGAGTGGAGACCCTGTCTTCCTCGTAGAGATTTTATGTAGCTTTACCTGTGATTTGTGGACAGGAAAGCTGTCTGCATAGTTCCACTCTTACTAATTGATGTGTAGAGCTTGCCTCCCTTTAAGTTTGGGAATAAATTGTTTTTGTTCTCTTTTAATGGGCTAACCATTGACTTTGCTACAACGGTGGTGGTGAGCGGCCTCGGCTGCTACGGTGGCTGTTTTACTCTTCCTGCCAGGTGCCATCAGTTGAGTGCCCGTGACGTGCCTGGAACTGTCCTAAACACCTTCCAGGCATGATTTCACTTAACACTCACCATCATCCTTTTCGTTAGAAACTATTATGCCCCTCTGCCAGATGAAGAAATCGGATCCGAGAGGTTAACAGACTTGCCCGAAGTCACCTAAGTGCTTGAGCTGGGATGCCAGTTCAGATCTCTCGGACATTATAACACTGACCCTTCACCACTAAGTTATAGTATATGGAGAAAAACTCTTCCCTGGCGGTGACAGGCCTACCAGGAGCCATGATGAGTGAAGAACGACAGCCCTGAGGGCTTTGGCAACCAGGAATGAGGCTTTTTTACTGTGTGCCCAGAGTGTGTTGCTATTACCTTTATGGGCTGGTAAGAAGAATAAAGCCCAAGGTGCGCTTGGACACACAAGGGGAACCTTGTTCGAGGGATCTGACTTCCTTTGAAACCTCACAGGTAATGAGCAGATTCAGTGGTTCTAATAAAACGCCCGTGAGAATTCCCAGGTTGAGTCAGGGTCCCAGATTGAGAAAATCTATGACCCAATTTTTCCAAGTCTTGCCTCATTTCAACGCTCTAATATTTTAAAAACAATAATAACAATAACAAACTACACAGACATTTCTGAGATGCATAAGTAGAAAAATAATTTCTGAGATGCAACCTACACAATCCAGTTGTGAAAAAGCGTACTTTGTGGATATCTTAGAATGCTCCCGAATGGGTTGATGACTCTGGCATCCACAGTGCACAAAACATCCTTGAAAAAGGACCCAACTACAGTAGCAAATACGGTTTGTGGAAGTGGTGCCATTTTGTGAATTGGGTGTGTAACGTGGAAAAGCTATCTGCTTTTGTAATGTCATGTTTGTGTATATTCACACTTACGCGCGGACATGCATATGTAATAGTAACTCGGAGAACTACCCAGAGGGTGTGGAAATTCCTGCCTAGACTTGGGTTTTTAGACATGCTTCCTTTATTCTCAACACCCGTGCGCATGAGAAACTGCAGCTCGAGCGCAGACTTGGCAGGCAGACCCCGTTCACTGTTTTTCTGAAACACTCTTCCTTTCTCTTCAGTGGTACCTATTTGGGGGGCACTAAGCGGCTTCACACTGGCCTCTCAGGCTTCCGAAGGGTATTGAAGACTTGTTAGGAGCACATAATTTATGCTGTGCTGAAAAACAGTCGAGACTGTAACGGTGCCCAGAGAATCCAAGTTCTCTGAAGCCCGGGATCGCATTAATATGCAGTATTTCATTTACAACCCCTTGCTAAGCAGGTTTGAGAGGATAATGCCTTGTTTGAATAATAATATAGCACATTTTACTATTCAAAGTGCTTTCACATAAATCATCCTCATTTTATTTTTGAAACAATGAGGGAGATAAGGCCAGGATTATTACCTACAGGGAATCAGAAGCTCAGAAGGGTCAAGTGATTGACTCAAAGTCACATTGCAAGCTCTCAGCAAAGCCGAGATTAGAAGCTGTGATTCTTCATTCCCAGTTCAGCTGGGTCTCTTTTAAAAGAATGTTAGTGCCAGCTTCATGGGTAGAATACTGAAATCCTCAGGCACAGCCTCTCGTTTCTAAGTATTCATTTCTATGGTTTGCTTTTGGCATCTTTTAGATTTGGTGGCCTTATAAGATGGCAGGAAATTTTGAATGAAAGTTTATAATGTAAACTTTTCTCTTAGTAGATGACTTTAAAATCTGACCTGAAAGCATATCAATTTCTTTTTTTTTTAAAGATTTTATTTATTTATTTGAGAGAGAGAGAGAGAGAGCACATGAGAGGGGGAGGGCCAGAGGGAGAAGCAGACTCCCTGCTGAGCAGGGAGCCCGATGCGGGACTCGATCCCGGGACTCCAGGATCATGACCCGAGCCGAAGGCAGTCGCTCAACCAACTGAGCCACCCAGGCGCCCCATATCAATTTCTTAAACTAAATATACAAAATTGGTTACAAGCTATGCCTAATGATAGCGATTCTGGATTCTTGTTTTTCATCCTTATATTTAATCATAGGCAGGGTGGTGAGTTTAACATGAGACAATTACTGCGAAAGCACCTGGTGATCTCTGTACTATAATAGGGAGAGTTGACCTAGGTACTCTTAGTGTCAGAAATTATTTAATTGATTTGTAATTTAATAGTTTCAACTTGTTCAAAATGGTATTTTGATTTGTTCACAAGGTTTCTGTGCTTAGTCCCTTTTCATTACTTTCATTCAATCATTCCTTTAAACATGTCTATGTTATTTTACATAATACTAAGGGTGATGATATATATGTGTTTAGCTGTATATATACTGGAGGGTTTAGTGTAGTACTACTGTTCTCTTATACTTTTTTATTTGGATCCCTTCTCGTACTCCTCACACTCCTCTTGCTCCCCAGTGACCCATAATGACCAAAATATTCATCTTTTAGGCATTTTACCATGTTTGTGTAATTGCAAGTGAAAATATACACAGATACACATACACACGTGTAAATATCTGTATGTGTATATATATACATGTACACACACACACCTATGCACATGTATAATAGGGATTATTTATCTTTTTTATAAATATAAGATTATATAATAAGACTTTTATGTAACTTACTTGCTCATTTATTAATAGCACATGAAAATACTTCTACCATATCAGATGGTCTAGCTCTCTTATCTCTCGTGGCTGCATTATAGAGCATGGTAAGAATACACCATATGAATTCAACCATTCACGTATGAAAGCCTACGCTTTCATTTGTTTCCACTCAGTTTTCTTTTTGCAACTTGAAACAATCCAACATGAAATATAATCAGGCAATGCTTCGTGAAATACTCATATCTATATATATCTATACAGATATTTCATTCCTATATGATGACTGGAGTGGGTATTATAGATGGAAGAGTATTTTTAACTTAATAGTTACTTGCCATCCTGCTTTCTAAAAGAGACTGGAATACCTCATGTTTCCAGTGCTATATGGGCGTTCTCATTTTGTTTGATTCTAATCATACTATTTCCTTTTACCCAAATCTATAACAAGTGTTCTTATTTCTAATTTCTCCTAGTTTGAGGGCAAATTGATAAAGGGATGTATTTTTTTTAAGTTGCTCTGCATAATGATAAGAACATCTTTTTTAAAAAAGATTTTATTTATTTGAGAGAGAGAATCAGCAGGTGGAGGGGCAGAGAGGAAGGGAGAAGCAGACTTCCCACTGAGCAAGGAGCACAACGCTGGGCTCCATCCCAGGACCCTGGGATCAGGACTTGAGTGAAGGCAGATGCTTAACCGACTGAGCCACCCAGGCACCCCGAAAAAGAGACATATTATTGTGCCTTTACATTTCCTATTGCCCACTACCAGTGAAACTGAGCATCTTTTCATGCAATTGTTATTTGCCTTTGCTTTTCCATGAAATACTTACAACTATCCCAGGCCTATAACTCAATCATTTTTTTGTTTTGTTTTGTTTATATGTCATACCTATCTATGGCAATGAGCATTATGTATTAATCCTTTATTATTTGGTTTACAAGTATTCTTTTTTTCCTATTCTAAGTTGGTCCTTTGACTCCGTGTATGACGTCTTTTGCCAATTTAGTTTTTCTAAGTACGATATGTCTATTCTTTCTTCTATAACTTCTAGGTTTCCTAAAGTGTCAGTTAAAATTGCACATGAGGTCTTCTAGAACTGTTTCAAATTTTTTCATATCAATGTATTATTTACTTTTGTCTAAGGTATCTGAATGAAATGCCATAAGGTTGGGGCCCACGTTAAAGTTTTTTGTTTGTGTCGTTGCTAGTGATTAAGTAATCTATCCTTTTTCCAATGAATTGAACTACTACTTTTGTCTTTATCAAATTTTTATACATATTGGGATTATCTCATTTAATTCTCTGATGTGTATTTTTTTTTTTTAATTTCTTAAAACTGATGGCCATAAGGCATTTTATGGCAATTACCTGGCATTTCAGGGGAAAGGTAAGACATTACAATACAAGATTATATGGGATTCACATCATAAACAGCTTAAGGGCAAGGAAGTTTGAGGGAGCTAAGTTTCTGGCCATTTTTCATGAATATGAGCATGATGTCAGTGAAGATAGAAGCATGAAGGTATGCATTTGTGACACAATTTGGCCAGCATTGTTCTGTTTGTCCAGGAGTCTTGAGCATGACAAACTTGATTGTTTTAGTGCTATTATGCAATACATACATCTCACCCCCGAGACTGATATCTTAGTGGTAGTAGATTTACAATTATAATAGAATCAAAACTTCTCCTCATTAGTGAAGGGTTTGACAAAAATCCTGGGATATCTTGTTTGTTTGTTATGTTGTGTATGTTAAAGAAAGGAAGGCTGGATGAGAACATAACTGCAGATTTAAAGCCCACATTCCAACACTGTTGATTAATTAAACAAAATTATCTTTCTCCCACTGCATTTTTCCCCTTGGCCATGGACTTAAAAATTTTTATCACACTTTTAGGTGATATCACATTCCCAGATGACACAGAGCACTGAGGAATAATTCCATGACAGATAGAAGAATCAAGATTCAAAATCACTCTGACAGTTTATGACAAAATAGTGACACTTGCCCAGGATATAAGTAAAGCTCCTCATATTGATTAAGAAAAATAACTCATATAGGAAAACATTATATTGAGCAGGTTTGCTATGACCCAGCATGAATATTATGAGGCATTTATGCTTTTATGTCCTATCTTTAAGCCACAAATGAGCTGTATATTCTGGCCAGAAATACCCAGGTAAATATGGAATTTCTCTTCTTCACTTTGAAAATAAGATTCAACCTCCATATGCTAAGTACTATAAAATATATTTTTTATAAATATTCTTGTTCCAAGTCACTTGATGTCAGTTCAATTCCATAAATGTGTGACAGGTAACTACTATGACTTAGGCATTAGGGAGTATTCCAGAAAAAGTATACATATAGGACTTTGCTTCTGACCTTAAGGAACTCAGGGTTTAATGGTGAAGGCAGACCCAAGAAACACATGATGTCAAGGTACTCATAGGAAGGGCACTGTGGTTACCTAGCTGTCAGCTGTAAGAGTTGTTAATGGATTTTCAGTGATACCACTTTTACCTGAAAGGTGTCTCGGCTCCCTTTTTTTTTTTTTTTAAAGATTTTATTTATTTATTTGAGAGAGAGAATGAGATAGAGAGAGCATGAGAGGGGGGAGGGCCAGAGGGAGAAGCAGACTCCCTGCTGAGCAGGGAGCCTGATGCGGGACTCGATTCCGGGACTCCAGGATCATGACCTGAGCCGAAGGCAGTCGCTCAACCAGCTGAGCCACCCAGGCACCCCTCTCGGCTCCCTTTTGACTTTGCCATGTAGTAAGTAGTGAGCCAGTGAGTTGTTCTCACACTGCTGGGGAGTCCTGAGTCCTTCTTTCCCTGACCAATGGTTAGAAAGCAGTAAGAGTCTCCTAACTAATTGGCATTTCAAAGAACAATGAGGGTCATTTAAGCATAATGCATTTATTCATAAAACTATCGTAAACTACAGGTTTGGTTTATTTGACCCCTAGTAATTGGCACAGATTTATAATAGAGCTGGGCTGCTCCAAATATTTTTATTATGATGATTCCTACAGGAAAGAATCAAAGCAAACCAAAGCAAAAAAGTAATAGCAACTTATTCCGTCTGGTGGAAGCAAAAGCGGCAAGGAATACTCTACCTGCCCATTGGACTTAATCTTCTTTCTAAAGGCCAATGCTCATTCTCCATCAATCTCACTTGGATTTGGAAATAACTTCCCTGTTGCTCAAGAGGCCCCGCTGACATTTCACATTTCTCAAACAGCAAAAGTACAACAAAACCCTTTAGATTAGTATTTCCTCAGTTGTTTTCTTCAGAACAACAGGTGTGACAGAATTCAATGGTAAAGAGGTATAAATAAGTTAGGAGAATATTTCATACTTTGCCCCCATTCAGAATTTACAATGTACATTATCAGAATCACATTGTTTTAACCAGATATGATAGGACTAAAATGATATGACTGAGAGCTTTTTTAAAAAACTAAAATAAAGAAATAAATGAAAATAAATTTAAAAACTCCTATCAACATCCCTGGGAACTTAGGAAATGCTACTTCAGATAATAGAATGTGGACATCGTGACAGTTTTATAATGAAAGTGCTAAGAAGTTTGCTTGTGGAATTAACTATTGATTTTTACTGTTTTTAGAAGTTTAGCATTCCTGCTTTTACCTGTACCCGCCTTTCCAGGGAAGAAATTGCATAGCGAGAAAAAGTCCCCAGAATTTAGTTGGGAGGAAGAAAGTGTATGCATGTGTATGTGTCTGTCTGTCTTGGAGGGCTGGGAAGTGGGAATGAATGAGATAATGTGAGAAAACATTGTAATTGAGTTTTTTTAAATTAGTCTCGAAGGACTTCACTGTTTGTAGAAATTAAAATAACGCATGATATAATTAAAACCAACTTAAACTCAGATAGTGTCACGTGGTTACAAACTTTCCAGATTCATGAAATGTACAATATGTAATGCCATTTTCAAGAGATCAGCAATCACTTTAGAAGGATGTAACAAACTGAGGGCTGCTGGGGGGGAGGTGGGTGGGGGGCTGGGGTAACTGGGTGACAGGCATTAAGGAGGGCGCTTGACAGAATAAGCACTGGGTGTTACATGCACCTGATGAATCACTAAATTCTACTTCTGAAACTAATTAAAGAAATAAAAAAGGATGTTCAACCTCAGATTCCTATGCAGTGGGTAAACATCAATATCCCAATTTTACAGGTAAACAGGCACGGAGAGGTTAAGAGACTTGCCCAAGGCCACAGAGGAAATCAGAGGCTGAATCTGGCAGAAACATTCTATCCCCCATTCCCACAAGAACCCACTAAACCATGCTTCCTCTCGCCATGGAAGTTTAGAACACTTAGCATGGTCATCTTGCCTTTTTTCTTCCCAATGGCTGTGGAAAGCCCTTCTCGATTACGTGGTCAAATCAGACCTTTTCTTCAGCCTCCCCCATGCCTCCTTCTCTGGTGCGACAGCAGCAGCCTATCTTCTCTCTGCTTGGTTTAGGAAGCTCCTACACCAGGGTTTCTGAATTGTTGGCCTTCTGGTGGCGTTTGGCACAAACACCCTCCCTACCTGTAACCCACATCACGGACCTCAGAGCTCAATGAGAACGTTTCATTTACATGCACAGTCAAATTAAATTTGCCCGGCCTTTGAAAACTTACATCTGTTGAGTGTCTAATTTGTATTGCCATTCGTTTCACAGATGTGTAACAAGACAAATACCTGTCCAGGCTTACATGGGATTCAGAAATGCTTACGTTAATCATGCTGGTGGAAAGAGGTTAAGGGCTATACAATAAATCAGTCTCCAAATGGTTTTCACTTGGAAAGGCCTGGGAGAACAGGGTTATTTTTATCCTAGGATGCTTTTAATTTGAATCAAAAATGCTTTACCACATGTTCTGCCACAAGTTCAAAAGGATTGGTAACAAACATTTAATCTTTTTCTTCTCGGATTGGCGCTAAGCCCTCATCAAAAAGCGTATGCAGTCAAGCAGCTTATCTCCACTGAGCTGCTTCCCTTAATGTGTTCCTAATTATAATCGTATATGTTGCTCACTGTGGCCGATTGAACAATATGGCAGTAATTTCTTTACAGGCCTCCCTGCTCTTTGAACTGTGAGTACAGAGGGCTAGAACAGAACCAGATCAATGGGATCTGAGTGCTGGCAAATCAAGCCAGATGCGATCTTTAGAGAATGAATCTCCAGCTGTTTCCCAGAAAGGAATTTCAGCAGACAGCTGGGGACCTTATCATTATCATCATGATCATGATCTTCATCATCATTCCCACAAAATACACCCACAATGCCATAGGAAATGTGCAACTACTCTCATCTCTTCCTAAATCACTACCCATCGTAGAGTCTCCTAAATGCTTTGAAATGGAGACTGTGTAACACAGATAAGTCTGTGACTGATGATGTGGGATGGAGACATAATAATATTATATTGACACTATATATTTGTCAGTGCTGCATGATATGTGGTTGAAAGCAATATCTAAAAGTCCTTTTTAAAGTACAACATTTCCACGTTTTGTAAGAGGGAGCTAACATAATCCTCATTCTCTTGGTCAAAATGGTATGTTATTGCTTTGTGCATACATCTCTGTGCCCTCCTCATCACTATCACCAGGCCTCGTCTGGGATAGTATCCACAAAACATTTCTGGAAGGAATAAGTGCTTGCTCTGCACTGCATCTTATGCTGTAAGGGAAGAGGGCACGCTTAAGAAGTTGGACGGAAGTAGCCCTCAGAGAGACTTCCAATCTAAGAGACCGAGTGCATACATTTAAATGACTATTATTTTGAACAATTTAAGAATCATTCTGGTGAAAGGAAACGCCCAATAGGGGAAGGACCCACGGGGTTTCCCACATGCACCTTTCAGAGTTGGCTGGTCAAATGAAATGATTTATGCCTCCGTCAAATACCTACCTCATAAAAATCCTTCACTTCTGGCATGCTCTGCTCTGGTGCTCCCAGTTCCTGCTCCTCGCCTCCCTTTTTCAGGACTTTCTATGGCTGTCTCTTTTCCATTGGGGCACAGCGTTCTATCTCCGGGGAAGAATTTCAGAAGAACCAGGATCAAATTAAATTCATTATAATCTGTTGTTACTAAATGAGGTTGGTCAGGTAAAATACAGAAGAGGTGGAGGGGGAATCCAAGGTCAGGAGAAAAATACTTAGGGACCCCCAAGATATGAGCAAATGAGAAGAGTAGGGATCCCTTTTTTGGAGTAGTGACCATTGAAGAGGAAACCTGAAAGAAGGAGCAGAGGGCATTGACATGGAGGAACACAGTCTAGGACTTTGTTCATCTCTTGCTTAAAACACTTTCTCCATTTTATATCCTTTTGTCTTTTCCCCGCCCCCACTAGCTTGTAAACTCCTTGAAGACAGGAATCACCAATGCTATTTGCTCATCACTTAATCTTCATTACCTAGCACTTGGAGAAAGCAAACACTCAGTAAATGTTTATTAATCTTTGTGTCTTCAGTATATTATAGTAGTTGCTCAATAAATATTTGAAGACTAAGTATTTACAATTTTTGTTTGACTATATACTTACCTGAAAAATTCTAGACATCTTAACCCCTGATTCTCAACAAAACAAAAAAAACAAAAAAGGCTTCAGCCCTGAAAGTGCATTGTACAATTAGTCCTTCTGTGTGTTTTTTAGCACTGAGTGTTAAGACCTAGAGCATGTAGGTGATGAATCATGAATGTTTAGTTTCATTTGCTTACCTGAGCTAAAAATTCGAGGAACTATACCACCATACATGGGTAGAGAGTCAAATAATTTATATTAATCTGTCAAATATATTAACACATAAATATGACCAGAATGTGATTAAAATTATGCAGTTTGTCTTGAAACTATCTTTTCTTAGGTCTCACAGATAATAAATGTGAATTGTCTGGAGCTGTGGTGTTCAAACCTTTTTTGATTGAAGATCCTTATGAGTTAAAAAAAATTGTGGACGTGTATCACCAATATATGTATATTTATTTATAAGTACATGTACTTCTTTTTTTTTTTTTTAAAGATTTTATTTATTTATTTGAGAGAGAGAATGAGAGACAGAGAGAGCATGAGAGGGGGAGGGTCAGAGGGAGAAGGAGACTCCCTGCTGAGCAGGGAGCCTGATGTGGGACTCGATCCCGGGACTCCAGGATCATGACCTGAGCCGAAGGCAGTCGCTTAACCAACTGAGCCACCCAGGTGCCCCAGTACATGTACTTCTATTAACATTGATAGTAACATTTAATATATTTCTTCCTTGCTTTAGGGAAAAATATATCTAAATATCAATTCACACGGCATTTGTTCATAATCTAATGGCGCATCTTGCTCCTGTCCTGGGTGTGAGCATCCCACTTGGGAACAGACCATAGCTCTAGAGAAGTAGCTGGGCTGTTGTGGATCTCATCATTACCAAATTTGCTCTCCTTTTTTAGGACACCAACACAGAATTGAGAAGGGCAGAAAAAATGCACTTGATCATGTATGGCGAAAGCCAAGGACCTTCCTGTGCAAGGCAGGGTGGGGCGGGGGACAAAATTGCTTGTGAAATGAGAAAAGCATGGAGTTTGAAGCCTCTACTATGTCTGTTTCTTCTTAGCCAACATTTTAGTAGGTTTAGTAAATATACATCTAAAATAGGGTTAAGAGAACCAGTGTCTTCTAAAGAGTACATGAAATCATCAATGTGCTTTTGCAAAAAATTAAAAGTGAAAGTAATTTCCTCTATGAACCTATTACAATGCTTCCCTGTTTCCCGGCCACAGGTCAGTGAGCAAATTTGAATTAAGATTTGGATAAATGGTTCCTTCTGACGGGGAAGGGCAGGTAATGTGATCAGGGCTGGGTAAACAGAGGGCATCAACTCTGTTTATTGGGTTTCTGTGGATGGGTACAGAGATGACTGCTGTATATTCTTTATTATAGAGTATCTTTTTTAAGTGGGTAAAGAGAAATAGCAGACATTATCCTAGAAATATTTTAAGAAATTAATAAAAGTCATAGAATTGGGTTTACCAGAATAATTTAATCAGGTATATAGGGATTGGAGACACTTAAATTACTCTGGAGAGACTTGTAATAAGACCCAATTTAATGGAGCAAGTTGTTAGAGAATCTTGGTTGTCTTCCTTTTAAGTCTGACTTTGGAAGGATGAACAGTGTGGTATTAAAAAAAAAAAAAGTTCAACTTCCTTTTAGGAGTGCATACCAGTTCTTATAGGCTGTATAAATTCTCTATTTTATGCCAGCTGAGTAGTCACAGGTTCTGTGAAGTCCTTCATTATAACTTTTATAAAAAAAACAAATCAATTCTAATTCAACAATTACACATTGATCTCCTAAAATGTGCCAAACATAATACAGAACATGCATTTTACAGGAAAATTGGACTGCACTAAGATATGCAGTAAATCATCTGCAATTTTATGAAAGGGAAGCCAGGCATGTTAATGGAGTTTGTTTTTATAAACATGAAGTGTTTGGGCATGTTTGATTTTTCAGTTGGGCTGCTCGGCCAAGCTTAGTTAACACCTTGTAAAAAGTGAGTTGCTTCTCATTTTCTTAATAGGAAGCAGTGAGAGTCATATTTAAGATCCCCTGTATCAGCTGGAGGCCTTCTGCGGCATTCCTTAAGCCTCTGAGGTTGGATCTAGGATGCAAATCCATCTGGATACTTGAGACCGGAGCGTGTGTTTCTCCAGAGACTTCAAACTATCTTCCCATCAATCTCAGACAAGTAAACTATCTAAAAGCCGATCTTTGTTTCAAATTGCTAAGTGGGCATAAAGGTTCTATTGATGAGCTTTTACATCATCCTAATTTCTTGAAATATGTTAGCCGGATTCTCATTTTTACAATCCACTTGGCCTTTAGTACGTACCATATTTCTGCATCTGTGTGGATATCACTTTCCTCAGTAATATAATGTTAACTTAAGAATGTGATAGAACAGGAAGCACGCTGGAACTTCTCCTTGTCCTGTGGCCTTAACACGCCACAGCTGTATCAGCAGCTGGTCATCAAGGCAGCATGGTGCTAGCCTCTCCCAGCATCCTTTTTCAACTAGATCAAAAGGAAATAGACGAGGCCGAAGGTTTTATCATCAAAGCCAATAGAAATCTGTGGGAGCCAATATTTCCATTTAGATTGCTTTAGCCTCATCAGACTGAAAAGTTTTTTCTCTAGCGGGAAGGGGATGTTAAAGCAGCCAATTTAAAAAGCTTTTTCATCCTCATAGATTTATCCTTAGTTTGTCAAAGAAAGGGAATATGGTATCAAAAAGTTTGTCCACCTCCCAACATGCTTTGCTGAGTTGTCAGCTTATTCTCTGGCCAATTATTTTAAAAGTTGTGTTAAATACCACCAGTGATTGCTTAAATGGCATTTTTACTACAAATGGCTTGCCTTAGATTGAATAAAGGAACCCCAAACTTCTATCTCATTTGCAGGTGAAGGTAAAGAATAACTACAATCAGGGAATTAATAGTATCAGTTTCTAGAAAGAAGTCAAATAAATAGTTTCATCTGAAGCTGTTCAAAATAAATATCTTCATTCTTTCGGATGACACCATCTCAGTTCAACTGTTTGCCAATTGCTGTAGGCCAAGGACGACTCGTCATTCGATGGACCCGTGGGGGCCCTGGGAAAATGTTGGGAAACATTCTGTTTATTTTTAAATTTTGTCTTAAAAGACTTCATTATCTTTAGAGCAGTTTTAAATTAACAACAAAATTGAGAGGAAGGTACAGGGATATTCCATATACCCTCAGCCACCCACGCATGCATAGTTTTCCCCTTTAGCAACATCTCCCCTGAAACGGTGCCTTTGTTACAACTGATGAACCTACACTGACACACCATCACCCAAAGTCTGTAGTTTACATGAGGGTTCACTCTTGGTGTTGCACATTCTGTGGGTTTGGAGCTTTTGGTAAGGATGCGGGGAAATGGGAACCCTTGGGCACTATCGATAGGAATGTAAAATGGTGCACCTGCTGTGAAAAATAGTATGGAGTTCCCTCAAAAAAAAAAAATTAAACATAGAATCACCATATGATCTAGCAATTCCACTTCTAGGTATATGGTGCAAAGAATTGCAAGCAGGGACTCAAAGAGGTGTTTGTACACCCATGTTCACAACAGCATTATTCACAATAGCCAAGGGCTGGAAGCAACCCAAGGGTCCATCAACAGATAAATGGTTACACAAAATGTGGTGTATACATATAATGGAATACCATTCAGCCTTTAAAAGGAAGATAATTGTGGCACATGCTACAACATGAATGAACCTTGAGGACATTACGTCAAGTGAAATAAGCCCATCACAAAAGGACAAATACTGTATGATTCCACTTATGTGAAGTACCTAGAGCAGTCAAATTCATAGAGATAGAAATTAGAGTTGTGGTTGCCAGGGGCTGGGTTAGGGGATAATGAGGAATTATTGTCTAAGGGGTACAAAATTTCATTTTTGGAGGATGAAAAGAGTTCTATGTATGGATGGTGGTGATGGTTGCACCCATACAACAATGTGAGTGTACTTAATGCCTCTGAACTGTACTTGTAACAGTGGTTAAGACAGTAAATTTCATGTTATGTATATATTACCACAATTTTTTAAAAAGGTAAAACAAAGCCCTTTAAAAGCAAAAAGGAATACAACACACAGTGCCCACATCTTCATTTCTAAATACCATTTTCTGATGAGAGGTACAAACACTCTTCTGAGAAATGGCTGTTTCTAGGGCTGGGGCAGAGAAAGGACAAGGTAAGCCTGGAGAATCTTGCCAGAAAGTAATGAAGCTCTCAAAGAAGCAAAGGGAGCAAAACACAACAGAACAACAACAAACAACGGGGCATGTCAGAGGGATGTGGGAGCCAACTGGAAGAGCCAACTGGCCAGAACTGGCACCATTTGAGCAACAAAATAAATACTGTGGTATTGAATTGGAGCCCAAAGTATAAAGTAAACATCTGTGGATCCATCCTAATATAAATCATTGTTTCAATAAATCAGTAAACGGAGAAGACAGAACCCATCTGCCTTACAGAAGAATTCTAGATAATGTATATAGGCACTGCCTCTTCCAGGAAGTGAAGCTTAGCCTCTCCGCTCCTCAGTGGAGGCCAGGCTTCATGGCTGGCTGAGTGAATAGAGTATGGGAAGGAAAAAAGGATAGTAATTTTGCAGTGGGGAAACCTAGCAAACACTGGCTTCATCAAGGTTAACATCACCAGAAATGGAGTTTGATATCATGTACCCACTTATACAGGGTGATAAGAAGGACACTTCTTTGGGACGTACTTCCCCCAAACGTTTGACACCAATCTAACCATAAGAAAAGCATCAGACCACCTCAAACTGACGGGCATTTCACAAGATACCCGACCAGGACTCTTCAAAGTTGTCCAGTCGTCAAAAATAAGGAAAGACTAAGAAACTGTCACAACTGTAGGAAATTCAGATGACATGAGGACTCTGTATCATATGGTACCCTGGATGGGATCCTGGAGCCCTAAAAGAAAATTAGTGGGAAAACTGGAGACATCTGAAGTAAATCGAGTTTATTTCGTAGTATGTACCAATGTGAATTTCTTAGTTTTGACAGATGTACCAAGATGATGTAGGTTGTCAAGTTAAGGGAAACTTGGTGAAGCATGTGCAGGAATTATCTGTACTGTCCTCAGAACTTTTCTATAAGCCTAAAAACTGTTTTAAAATTTTATTTTTAAAAAGGAATATGTTACTTGCCTTAGCATGATAAACTATAGTTTGAACAAACAACCTATAGGTATTTAAGGACACTGAAGACATTTTTTAAAAATCAATAAAAAATCTAGCAAGTAATGGAATAATTAATACGTAATGTTTATTAAGTAATTATGGCAGGGCCCATGACACAATATGTATTCAGCAAGTGGTAAGTGTTATCACTTAACATTGTTTTGGAAGTACTTAAAGTTGAAACAAATAAAAATTGTATTTTTGGGAAGGAAAGAAATATATATTATTTCTATTATACATTTTTTGTACATTTTTGGCTCCTTGCAAAAACAGTAAAGAATCAGCTGAATAACTATTGTTGGTAGAAACTAACTATAATTATTGGAAAAATTTAGTGAAGTGACTTGGCACAAGATAAACACATTTAATGACTTTCTTATGCACCAACAATAACTACCTGTGTAAATACACCTGAAAAAGAAATCATGAATAGAATCAAACAGCGTAACATATCTAGGAATAACGTTAAGTGCCCAGTAGTAGAGAAATGAAAAAAGTAATTTATGGTTTATGTACATGATGGAATATTATGTGGGTATTTATAATTGTGTTTTCAAGAGAATCTGTGACAATAAGTCAGGTATCTATAAAAAAGTTAAAAAAAATTTAAGATGCCAAATTATATAGTAAGTCAGTTCAAAACTGGGAGGAAACTATGCAAATAAAAAGCCATAAAATCAATCCACTTGATACTTAGGTCAAAATATCTGAAGAATAAAACCTCTCAAGTTCTGGTAGGCCAAGGAACAAATCCCTACCATAAAAGATGAGGAATTTGGTTCTTCATATATTCAGGGAGGGTTTTTGACGTGAGCTGACGTGAGCCACCAATCTGGCCATTCGTAATTGTCAGCCACTTTTCTGTGGATTTCAGGTGGTCCGACCAGAAGGAGGTGGGAAGGTTAAGTTTGAGATGCACATTAAACACACAAAAGGAGATACCAAATATGTTGTTTTGCAAAGAATCAACAAAGGTGAACAATGGTAGCTCTCCAGAGGAAAATTTTTGTGTCAGAGGGTGAAAACTGAAAGCTTTTGTCCAGGACGTGGACAATTTTGGCTCTTTGGCAATTTCTTGTAGGAGAGGTTGAGCAGAAGTGGAAATCTGCTGTGGGGGGCATTCAATAATAAAATTGTCCCTCCCATGGATGTGGCCCTTAAGACCTTGCTGGAGAACCCTTCCAGTGGGGCAGTGCAACGTGACACGGCCCCCAAAGGCTGTGCCTTGAGTCGTTGCATCAGCCCAAGTAAAAGGTTCTCAGTGTTCCCCCCCCTTCCTTCACGCTCGTCACTTCTATTAAACTTCCATATAAATATATGCTCTGTAAAGTTAAGAGCGACCGAGTGCAAGTGCTGCCAGAAAGAATGAAGAGCTCGAAAGCTTAGAACAGAAAGGGAATTACTAAACCATTAAGTTCAATTAACAAGTGAAAAATGAACTAAGTTGCTCCAGAGTGATTTTTAATTCTGTCAAATAAAGAGGAACCAGACTGCAGGGTAAACTCGTATTTATTAGTTTTGGTTAATGAGTTTTTCCATAAGCAGAATTTCTTAAATTTTATTGAATCAATAAAGTCACCGTTTGGAAATCTGGTTTTTCCCACCAGAGTAGGATTTTAATTAAGCATACAGCAAACACCCAAGCACTGTAAAGCTATTCCATGGAGATGTATTGGTCTATGGGTTATGTTATTGGCCCGGTAGGGTTGCAGAAGTCCTTCATTTGCATGTAATCTCTACCACGTACCTCTTGCACGTTAATTTTTATCTTCAGGATGATGGTATTTTCCTTGTATTCGTTCCCAAAGAACCATTGTAAAAATAGTAACATCAGGGCTTCTCCTTGAAAGAGGAGAACTACATCCTTTCTTCTAGCCTCTGAGCAGACCAGGCATTAATTATCACTATATGGAGTGTCTTGAACTTCTCCTAAGAAGGACTGAGTCTGGAGTGTGACGACCCTTTACAGTACAGATGGCCTTGCTGCGTTTCATGGTCATGGGATGCATCCTTCCCTGGTCAGTGGCTCTGTGAGCACCTGCCTTTTTCATGAGAGAGTCCGCGGACAAAAGGGAGTTGGAGGGGCGTAAATCTGTCCCCAAAACTTGAAAACATCATGAAATGTGTGCTTTGCAGATAATCTGTCGGTCGATGCTTCCTTATTTCAAGAGTTTTGGTAGAAAGGAAAATTCCTATAGTGTGGCCCCATGTCCTCACATTTCTGTTTGCATTATGTGTTTTTCAAGATAAAAGAAGTAATGGGAACTTGGAGATTGCTAACTTACTCCTCGGAAAATGCCTCCATTAGGTAAAAGGCTTCTCCACTGGTTCTTGGGTAAAGTTGTGTGACGTAATATAACAGTCATGTCCTGGGGGCCTGAAGAAATGGATTTCCATCCCGTTCTCCAGACTGTGTATTTGGCTACCCCGTGGACCACTTTGCCTGCATCAGAGAGCCCCAAGCCAGCCACAGCAAGAAAGCAAGGGCCTACTTCCCTTCCCTCTTCAAAAACGCTCTCCAGGGTTCCACCTCATAAATGGCAATCCCAAGAGTGGATTCAGGTTTCGTGGGGTCTGGAGCTTATAAAATTGGGGGACCCCCTCAAGAGATCGATTTCTGACTGTTGTCTGCTGTAGCGTGCCAACTACGGGTAACCTGGGGATGGTAGAGATGTTAGATTCATGCCCCTGCTCTAGACAACTGTGCTTCGCCAGTGTCTTCTCTGGCCTGGTAACCCTGGGGGCCATATCCCTCAGATGATACGCCCGTGTGTGCGTGGACAGTCAGGCATGGCGGCAGATGGGTAGTATTGGCTGGAGGCGACAGCAGCCTCATCATTACTACCCTGAGTTCGCACCTTGAGGGTATTTGTCCTGAAAGCTTCTGTGTCCTGCATTAGGCTTAATGCCTTAGTCACAGAGATTTGGCTGGCCTAATCTGTTTCTAGCCTGCAAGTCCATTTTCCATCCTCTGGTAAGTCCTGGCAAGAAGTCAGGTGGCCTAGGTACCCTCACAGGAACAGGAGAGGCTTCTCTGCTCCTCACCCTTCTCTATTGATACTTCAGGGTCTGGGGCGCCTGGGTGGCTCCGTTGGTTGGGTGGCTGCCTTCGGCTCAGGTCATGATCCTGGAGTCCTGGGATTGAGTCCCGCGTCGGGCTCCCTGCTCAGCAGGGAGTCGTCTGCTTCTCCCTCTGACCCTCTGCCCTCTTGGGCTATCTCTCTCTCTCGTTCTTTCTCTCAAAATAAATAAATAAAATCTTTGAAAAAAAAAAAATACTCCAGGGTCTAATGACGAGAGTCAGTTGAGAGCTCTGTGATGGCCTCCACACCACACTCTAAATACTGATGCTTGTGTCGTGTCGTTTTTCCCAAATATGCTTTACAAACTGGTTAGTTAGTCTTGAGGTTCCTTTCCAAGGCTCAGAGCGTAGGAATCATGAAAATTTTGGAGGGGAGGAGGTCAGGGGAAATGGTGAAATATTTAAATTATGAGTAGTACAGGGACGCCTGGGTGGCTCAGTCGTTAAGCGTCTGCCTTCGGCTCAGGTCATGATCCCAGGGTCCTGGGATCGAGTCCCACATCAGGCTCCTTGCTCGGTGAGGAGCCTGCTTCTCTCTCTCCCTCTGCTGCTCCCCCTGCTTGTGCTCTCTATCTCTCTGACAAATAAATAAATAAATAAAAATCTTTAAATTATGAGTAGTACAGCTATTAGTTTTGAAATGGCCTTAAACAGTGGAAAATAAGACAACATGCACATACGTATGTCACTGTCACTCATTACACCAACTTATGAAACTAGTAACATTGAAAACGCCTAGACTTTTCAAGATATGCTGTATGAAGACTTTCGAGACCGGCAGCTTGACTGCTGTCTCTGGAGCTGCAATGCACCCATCCAGGAACTGAGAAGCTCTTCATACTCACAGCGCGAGCACCCCAGTGACTGTGGACAACCACTGTCTGCAGCCTTGCCTGTGGGATATTCTGTTAAAGGTCAAGTCCATAAAGTGGAAACACGGCTGGTATGAAAATAAATTTCTGAAAATAATTTCTGTCACTCTAAAAAAGAAACCATTAATTCCCAGCTTTTGCCCTTTTCTAATTCTGTTGGCCACTGGGACTTTAGGTCCCTCCCTTGATGGGACACCTTCTGTCCTCACCTCCCACTGCTTTTGTTCCCTCATGAAAACACTTCCTCAAACCCATCTTATGATTACCTCACATTAAATAATCAGGCTTGTATACACTTTGGGATTTCATGATTTTTCTCATTGAGATTCCTCGCACCTAGAACGCAAAATGGACAGATCCATTATGGTTATCAGCGTTTTGTTTTTTCAGTTACCTGATTGTTTGGATTATTTTCTAGTAGTCTCAAACAGCCCTTATCACTGTGTTTTCCTATGTTATGAAGACATGTAAAACTGAGGAAGAATATCGAGTTTTTCTTTGTCGTTATCAGGCACTACAGGCTTTTGCTGAGTTTTCTGAGCTGAGCTAACTCTTTGATTTGTGAGCAAAAGTTTAAAAGGCTAAACAGGGGGAAATTGGTTCAATATTTCAGGCACAATGAAACATTTCTTTTGTCACTTTATTTCCCTGCTCTATTAATTTGTGGTTACTCACCTTCTCCTCAGAGATCCCCAGGGAACCCCAAATCTGACTCTCTATGATCTGCCACACGAACCCAAACATTTCTCCCAGTAAATTACATCCCACGTGTACTAAAACAAAACTGGCTTTTTAGGGAGCATAGGAGAATGTTTCAGGCCCCAGCTGGCCACATTCAGGTTTGTTGCTCACACGCATCCTGACGATGAGACTCTCATGGCCTGTGCGGGTCTGGGAAGAAGAGCGTAGGGTTCACTCAGTGGCCTGAACAATGCTGGAATGTTTCTTCCCTGTCCATTCACTCAAACAATGTGCCATTCTGCACCTCATAAGCACTTGATTTATCCCAACTCTTGGGCCTGACCTGTAATCCCCCTCTCCTTACCCATCTGACCCATCTGTGTTTCATTTCCCACTCATCAGCATCCAGAGAGCTAGGCCCAGACCCTGTTTGGAACCATTAGACAGAGATTGGCACTCTTCCCTCTGCCTGCACCACATCCTCCGCTGGAAAAAAAATGACCATCAGATCAGAGAACAGAGCCTGCTTTGTCCCTTGCAACGGGGATCTGGAAGCATTTTCAATCATTTGCACTCTATACCCACTCAAACGCATTAATGTGATCAACATTGGGCCTGTTGTGGGCATTTTTTCCAGCAAATAGCTTGCTAACATTCCAGGCATGTACTCCCCTGAAAACAAGACTGAGACAGGGCCCTGAATATTCAATTGGAAAATCACCAAGAGCAAAAGCTTAGCTTGGCACGGCTGGTGTTGATTCTTAATAAGTGACTTCCTAAAGCTGAGGCATGGGGCTTACAGCATCAATGACTTGTTTGAAAAATATTTTGTAGGTGCCTCATACCACTCTATTTCCTGTGGTATGCGTCATATTGTGAGCTATTCCAAGCCAGCCTGGTTAAGCACGCTAACTTTTTCCCCCCCAAGATTGTGGTGTTTAACTAAAAATGTCTTTATACAAGATGAGCTCATAGCTATTAGTGCTGATGTAGTTTTAACTGCTTGGATACCCACTGCAGTTGGTTGAAAATGTGCTGAAAAAAAGGTAAACCTGAGCAAAAACATATCTCACCCTGCCTAAACGGGCGGACGGCAGTCCCAGTGACAGCATTTCTTCAGGGGGAGAAAGTTCCAGATTTAAGTACAATGCGTACCTTTCACTTTCATTAAAAAGACTTACTGTTCTTAGTGTATTACTAAGGTGCTGAAGACATCTGGAACATGGGAATAAAATTAACCCTTTCTGTTGCTTCAGGTACTTTTAAAGCTCAACGAAGGACAGAGGTAATGTGATTGGAGAAAACAAGTGTGTCTTGTCGACAGAATTTCCTAAAAGGGAAAGACAAGAAATCCAAAGACTGAAAATTCTGCCTCTGAGATTAAAATATTTATGAGTAGGGTTTGTGTAGGGTTCAGATGAAGTAATGTATATAAGATATCTTGACAAACATTTAGAATTCTAGAGCTGGGGGAGGAAACTGATACTGAGCCCATGCCTACGCTGTGCCACATCCAGTTTTTGGTACTTCTGCATCCTAGCAAATGTGGTCTTCACGGCACTTAGGATGTACATATTCTTTTCATTTTGCAAGCAAGGAAAGAGAATCCCAAAGAGATTCGGTGAACTTCTCAAGGTCACACAGTTGATTAATTATAGAGGCAAGATTCAAAACTAGGTTTGTATGAATACCAAGCCTGTGTTCTATCCTTTACCTTGCTTGCTACTCACAGATCCAAATCCAAATAGTTGCATCATTCTTATTGTTGTAAATTTTCTACTTGTTCAAAGGATGTGCATTTGCCATGGTGTGAAGGGCTAGAACAGGAGATGAGAGTAAATTTATGTCATATACTCCCTTGCCTTCCTCCAGCAAATCGGTTATAGACAGTGTCTAGTTTGGGGCCCTTCCCCAATGGGTGACCAGTAGCTATTAAGTGATTAGACATTGTACATGCCATCTCTGAGTGATTTGTGTTTCTACAATAGGGCCTTTTATAACACAGAAGAGAGGGATTGAGACTCTGGACACTGCCCAGGCTGTGTTTGCCTCTCGGGGCAAATAATTTTCCTTGGTGCCAGGAGCAGCTCTGACGTGGCCGCTCTGCCCTTGTGGGGCCTGGGGCTCTGAGCTCCCAAGCAAGGGCCTGATCGCATCTGCCATCAAGTAGGAGCGCAGCAAGGTGAGGCCAGGGAAGCCAAATTGTGTGTCAGGAAAAGAGGCGACCACAGATGTTCCTCTTTCTAGGCCACTGAGGGGGTCGGAGAATCTCTATAGGAAATGACCAAGACCTCCCTGGTGCAAAAGCTACTGGACAAATGCACTGTACAGGATTATTAAGGCAAGGAAGACCCTCTAGCCCCCCTCCACATTTAGGAAGGCACATACTGCAGCTCTTCCCATGAAGTAGAAAAAGGGGCTTTTGTGTTGGGTATTATCTGTAAGTGTTTGGGCTTTGCCAAGCTTTCGGGCTACAGAATTACGCGCTGGGACTGTGAATTGTTAGTTGATCCTTTATGACTTGATACTTAGCGTGTTATCTAAAGGGAATAACTTGTTTCTTGGTGGAGATTTGCAAGCTGGACAAGTTTCTTTTCACAACATGGTTTTTAAAAGATAGAAATTTTCTAAAAAATTCTGTGACTCCCCCACCCCCCACTCCTTACAATTTAATAAGTTTGCAAAACTATCAGTTCAGAATGTCTAGCTGAATGACAGCTATGAGACTGGTTTCTGTTCTCAAGTTGTAAGTAGTTCGCATCTTCTACCTGAGGCATTAGAAGAAAGTTTCCTTCAAGTGAGGAAAAAAACATTCACTTGTTATTTTGAAACAATTCTGACTTCAGAAGTTTATCACCACTGGAGAGTGACATTTGGGGAAAAACCATATAAATATGTTGCTAAACTGATGAAACTTTCACAGCTTTTAGAAATAGGTACATTCTTTTATTCTTGCAATTTAAAGTCTACACTGGAACTACTTAATGGAAAGGCAGCTTTAGGAAAGGCAAGCAGATTTTTCTAATGAAAGCAGGTGATGCGGGTACCAGTCAGAAATCAGTTCTGTTTAGGCCTTTTGTAATTTCATCAAAAGTCAATTTTTTTACACTGAATACTCTTGTGTTATTATCATATTTCTTGCAAGTTGATTTGCTCTCTCTTGTTAGAGAGACTTTCATCCTCAACAAGTAATGGGAAGAAAACATGTAAGAAAATGTCAAAAAAACCTAAATTTGCATGATTCATCATGGTGTTAAAGAGAAAATTTGGAAATGTTGGTTAGGAACAACTGAAGTCTTCAACTCATGATGTTTGAACTGATTTGAGTTTTCCTGAAGCCAGCTCCATTGCGGGCTTTCGTGTTCACCATGGACATAAATTCCCCATGGCTCTTAAGTAAGGACTACGTCTGAAAGAAGTGAATAGAATGCTGGGACTTTTCTCTTAAGATTACATGTGCCCCTTCAAGTAAAGTTCCATGCAACTTTCCTTCCCAGAGCTATGCACACAAAATTTCAGGAAACAGCAGGTCTTAATTAGGCTTCCAGTTTATAGTTTCACCTGAAAAAATACATTTAAAAAAATCATATATGTTTGGCTGTCGAGATTTTTCAAGTCAATAAATTCTTGCTAATTAATCACATTAACGGTGCTCCTTAAAAGTTGAAACAGAATCAGAAAACAAACCAAATTCCCCATAAATATCCAACATAAAGGCCTATTCACTGATGCATTTTTGGTTTCTAAGAATTTTACAAGTGCTTTTTTCTCCCTGACAGGACACACACACACACACACACACACACACACACATATACACACACACACCCAATGTCACTACCTGCAGTCGGATTACATTGTCTGCACAGGAAAACAATTCTGGTGATAAATTTTAATACTTCAAAATGATGTCACTGTGTGTGAGTACTTTGCTGCTTTGTACCTATATGTGTGATTGTTTTAAAAAATCAGAGCCCTCAGGGGCACCTGGGTGGCTCAGTCAGTTAAGTGTCTGCCTTTGGCTCAGGTCATGATCCCAGGGTCCTGGGATCAAGCTCCACATCTGACCCCCTGCTCAGCAGGGAGTCTTCTTCTCCCTCTCCCTTTGCCCCTCCCCCCCTGCTCACACACGCTCTCTCTCTTTCAAATAAATAAATAAAATCTTTAAAAAACATTGGAGCCCCCAAACCATCAACAGCAACATGTTACCTCGTCTTTGAGCCCCCACAAAGGGAGAAATGAACGATAGGAGGTGAAGAGAAGAAGGTGAACTGGGAAAGCCAGGAGCTAAGGGAGCAAATGGACTTCTGTCTGTTTGTCCACCATTGCGTTCTTTAGGAGGACCCTAATCCTGGTATAAATGTGCCCTACTGATATCCTAGTTGATGCTTTGGTCTGCTATGGTGCATAATGTACAAAAGCAGATTGCTTAAATCCCCTTCGGAAACATAAACAGATCTAAAATCCCACCTCTCTCTCTGGTATGCTTCCTGAGAATAGTTCATTAAGAAAATAACCTTTCAAACTCATAAACTTTAAGCTCCCCAAATTTCTTTGGTGTGTGTTTATCAAAATGCTGTATTTCAACACCAGTGTGCTTCAGTTTAAAATCTTGTTCTTTCTCAGCATGTCGTACTTAGCCATCTCTCTGACAGGATTTCTGAATGTGGTCTATCTTTTAGAAGGAAAGGGGGTCAGTTGCTGTTTTCAACAAGTAATGAATTTTAAATCAGCAAAATGGGAGAAGTCCACATTCAGGGGAATAGATTTTCATATCTTTTTTTTTTTTTTAAAGATTTTATTTATTTGACAGAGAGAGAGACAGCCAGAAAGAGAACACAAGCAGGGGGAGTGGGAGAGGGAGAAGCAGGCTTCCCGCGGAGCAGGGAGCCCAACGTGGGGCTGGATCCCAGGACCCTGGGACCATGACCTGAGCCGAAGGCAGATGCTTAACCATCTGAGCTACCCAGGCGCCCCAGATTTTCATATTTTTTAAACCTTTCATATAGTATGGAGATGGCCCTAACTTTATACATACATAAAATGGGAAAATGGCTAATAAGAATTTCTGTCACTGCCCCTCCCACAGCCACAAATGATTGATCATGGCAGCAACACAGCATTTTATAAGATCCTTATTTGGAAATTTTAGGATTATAGATTTGAGCTGATTTTATGCTGTATAGACAAAGAGAAAACTAACAATATAAAATAAAAACAGTAACAGTGATCTAAGAAGGGGTACGTTCCAAGATTCCCAGTGGATGTCTGAAACTGCAGATATATATATACTATGTTTTTTCCTATACATACATACCTAAGACGAAGCTTAATTTATAAATTAGGCATAGTAAGAGATTAACAGCAATAACTAATAATAAAATAGAACAATTACAGCAATGTACCATAATAAAAGTTACACAAATGTGGTCTCTCTTTCAAACTATCATACTGTACTGTACTCATCCTTCTTCTTGTGATGATGTGAGATTATAAAATGCCTAGATGCTGCGATGAAGAGAGGTAAAATATGTGGGCACATGTCAAGAAGAGGATCATCTGCTTCTGGACTGTGGTTGGCTGCGTGTAGCTGAAAACACAAAAAGTCAAACTATGGATGGGGAGACCCTGCTGTATTTTAATTTCAAATACTTGCACATTTCAGTCCTTCTTTTGACCTATTATTCCTTCCTGCCTCCCTTAGTTACATTTAGATCTTATATTCTGGGCTCTATGTTGCCAGCCATTAAGGAAGACTAGGTAAAAAGCCATATGTTATGTCGAAGAGTAGTTGACATGGCCCCAGCTAAGCTTGTAACTCATTGTTTAACTTGGGCAAAATATTTCACGACCCACCCAGTTCCTTTACCAGTAAGTTAAGGAAATGGAATCACTGATTCACTCAACAACTTTTGGTGAGTGTCCATTCTAGGCAAAGCACTCTATGCAGTTGACACAAAGATACATGACAGAGTCTAGCTCTTGAGAGTCTTATTGTATAGGCAGACATGTAAGAGATTGGAATGGGGATAATATCCACACATATATTTCCCTTTTTGATCAGCAGGCTTACTACTTTATTATTCACTATATGGAAAGAAGTAGAAGAGAAGGAAAATATCTTGTCAAGAAGCTCATGAAGAAGTAATGGTTCTTTGTTCTCCCATTTTTTCATTGAGACTAAAGATGAGGATTGGAGGTAGAAAAAAAGAACAAGATAGTTGTGAAACCAAAAGCAGATTGGGCTTGTGTCCCACTTCCTTCCGGTTTGGGATTCTGGATGGAGAAAGCCTGGCAGATTGTCTAAATTCCCAACAGGGAATAGCTACAGCAAGTGTAGAGATGATGGCATGGCATGGGAGGGAGAAAGAGTGCTCAAGTGGGCCTTTTGTCCCCTAGCACCTGTTAGTAGCACTGGGGACATCTAAAATTTCCCACATGTTCCCATGGACACCGAAGGCTGAGAGCCAGCAGGACTGCGATGAGGCTGCAGCAGTGAGGGAAGAGGGGGACCCCTACCAGAGGCTGAAGAGAGGACCATCTCACTCAGGGTCAGATGAAGTGCAAGGCTGAGACTCAGAAGATCCAAAGGGCAGAGAGAAAGGAGTTCAGGCTGAGGCGCAGGATGTGAACTGCTGACCACAGCCGGACTGACAGAAGAAAGTAAACATTTCATCAGCTATTGAACTTCATGACCAGAGGCAGAGAGGACGGAAACCTATATGGAGACAGGGAAAATGAGTTTACCTCAGCCAGAGGCCAACAAAAGGCAGAAGAGAAGCATGGGGCTGGGTTAATAGGAGGGGCTCTGCCATAACACCGTAGCATTATAAGCTTCCCCTGTGCTCACACGTTAGCTGGGAATGGAGCAGAGTAATCTGTCTCAGGTGAGATAACACTGGTGAGGCGTTTCAATTTTTCTTTGACTAACTCGTTGCCAAAACGGGATTGAATTAACTTAAAAGGGGAGTGTTTTAAACTGGAAGAGATTGAGACACTCTGAATTGGCAGGTTTAGGTCTTTCTCCCCTACTCCCAGTCCATTACCACGGGGCCTCAGGACAAGACGCAGCTCCAACATGGATAATACAGACATTTTTTTGAACACCTCTATTGTAATGTATATGATACAGATGTGTCCTCTTTTATGATAATATAGCAATAGCTTCTAGATGTTTTCTAGCTTTTCAGGCACTCTCCCATCCGTTATTTTATTTGCTCTTCTTGGTAAGAATGAGAGGTTGGCAGTGTGAGATATTACCTCCGTTTTATAGGTGAGAAATCTGAAGCTCAGTGAGGTTGGCTTGCGCCTCTTTATCCATAAAGTGGAGACAATAATACTCGGCCAAAGGCTTTGTGGGATCAAATAGGAATGGGGAACCCATAGGCAGATATGATTTACTGTAACTCTAAGAACATGTAAAAGCCAATGAAGCAGGGTGAGAGTGTCATCGAAATGACTAAGATGTGGATAATGCTGTCAGACTGCAGAGATGTTTCATCTCATGAGAGGGTTCCTAGAAAGGTTTCAGTAAATCTGTTGATGCATGAAATGCTCCGGGGAACCTCATGTTACATGAACACTGGAGAACTGCAGTTGGGTTCAAGGAATAGATACTTTTTTGTGATTTTACGAAAAGAGCATGATTTAGCACACCCAACTCAAGTTTTCACTTCAGCACTTAAAGGAGTATAAGTGTGATATGGATATTAAATACATGTTTTCTACAAGTTCATATTTTTCAGCTATCTTAAAACTGTGAAAGATGTGATAACTGTATGCTTTTTAAACAATGCAATTGAATTTACATTCCATTTCTGTAGAATAATACAAGTGTGGTGCTCAATTAGCCTAAGATTTTGATCATGGGCAGGTCAAGGCCACTCCAGGCACTTCTGCTCTCTAGGAATGAAGTGGCCTCCTCTCCTTGGCCCTTGTGGTCTTGTGTGTTCTGGTCCCTTCTGGTGTCTCCAACCCGATCTCACATCTTTTCCTTTTTCACTAACTGCATGCTTGTCACATGGCCCTTCATGTAGCTTCTTACTATTCTGAGTGAGATTTGTGGATATGATCTTCCTCAGCAAAGAAGCTCTTTCCTTCTCTGGAATTTTGGCTCCTTCTCATGCATTAGGGCCCTTCATCAATGCCTCCTCCCCAGTGAAGCCTTTGTGAATTATCTGGTTTAAATATAGCCCCATGCTAATCTCTATTTTACTCTACTTTTATTGTGCTTCATATTTTGTAATGATCCATTCAATTGGTTACTTAGTATCCATCATCCCAAGTTACAGGAGGGTGGACACTTTGTTTCATTCATCACCCCACTACTAGGCACTACCTGAAACATAATAAATAACTGTTGAATTAACAGGTAAATAAACGAATAAACCAGGTGTATAAAGCCCTTAGCCAAGTGTATAGCACATGACGAAAGTTTAATAAAAACTGGCTGTTTTTATTACCATAGTATCGATGACCTCAAAATCATTGTTGCTTAAGTTATATATAAATATTGGGGTAAAATACAAAGAATATATTATAAAGAATGTAATAGGTTTTGACATTTCTACATGATTGTTTTGTGTATGTTCTCAGACTATTCAAATTATTCATAATTTAAATTGCAAATCCCAAAATAGAAATGCAAATGAATAAAGTTCTGAAAAGATATTCAAACCAACTGAATATTAAATAAATAGAAATGGAAACAACAATGAGATATCATTTTTCTACTATAAGATTGGCAAAGAAAGAAGAAATTAATACTATTCTGTGTTGGCAAGCATATGGCAAAAATGTACCTTCACATGGATTTTTCTGAAGGTTAACAAGGCAAATATGTAACAAAGTTTAAAATGTGTATTGCTGTTACTCCAGCGCTCTAATCCCAGGAAATTATACCATGAAAAAAATTAGGAAAGTTAAAAAATATTGATAAGAATGTTTACACTAGGGTTTTTTACAATATAAAAATTTGGAACTTACTCTGTTAGAAATATTTCATTATAATGCAGAAATTTGGGAATAAGTTTATTATAAATAATGGTATATTTATAACTGCTGATAGGAATGCAAATTGGTACCAGCTTGGAGAACAATTTGACATCATCTTTAAAGTTAAATATGAACATGTCCTATATCCTAGGAATTCCAGTCTTTAGGTATGAACCTTAGAAAAACTTGCACACAAGCCCAGAGAGGAATACACAAGAATTTTTCTAAACATTGCTTTTAATAGCTGAAGAGTTTGATATACAGCATTTGTGGTATGGTTTAAGGTTTTTTTTTAAAGATTTTATTTATTTGTTTGAGAGAGCGTGAGATAGCGAGAGAGAGCACAAGCAGGGAGGAGAAGGAGAAGCGGGCTCCCTGCTTGATGCGGGACTTAATCCCAGGACCCCAAGATCATGACCTGGGCTGAGCCACCCAGGTGCCCCTAAAGTATTTTTAATTTATATTATTTTAATAGGTTAACAACAGGGTTTTTAAATTTTATTTTTTTTCAGCTTTCTTGAGATATAATTGGCATATAACATTGTGTAAGCTTAAGGAGTGCTATGTGATGATTTGATACACACATATATACACATGGCAAAATGCTTATCACCCTAAAGTTAGTTAAAACATCCATCACCTCAAACAATACAATTATGTGTGTGGTGAGAACACTTATGATCTCCCTCTCATAGCAAATTTCAAGCATATAATACAGTGTAGTTAACTAGAGTCGCCATGCTGAATATTCGATCCCCAGAACCTATTCTGGGGGTTGCAACTGATCCTCCCCCCCTGGGCAGTTTCTACAGCCAAGATTGAAATCTGTAGAGCTGGTTCTGGAGGTGAGGAGGGGTGTATATCCCGCTGGGTCCCGGGGTTGTTTGGACTGCTCCCTGACCTGGCTGGAGGGGTTGCAGCCAAGTACAGTCCCCTTTAGGGTCTGAGGCACAGATGTGTTTCTCACCTGGTCCTCGAACCGGCAGGACTGCTTGCAAACTGCCAGTGGAAGATGAGTGTAGCCTTTTTAGGATCTTCAAGGGTGCTGATGGAAGTGTCTGCTGCTGGTTTACTGGGCTAGGAGCACAGCTCATGACCTGTGGGTGGGCGGGGGGCTGCGTGGAGCCAGGTATAAGGCCAGGATCACAGGTAGGAGTGTCTCCTTCTCAGTCCCTGGGCTGGCGGGTCTGCTGGTGGACTTTAGCTGTCGGGTTGGTGTCCCTTTAGGATCTCTAGGGGTGCAGCTGGGAGTGTGTCCTGCTGGGTCCCTGTGCTAGCAGGAGTGTTCACAGACTGTCGTTGGGAGTGGCTGGAGCCAAATATAGGGCCTTTTCAGGTAAATCCATATATTGTTATTATTATATCTATTCTTAGATGATTATTGGTATTTCTTTATGGCCTGGCCCATGGTAAATTTTCATAAACATTCTATATATTCTTGATAAAAATGTTCATTCTTTATTTGTTGCGTACAGAGTTCTATATACATCTATTAAACTTTTTATGTTGCTCAAATATTTAAAATATGTGTTGCTCAGAAATTAATTTAGCAGTGAGTCAATCCTTTCATTCTCCCTGACAGAAAGGTTCTCTCTCTTTTAATTCTCTCTCATCCTATAACTGATAATTTTGGTATCTAATGTCCTAATTAGAGAGGGTCTAATTCTGTTCTGATGGCTTTTGCCAGCTCTCTCAAATTGGCTTGATTGGCATGTGTTTTTATAATTGTGGATTGTAAGCTCATCTTTCTCTGGACTCTATACCTGGCAATTATGTGAAGCCTAGGTGGAAATCATATGTCTTCCTCTAAAGAGTGTCTTTTATTCTTTTTTAGACAACCTCAAATTGGGTACAATTTTGAGTTTATTTCTCAGCTCGGGGTTTCTTAGACCATGTGAGTTGTATAAATTTGAATCCCAAGCCCGTGTGAGAGCCGACTTTGGTTACAAATTCTCAAGGGACACTTTTTCCGACCCAGCTTTTAGCTGGAACCAAGATGTTGGTTCTTACAGTTCTCCTTGCTTTTAGGTATATTTTTCCAATCTACCTTTTTACTGACAATGTAACTCTTCAGATGCTGAATTTATGCAAAGGGGATTCTTAGTTCCAACTTCAGTATTTCTTTAGCCCAACATCATGTCTTTAGTACTTTGCTTTACCTTAAAATCTTAAACCTCCATACACCTGAACTCGCGTAACACTGCATGTTAACTATACGGGAATTCAAATAAAATAAGATTTAAAAAGAACAACTTAAACCTGTGCAGTTCAGGGATTTACAAGGACTTTAATATCCACTGCACCATTGCCCTCAGCTTGCTTCCCGCTTCCTAGCCACTTCCTGGCTTTGAGTCTACGGGTATTTGGTATACTCTTTTGCCAGCTTTGTCATGCATTTAAAGCATCTGCATGAACATGTTTGTTCATAGCATTGGTGTGAAATTCAGTGAGAATCTATATAGAGCATTTAGCTCACTGTCTGAAATATATGCAGATCTAGAGGCTTGGGTTTGAAAAATACTGCCCTGAAAGAAGAAAAAGCTTTTGACATTCCTATTAGTGACAAGAAATTGTCTAAGTTTTCTCTTTTGTAAATAACCATCTCACAGTATACTGCAGTTTGAGTGCACAATAAACATCCAGTTTTGCTAATGATTGAGATGAGAAGAATGTGTCCCTGATTTTTCTGTATGTGCATGGCAGAAGTAGCTATGAATTGGCACACAGAAATATCAGGTCAAGGGTTTCATTTCTGAAAGCCTATGGACTAAGGCACCCTGGAGAAGAAGAGACTTTCACAAACAATAGGAATGGTTTTTTCCACTTTTCCTTTCAATCTAATTTTCTTTCCATTGAAAGCAGCTGTGCTTTTTCTCATTCTGACAACTGAGAAATCAGTGTAACCCATTCTTCATAACTGCTTTAGAATATGCTGGCAGAAGCTGCTTCTGACAGTAGGCTGCTGAATGTTCAATGGTGCTTGATTATGTGGAAGGTTCAAAGACTGCTGTGATTATTTCCTTCTTTGTTAAACTGTCCTTGTCTTATTACAAAACTGCTAATTCTTCCAGAAACCAGAGATTATCTAAATAAGCAAGAGCAGAAGCAGTACTGTGTAACAAGGACAGGTTCTTTCATTTTCCTTTTTTTTCCTGGGGGAGTGGGTGATTTTTTTTTAAACAGCTTTATTGAGAGATAATTCCCATACCATCCAAGGCACACATTAAAATGTACAATTCCATGGTTTTTAGTATATTCAATTCAGTATAATTTTAGTTTTAGATACCTACTGTCACTGCAGTCAATTTTTAAAAATGTTTTCACCACCTCAAAGAGAACCCCTGGGGGCGCCTGGGTGGCACAGTGAATTAAGTGTCCAACTCTTGGTTTCAGCTCAGGTCATGATCTCAGGGTCGTGAGATCAAGCCCCGTGTAGGGCTCCACGCTCAGTGCAGAGTCTGCCTAAGACTCTCTCTCTCCCTCTGCCCCTCCCCCTACTCTCTCTCTCTCTCAAATAAATAAATAATTCTTTAAAAAAAAGAAAAAAGCAACCCTGTAGCCTTTAGCAATCACTTTCTACCTCCAATCCTGCTCCCCCCAGCACTAAACAACCACTAGCCTACTTTCTACCTCCATAGCTTTCACTCTTCTGGACTTACATATAAATAGAATCATATGTGGTGTTTTGTGACGGACTTCTTTCACTTAGCATAATGTTTTTAAGGTTCATCCATGTTGTAGTGTGTTTTAGTATTTCATTTCTGTTTATGGCCAGATAATATCCCATTATATGGATATACCACATTTTGTTTATCCATTCATCATTTGATGGACATTTGGGTTATTTCCTCATTTTGATTATTATGAATGGTGCTTCTATAAACATCCATGCATAGGTTTTTGTGTGGACATACTTTTTCATTTTTCTTGGGTATATATCTAGGAGTGGATTTGCAGGGTCTTATTGTAACTACATGTTTCATCATTTGAGGAACTGCCAGACTATTTTCCAAAGTAGCTGCACCATTTGACATTCTCATCGGCAGCACACGAGGATTCCTATTTCTCCATATCCTTGTCAGCTCGTTACTATCAGACTATTTGATTCCAGTCATTCTATGGAAATAATTTCTCATTGTAGATTTGATTTGCCTTCCTCTGATGATTAATGATGTTGAGTATGTTTTCATGTGCTTATTGACAGCTTGTATATCTTCCTTGAAGAAATGTCTATTCAGATCATTTGGCTTCATTTTACTTAGGGTAAGGGCAGATTTTTAAAAAAATGATTTCTAATATATGATTTTTTAAATAAAACCTAACAACTTAACATGTATATAATATTTAATAATATCCATAAGAAACTTACTTGATTAAGAAGAATAAAAGTACCTGAAATTGGAACTCTTAAAGAAAAAAACCAGTTTGTTATATAGATCATTGAACAAAAAGAACTTAAAATAATAATGATTAAATTTTGCTCACCCCTGTCCTTCATTATAGTGTTCCCCAGGGTCTCTTACAGTTGGACTTCAATCCATTGACCTAATGAATATCATTACCCAAAATATTCTGTTTGACTGCTATGTTCTTCCCTTGCAAATTATTGCTCCAATCAAGGGACATCTCAGATTTTCACCTATTTCCTTGGCAGCCCTTTAAGAACTCAGAGTTCTTCTCAAATAGTATCTCATCCCCTCTGGCAGGAAATTTTCTTACCTTACGACTGACTGAAGCCTATTCACCTACAGTAACTAGATTATTGATGTCACATACTGGGTCTCTGTCATTTTAACCCTGCCTGTGGATGGAGTGGGGCAAGCTTTCTCATACCTCAGCACACCAAATGCTGTTATTGAGCTTACCCATTTCATATCTTTATGGATGGTAGCCATAAGCCATGGAATTTCCAGTGGCACTCCAATGCCAAGAAATTGATCATTTTTGAAATATATAAGTAAATAGGACTTAATTTCCCTAGTGTTTCAAAAATCTTCATATAAATAAATTCAGAAATTGTTTTTAAAAATCCCCTTTTTTTCCAACTTGGTATCTTGACTTGTGTATCAGGTACATGTGAACCATTTTGGAACACTAAAGTTCTAAGACAAGGTTGGAGCATGTGAGGACCCTTATTGGTTAACTATTCATATCTCCCTTCAAATTGACATTTTATAAATATTAGCTTAATATTTATTTGGACTCTAAAGAGAAATTGGTTTCCAATTAACAAAAATTACATGTAATAGGGAATTGTCCATAGGATAGGTATTATGGAATATATGTGAAATTATATATGATAGAGTTTACTTGGAGCATCAGTTATAATAGCCACAGTTTATAAGGAACTAGATGTCCCTCAGTAAGAGTTTTATAATAATTATGGGTCAACCACATAATAGAATAATAGGTAAGCTATTTTAAAAATGTGAAATTCTAAAGAACCATGAGAGACGATGGACTCTGAAAAACAAACTGAGGGTTCTAGAGGGGAGGGGGGTGGGAGGATGGGTTAGCCTGGTGATGGGTATTGAGGAGGGCATGTTCTGCATGGAGCACTGGGTGTTATGCACAAACAATGAATCATGGAACACTATATCTAAAACTAATGATATAATGTATGGGGATTAACATAACAATAAAAAAATTAAAAAAAACAGTAAAAATGTGAAATTCTATAGTTATACGGAAAGGTCTCCAAATGTTTTAATGGAAAAAAAATACAAAGTATATAACAATATGTATAGCATGAAGCCATATATAAAATATTTCTGTGGATAAGTTTACAGATGCATGAAATATCTCCTGAAGTTAATGCAAGGAACTAGAAACTGGTTGTTTCTGAGGAATGAGGTGGTAGCTGGGAGGCAGGGGAAAAGGGAGGCTTCTCACTGTACCTCATAGAGTGTCTTTCCATCTTATATCATGTATATTGATCCTATTTAATAATTCACAAACCTTATAAATAAATCAACCAAAATAAAGAATTTGTCACATATTCTTATTACATGCTATTTCTCATATCATACAAACTTCTTAGGATGCATTGTAACTCCCAAAATTTAGGTAATCAAATATTCCTCCCTAGTAAAATAGACTTGGCTTACATATTAGCTTTGAGGAATTCTGCTGAGACAGCTAACTTCATATGAATGGTGGCAGCTGACTTCAGAGATTATGGTGCTCTTTATAGAGGGCATATAGGAGAGAACTTAAAAAAAAAACAACTCTATTTTCATTCAAGGTATGTCTATTTCTCTGGTTATTTAAGAATTTGAATGAGGAAACTTGAATCAACTGGCACCATATTTCTGATTTATTCCAGTAAGTTTTATTGACATTTTAGACTGGAACTCTGGGGACCTGCCTGTCTAAGTTGCTTCTTAATCCTACCGTGGTTTCACACCAATGTAAGAGTTTTGCTAATGTTATATTAGTTAAAACTTTAGTAGAAGATAAAATAACAGAGAGTCTAAACACTTATTTCAATTTTAACCCAGACAGAAGTTTGAACTTTTGGGACCCCTTAATAAAGACACCAGCTCTTTTAAATACATTGTAAGATGTGGCCATTTAAAATGCCTTATTACAGATGACATTTAAAGAGAGAAGAAAGAAAAAGAAAGAAAAGAAAGAAAGAAAGAAAGAAAGAAAGAAAGAAACTCAAGGAATATAAAAGATGTTAAGAGAATTTGTGAAAAGAATGATTTAGAGTTATTTCTTCATACCTTCACAGTTTTGGTTCAATTTCATTTTAGTTAAATGATGTCTGTTGTAAGTATTGTTTATGAAAATGCTGAAAAATCATCTTGCTATAGAAAAAACACCTTTATCTAGCTGCTATGAACAGAGCTCTTCCATTAAGTTTTAGACAAATTCATTCTCCTTTTCTTTGTGCACACTCTATTTATGTGTGTATATATGTTAAATATACTCCTTTTGCCTTGTTACAAGTGAAATCTGATTTCTTCTAGTTACCAAATAGTTTATATCTGAATTAACTAAAAACTTTACTAAAATGACTTGACCTTACTTGAGAATGACCCTGTATGCCATTTTCTTGAGAAAATGGAGCCAAAGCAAACTCAAGTTTAATTGGGAAAAATTATGCCAGTTCCCTGTTATTTAATATTTTATTTGGGGATTTTTTTTTTTTCAGTAACATCAACTAATCTTATACTCTGAAACTTGCAATGTGATCTATGTTTGCACTCAAGAAAATCTAGACCAAAAAGTTCACCTATAGAAAATGGGGGAGGGAAAAGGAACTTCATAGTGGAGAAACCTAACTCAGCCAAGTGGTCAGGGTCAGCATCAACATGATAAGCAATGTATACATTATGAATACATACAGTATGTTTTCTTGATATGAAAGTGACTCTTTACCTCTATGTTTCTTCTCCCCAAAACACAGAGAAAAACATTAGCCAAATCCCAACTGAAGGGAATTCTACAAAATACCTGACCAATACTTCTTAAAAGTGTCAAGATAATAAAAAACAAGGAAGTCTGAGAAACTATCATAGCCAACAGGACACTATAATGGTGAATTCATTTGCTTCTCCTTGCTGTTCTGTCAGTTTTTGCCTCATGTACTCCTCATGTACTTGGATGCTCTATTGTTAGACACATACAAGTTAAGGATCCTTATGTCTTCTGGGAGTAGTGACCCCCTTATCATTATATGATGCCCCTCCCTATCTCTGATAACTTTCCTAACTCTGAAGTCTGCTCTGCCTGAATTAATATAGTTACTCTCTGTCCCTTCTGATTAGTATTAGCATGTATAGCTCTCTCTATCTCTTTATTTTTAATCTATCCTTTATATTTAAAGTGGTTTCTTATAGACAACATACAGTTGGGTCTTGTTTTTTTTGATCCAATCTAACAATCTCCCTTTTGTAATTGGCATATTTTGATCATTTGTGTTTGAAGTAATTATCAATATAGTTCAATTAATATTTACCATAATATTTATTACTGATTTCTTTTTGTTGCCCTTGTTCTTTGTTCCTATTTTTTGTCTTCCACACTTTTCCTGACTTTTGTGGTTGTAATTGATCATTTTATATAGTTTGATTTTCTTTCCTTTCTTAGCCTATCAATTATACTTTTTTTTCTTACTGTTTTGGTGATTGCAGTCCTAGGGTTGCTTAGGTGTAGTTTTTGTGTGCATGTCCATTTATCCAACATAGTGTTCTCTGAGCTTCCTACATCTGTGGTTTGGTATCTGACATTAATTTGGGATAATTCTCAATCATTATGGCTTCAAACATTGCTTCTGTTCCTTTCTCCATTTCTTCTTCCTCCGGTATTCCCATTACATGCATGTTACACATTTTGCAGTTGACCCACAGTTGTTGGATACTCTGTTCTATTTTTCAGTCTTTTCTTCTTTGTTCATTTTTTGGCAGTTTCTACTGTCACATCCTCAAAATCAGAGATTCTTTCCTCAGCTATGTCTTGTCTACCAATGAGACCATCAAAGACAATTCTTCATTTCTGCTACCATGTTTTTGAGCTTTAGCCTTTTTTTTTTTTTTGATTCTTAGAATTTCCATCTCTCTGCTTACATTAACCATCTGTTCTTCCATGTCATCTATTTTTTCAATTTAAGCCCTTAGCATATTAATTATAGTTTTGTTTAAAAAAAAAAAAACAGCTGGCCTGATAATTCTAACATTCCTACCGTATCTGACTCTGGTTCAAATTGTGTTCTTTCCCTTTTAGTATGACTTGTAATTTTGTTGTGGTGGATGAAAGGTGGACACAATATACTGAGTAAAAGAAACCTCAGTAAATTGGGCTTAGTAGTGGTATTGTGTTGGGGGAGAGAAGTGTTCTGTAGTCCCAGGATCAGGTCTCAGTCTTTTGGGGAGCTTCTGCCCATGGACCATGAACTTTGCCAGTGCTTCTCAATCCCACCACCCTCCCCTGAGGTGGGGTGGAATGGGCAGGGGGACTGAATCGGGATGTTCCCCTTCCCCAGGTAAGTCAGCTCTGATAAAACCCCATCAGGTTAGGCTCTGGTAAAAATGCTTTCTTCTCAGGGTGGACCTTGTTAAGAAGAGCAGAATGCTCTAGTATCTTTGAAAATAGTTCCTTTTATTCTCCCCCTGGTGGAACTATGAGGGGATTTTCCTCCAGTATTCACTCTGAGGACTTTATAGAGCTCCTGGAGGTAAAATTGTCTTTGGTTTTTTTTGTAGTTTGAAAATGATAGATGCCTAGGTGGAACTTGGCGGGGGGCACTTGTCCTGCTTGGTGTTTGCACAAAAGTGTGGGGAGTCCCCTATGAGTGGGTCCTGTGGAGTTTTTAGCCCCCAGGTTGGTCCACTCTGAGCCACCAGCATTTCATCTATTACAGTTCAGATTTTTTTAGTCCTGCGCTGGTTCTCATGGAGGTCTCTGCTTGTGGGTTTCTGCTCTAATAAGTTGTGATTTTCTGCATTTGTCTGTCTGTCACTCCACAGTGATTTGCTCTGTGACCTCACTTCTCTGACAGATCTAGGAAGAGTTGATTTTTCAGCTGTAACAAGCTCTTGTTACAGTGGAGTGGTGACTTCCTAGCTCCTTACATACTCAAATTTATCTGTGGCATCTGTGGAGTCCCATCAGTTTCATTATTGGTGGCTTACAGCACGCTAAACTTGGATTTCCCCATATTGCAAAATTTGGGTTGTTAGGGACATTTTTGTTAAGTTCTGGTATATCTGGTTCTCACTTTGTTCTATAAACTAAAAGAGCAAAATCTTGATTGTCAGCTTCTGAGGCAGGGAGGTTTCACCATAGAGCATGACTCTGCCTCTCCTGTCCCTCCCAATAAACAATTGCTCACTGTGGGCCTGGGGTCCCCACCCAAGGTAAATGACTCAGTTGCAATTTCAAAAATATTATAAGCAAGCACAGAATATTTGTGCAAGGAAACAGGACAATAAACATTACTTCGACCAAATTATATCTAGTTTAATAACTATGGTGATGAGTGGACTTGAGTAGAAACCTAAGAGCAATAAAAATGTTGTCATAACCATTAGAAATAGTGTTCAGTGTTGAACTTTTGCTTTCATCGCCTCTTTTTATTCTCCTACAGATTTTGTCCCAGCACTGCTTAGCCTGGATAATTATTTATTCCACAGACATTTATTGATCTTTCCAGTCCAATTTTATCCCCTTATGAACTGTATGAGCTCTGTAAGCACTTTTTTAAAAATTTTGGATTTCAGTGTTCACCACTTAATTTCTGAATCATAGAATATCTGAAGTTTCTACCACCAAAAGTATTTAATAAATTATAGATTATTGAGTGAAGGACTCAGAGTGATGTTAATCAGAGAAAACAACTTTGGAGAAGGCTAAAAACTGGAGGGTTGATCTCTCTCCTTCCCTCTAGTCTCCTTAGCAATTTTCTGTAATGTCTTCGAGACCTGGTTCCAATTTCATGTCCCCTGAGAGGATGTCCTTAACTTCTCCTGTGGGTGACTCCTCCTCTCTTTCCTACAAGCCTCTGTTATGACTTATGGAAAGATTCTATGGTTCATCTGTGTATGTGCTGCTTCCATCCATCCCTTACACTGTGAGCAATACAAGAACAGGAACCACATTTCACCCTTTGAGTGAACAGAGCTCATCCCTCCTGTAATACATGTCATTTATTTATTTCAGATGATTTTGGTAGTTGATAAAATCTTACATTTTATGAATGTTCAATATATGTTATATATGTTCCAAACTACCCTACAAGTGTGCTCAGCAAAAATGTAAGTGTACCTTCTTTTTGTGTTTTCTTCAGTTCTGGGTACATGGCAGGTGGTCAGTAGGTGCTATAATTCTTTGAACTGGAAGGAGAGAGATGGTGATTTTTTTGATGGACCTTTTCTTAAGAATCCCCTTGTTTAGGGGCACCTGGGTGGCTCAGTTGATTAAGTGTCTGACTCTTGATTTCAGCTCAGGTCTTGATCTTGGGGTCATGAGTTCAAGCCACATTGGGCTCTACGCTGGGTATGGAGCCTACTTAAAAAAAAAAAAAAGGAATCTGCTTATTTATCATCATTTAAAAGCAGTTATTAATTCACTTGCACATTGCTCATATCAAGTAGAAGTTTAAACTAAATGGTTTAATCTATTCCTTTAGGCAGCTAAAATTATGCACACAAGTGTTCACCCGGGAGGGCAAGAAAGCGCCAGCTTATCTTGCATTAGAGTGCATTGAACAGTATAAGTATTACAGCTCTTTTGAAAAATACTCTTTTACAACTGGGCTGAATCATGGGGCTGGGAGCTCATGTAAGCAAGCAATTCCTTTGCAGCTCAGAGGGCAAGCTGCAGAGTTGGGGCAGGGATACCTTTAGTGTCATTGCACATCCTCTAATCCAACTTACTCCACCATGACCCTTTCTTTATACCATGACCGAACTAACAGAAGACAGTTGCCAGCATTCTCTTGTATCTTTTCATTGGCAATTGGTCCAGTGTTAATCCATCCTCAGGCCTGAAAGCCATATAGGACCAGACGTGGTCTATGAGTTGCTGACTCTTCAGGCAGAAGAAATGATTTAGGATATTACAGGTTGTCAGACAGGTTCATTTAGGCTAATGCAGGCAAAGTTTCCTTTACCTAAGAAACCACAAGAAGAATCTTTAATTGAATTATTTAGCAATTATTTTAATTGCTAAAATGTGTTTTGCCTTGTGGGCAGCTTTGGAGTTTTCTCTTCTTGTCTGTTTATTGATGATATGGTCAATAAATCCATCGAAGACCTCAACACCTGGCTGACAGTCATCTTCTCCACCCTCTGGCCTGACATCATTCTGGGTGACTCAATATGACAACCTCGCTGCATGGTTCCATGCCCACCTCACCTTCAAGGACCTTCCCTGACTCAGACACCACCCCATGGCCGCACCCTAAACCTTATCAGATCCGTATTGGTCCACCTCTCAAATAAAGCGTTCACACTCATTCTTAACCATGTGTTCCCAACCATCTCTCTCTCTCCCTCCTTCCCTTCCTCCCCTCTTCCCTCCCTCATGTTACTGTTCCCAACACACTAGTTCTCTAGCCTCTTTAGTATCTGTATTTTAGAGTCCTTTGTCCCTGTTCCCACTAGGTCTTTCCTGTCTCACTTAGCTCCCCACCCATGCCATCCCTTCATCCCTTTGTTTACCAGTATTCTAAAACCTTTTATTCTATTGTCTTCCCACCACACTGGGACAGAAAGAAGACCCACAAATCTTAATGAATGTAATTACGACCTTCTCTGCTTTGATATTCATTGATATTTTAAGAGAAAGATCCCACAGTATTGAAGATTGTTCCATGATAGATTTCTATCCTTGATCTCAGGGAAGCACTTAAAGCTCCCTGACAGCACTATCTTGTTTTTCCTGGTCAACATGCTCTCATTCCACAGGGTATTTCAGATAATACCTATGCTTCTCAAACTACAACCCTGCCCATTCCAGCTCCCTTTCACTATCAGCCTCTGATCTTGTCTTTTGGTTCATGGAGTAACGAGTAATTAGACAGTAATTCTTTCAATTTACTTACATACAACTCTACCCTTTTCTTCCTTCCCCTGTTAAAAAGAGATTTTCTTTTTCCTTAGGAGTGTAAATCTGGTTATTCCATCTCACTCTTTATATTTAATACCTCTCCCCTGGCCCACTTAAATATACATATATATTTTTAGTGGGGGTGGGGCGAACCCTTATTTCTAATTCCTGTCCCTGTCCACTGTTCTCTTCCTGGGTTTCTTTTTCCATTTAGAGCCTATCTTTTTGAAATATTTGTCTTTTCTGATATCTCCACAGTGCCACCTTCCAATCATGACACAACATAGCCCTTCATTCTTATTGCTCTACTCAAACAGATCTTTAAAAGACCAATAATGGTTTCCTTATAGCTAAGTTTAAAGAACATTTGGAAGCCTTTGCCTTACTGGATCTCTCACTGATAAAAACACCACTGATTGCTTCCTCCTTTTAAAAATACTTTCATTCATATTTTCTATGTCATAACACTCCCTGGTCCGTCCTCCCCTTCTTTACATGTTTATTCATGGTTACTTTGTCTCCTCTTCCTAGGCCCATACCTTTTAAATTGGTGCCATTCAAAGTGTTGTCTTTGATGCTTTGTCTCTACAACTTGTAGTAAAGGAGAAATAGTAGCCCCTTCCTAGGGATGTCCACATTCTAATTGCCAGAACTGTGAATATGTTACCTTACATGGCAAAAGGGACTCTGGGAATGATGAAATTAAGGATCTTGACATGAAAGAGTATCCTGGGTTATCCAGGCGAGCTCAATGTAATCATAAGAGTCCTTATAAAGGAAAGAGGAGAGTTCTTGAAGGAGATGTGGTAATGGAAACAGAGGTTGGAGGCATGCAGGCAGCCTCTAGAAGTTGGAAAAGGTAAGGACATTGATTCTCCCCTAGAGCCTCCAGAAGGAATGACACCTTGACACTGTAAGACCTACTTCAAACTTCTGACCTCCAAAACTCTAATACATGTGTGTTGTTACAAGCCCTGAAGTTTCTGATAATTTGTTATGGCAGCAACTAGAAACTAAGACCACCCTCTCCCTGGACAGTCTCATCTGACGCTTCACTTCAGGTCTTTATCCTTTTACATATCAGAAGGCTCCTGAGGTACTTACTGTTTTGTTGCTGTAAAAAATTCACCACCTAAACAAATCATTCCTGGGTCATAATTCAGTTTAGGGATATTGCCCTTGTCGTAGGATTGGGTAGGTGAAAAAGTACTCAGCTATTCAGTAACTCAGGCTGACAGAGGTTCTGCCAACTTTAATATTGTTAAAAAGAAAAAGAGCATGGACCAGCACACCTGGGAGGGTTTTAAAGGTCTGGTCTATAAGTGGGGTAGTTTTCCTTTCAATTCCCTGGTCAGATTTCAGTCACATTGCAGCATCTAATTGCGAAGGATACAGAGAAATATAGCCTATTATGTGCCCATGATGAAAGAGAAAACATGGGGATTTCTCTTAACAGCTTTTTGAAATATCTCCCAAATCTATATTTTTAAGTCTGGTCTAGTTTCAGACGACTAGAGCTACGTAGCCAACTTCTTACTGGATAGCTTTGTTCAGAGATATCTAAGAACTGTGAACTCAACGTTTCAAAAGTGTAACCCATCATTTTCTCAATGTTGTGTCCTCCAGTGTTTCTAAATCAGTGACCGGTAGCATTGTTACCCAAGCCAGAAACCCAGGGGCCATGTATGACTTCTCTTTTACTGCTTAATCAATCACCAGGTCAATAAATAGTGAATAAAAGAATTCTGTTTCAATTCTGTTCATCTTTCCAGCATTACTACCATCACCCTAATCTATGCCATCACCATCAATCACCTAGACCACTGAAAATGCCTCATAATTTGCATCTATTCTTAATCCTCACAAATCCATTTTTCATACTGTAGTCCAAATGATCTTCTGTGAATGTCAGTTCCCAAATTTGTGCCATTCCTCAATTCAAACCCATTGTAAATTTCCCCCAGTATTCTCAAGACAAAGTTAAAACATAACATGGCTTCCAAGGTTCTCCTTGACCCATCTCCTACTCGTACCTCCTGCCTCTCCTCCAGCCCTGCCCACACAGCTCTGTGCTACTGTCACACCAAACGCTTCTAGGTTTCTCTCAGGCTCCACGCTGTCTCTTGCTTCTGGATCTTCATACATCTGTGGCTCTTGCCTGGCTCCTCTCCTTGGCCTTCAAACTTGACCAGTCAAGTCTTCCTTGTCTTTCAGACATCAGCTCAAAAATCATTTCCTGTGGGAAACTTTCCCGGACATCCCATAAGAACATAGAACTCATATTATACTCTATTGTATAAATATGTCTTTCCTGAGAAAATGCCAGGTACGTGTGGGCAGGAAAAGAGTCTGTCTTTTTCTCTTTATCCTCAGCACCTAGTATAGTGCCCAGTATGTAGTGATGCCCAATAAATATGTGTTTAAAGGATGAACAGATTTTGTTTGTATGTATGTAAAGCTCATGAAGCTAAGTAAAGACTAAGGCATTTATATTCTCATCACTGATGTCCAATTCCCACTTTGACTCCTAATTTCTGTACTGGTTAAAATGAACATTAACAGCTACTGTCATGGCATGATCCTCAATCACAAACAGCAACTATGTTTTATGTGATATATGATTATCACATTAACTCATAGTGCTTCAAAGGGACACAAAAATAGCAAAACTACTTCTAAGTATAGGCCAAGAATGCTTTACAAATAAACACAAAAACAGAGCAAAAGTTGTTTTCTAATTCAATAAAATGTGTATTTTATATATAGACAACATATATATATACACACTATATATACACACACATATAGACATATATTACATATACATCTATGTATATATATGTATACACACACATTTTATATACAATTTCCTTTTAATCCAGCTTCTTACATTTCTAGCAAGAGAAAAAATATGTAAATATAATGGTTATTAAACTAGATAAACTTAAGCCACTTTTTTTAATTCAGAAAAGGCTTAACATAGTTCTCACAGTGATTCAGTCTAGCACTTTCTTATATGACAAAAGAATTACTTGTGAAGTCATTATGGTCAATATGCTCTACATTTCTCTAGATTAAATGAGGATAATCTCTAATTATGAGAGATAAGGTGCATTTATCTAAATTTAAGCTTGAAACATTTGGTTAAGAAATAAATCATTTTGGTGTGGAAATTTTTAAAAGAATGCTTAAACAATAATAAAATATATTTTAATGCCCTAAACTATGGTACTATTATGTTAAGAATAAGACTTCAAATACACCAAAGTTTGAAAATTCAGAATGACTATTCCCAAAGAAATTATAATCCATCCCTCGAGTATACAATTCCATTTTTGAAAGAAATTCTTTTAACACAAGACAATGCAATCTTTTATTTGGCACATCAAGCAATTCAATAAAATATTATGGGAAAGGATGGATCTATGTAAGATTTAAGGGCTTTGATTTGCATTTAAATGGCATCATTTCTTAAAATGTCTATGCCTTTTTCAGTGGAGAGTTTAATAAAAGATGGAAAATATTACTGACAGTAAAAGTATGCATACAATTGGTCTTTAGTGAAAAACGGACAGAATTTTTTATTAGAAGATAAATGGTAAACCTTTTCCTGATGAGACTGAGTCAGTCAGTGCCCCCAAACCAATTCTCGTCCAAGTAATTGATGAGTAGTTTGATGTTTTTGTCTGTAGTAACGTTCTCACAATTTTCTTTGAGTTTCGGGAAGCAAATTGTTTGGTAATAATAATCAGTTTTTAAAAAAATTGTTCTCATACTTTGTGACTCTGAACTGTTTAGGGTAGCCACAGAAAGATCTACTCACAAAAAGAGAGAGAGTTTAAGAAAGGAAACTCAAAAAGAGAAAAAACATGGCTCCCAAGAAATAAAAAAAGGAAGAATGAAAGATCTAGAAAACACACACAAACACACAAAAAGAAACAGTACACAAAAGTGAGGGAAAGGGCCACCTTGCTGCTTTTCATTTTTCTCCATGGCAACAGTTCCAGAGAGCACCAACTATGGGTCTGGAGTCTCAAATGCAGCTTTGCAAGATTCTCACATCTGTCGGACTCACTGTGGAGCATGGGGAATGACTATCTGCTCCACCAGTGCAGGTCTAATCCAACTTTGACCCTTGTCTGAACTGATTAGTTCTGTCCCATCATGGGGAGACACAACATTGATTATGCCTCATTGTAGTTGAACTTCAGCTGAAGAATTACCCTGGAAGTTGTGGTAAAAATAGTTATCAGTGATTTTTGAGTTTCCAACATGTGTCAGGAGTGTACTAGATCTTTGGAATTCAAATAATAATAACTGCTACATATATAGATAGCATCCATACGTGCTAAGAATTCTCCCAAACACTTAACATAACTCACTTAATCCTGGGGCACCTGGATGGCTCAGTCAGTTGAGCATCTGCCTTCGGCTCAGATCAGGATCTCAGCGTCTGGGATCAAGCCCTGCATCAGGCTCCCTGCTCAGCAGGGAGTCCTCTTCTCCCTCTTTCTCTGCCCCTCCCCCCACACTTGTGCACACACTCTCTCTCTCTTGCTCACTCTCTCTCAAATAAATAAATAAAATCTTTAAAAAAAACCTCATTTAATCCTGGCAACAACATAACAAAACAACAGTATTCCCATTTTACAATTAAGAAACTGAAGCTAGAATGGTTTCATGACTTGCCCAAAGTCATATAAATAGTTAAATGCACAGCCATTGACAAGTGAAATCAATACAGGAGACATGAACCCAACAATTGCCTTTTGATGAGACATATAATAGCAATATGTACAGGGTGTGACAGAGAGACAACAGTGGTGCCCCCAACACAGACTGAGGGTGTCAGAGAAGTCTTCTCAGGAAGATGGTGCTTGAACTAAGTCCTAACGAATGGATAGGATTCAGACAAGAACAAAGAGAATGCTTTCAAGGTAGTAGAGGAACATGAAGAAGATCCCAGAAACCAGAAAGAACACAGGTGTTTGAGTAGAAGCACAAAAATCAATAGAATAGGAGTCTAGGGCAGGACATGGAAATAGAGATGAAAGATGGAGGTGGAGAGCTGGCTAAGTTTCAAGTCCTGAAAAGCCTGGTTTGCCATGCAGGCCATGGGGAGCCATTAAATGAGTTTAATCTGAGAAAAGTGTATTTGGTTCTTAATATCAGAATAAACAGTCTAAAGAGTATTGCTTATTGGATAAAAGCACAGGTTTTTTGTTTTTTTGTTCAGATATTATTTTGAATACTGGTTCATTTTGAATACTCATACCATCTATGGGTAAATCACTCCACTAGACCTCCACTGCCTTGTTTGTAAAATAGGATGAGGGGATCATGCTTAGAAATGGCCAAATAAATGGCGGTACTCATAATGTGCATGCCAAATTGGAGGAGAAGATAGGAAAAAAGGATATTAGTTAAGAGTGCATTTTAGTAATGTACTAGTGAGATGATGATGGTTCTTAATGGGGTGGAGATGAGGACTCCCTGCAAAAAGAATTATCCAGCCCAATATATCAACATGTTGTGCCAATGTTGATAAACCCTGTTCTAAGCTAAGGTGTGGGGGTGAAGATGGAATGAAGGGGACAGACTGAAGCAATGTTAATGAAGCTAAATCAAAAGATCTTGGTGACTGACTTGAAGAGAAAGTCACAGGGCTGTGGTCTGAGTTGTTTATCCTGGCACTAATTAGAGTACCCTGCACACATGATATTCCAAAATATTTGTTGAGTGAAAAAAGGAATATATGAATGAATGAATGAATAAAGAAATAGGATTTGAGACTCCCAGTTTGTTGTCTTGGGCCATTTAGGTAATAGTGGTGACAGCCTCTGCAGGGCAGGGCAGAGGAAGAGGAGATGGTCTTGGGAGAAAGATGGAGAGGTCAGTAATGGAATTGAGGTGCCTAAGGTGAAAATTACAGTGTAGGTAGACCCAACTGTTTAGTTGTTCAATGTCTCGATGGTTGATTATACCAAATGGGATACCTTTAAAAAAAATGGAAACCCTCCTTGAATCTGAAAATCATATTGGAGATTTATAAATTATAACCAAGGATGAATTCAAGTTTTTATGATAGCTAGAGAAATCTACATTTTTACATTAATTTTTCTGAGGAAACCATATTTTAAAACTTCCAATGATGTGGTTTTAGGATGCTAACTATTTCCTCCCATGTCTTTCTTGCCCAACCTCACTACTTTGGCTCTGAAGCGAAGTAAAAAAAAAAAAATCTACTTGAGCCATTTAAGCACCAGAGGCAGTGGGATTACTTCTACCCTCAGATGTGGTTACTTGTCCTTCTCCACACTTATCCCTTTTCCAAAGCCAATCTGTCCCCAAAGGCCCATCTGCCATTGATCTATTATCCAATGGCCCCTAGAACTACAGTGGAGACATTTGTCCCCAGGGTTCCTTTTGCCTACACTCAGTGCCACTCAATGGCCTTGTTGAGTGGTTTCTACACCACTGGCAAAGAGGAGTGGCTCAGATACAAGGACATTGAGGTCACTGCCACTGCTGTTTGTACCCTTGTCACTCCACTCTGGGCATATCATTTCTCTATACACGTGTCTTCACCATGAAGAGAATACCACTCTTTCTAAGCCTTTTCTTACTCCAAAAGCCACTCTGTCCTTACCATTTACAAACCATTACCTAAAACCATTTAGGGCAGATTCCCTAGGGCCTGGGGCAGAGTGTATTTGCCAAGTGCTACACCACCATGCCCAGGAGAGAACTCAGGAAACCTAACTCTTCTTATCTCGGGGATGAGATCCTTCCTTGCCAGCCAGGTCAACAGACCTTACTTCAACCTTCTGTTCAAGGATATTCGTTTTAGTGACCTTCGTGTTCTCAGAGATCACAGCAACTATCAGTTCTGTGAACTCTCCTTATATTTTCCAGAAACTCCTTGAGTCCTAATGCAAATAGCACATGTGAGGGCCTGACCTGATATCTCAGTCTGATCAAGGTGGACACCCAGAGTATGTCCCATGCCTGTCCTTTCCTACATACATTTTTATGAATTATATTTTATTTTCGTATTGGTACTGAAGAGAATTTGACTCTTGGTCTATCTGCTTTTACTGACTCTTAAGCTTAACAGAATTAGCTATTCAAAACATAGCCATAAAGACATTGTGCATTCTGTGCTCTGTAGCTCTTGTTACGCACCTTTAGGATACTGCGTGCTGCCTAAACAGGATCTTAGCCAGTGCCTTTGAAAGGGAGTTGTGATTGGATTGAGTCCTTTCATCATGGCCTAAAATTATTTTTGGTCAGACTTGTAAATCCTAAGTCCACCCTGTGATTTCTGTGGTCAGGGGGTTTGGCAATCATGCTTTCCAAAAATATTGAGACATCAGGAAGAAGGCCCTGAAACGAGTGCAGAGGTCAGCACCTTCATTTATAAGAACTCACACTGCCGTCATGGAAAACATGCTAATGCCAGAAAGAGGGAGGAGAGATTAAAGGAGTTCTAGGAGCAACAAGTCAGAGCTGGATTTCCTGGTGGTGGTGCATGCATGCACACATAGAAGGATGTCAGAAACAGTTTTAAAGTTTTTTTTTTTTTTAATCTAGCAAAGGAACATTTTATCCATTTGTCAGACCTGTGAGCTCTGCTGCCTCAATTGCATTAGCTTTTTGTTCATTTTTAAGTGACTGAAATGGTGAAAACAAGTTCCTTGTGAAGTCTCACCAAAAATCATCAGGGGAAACGATATCTGTTCATGTATTGGATCAGAGTTCACATTGTGACAGGGTATTTTCATGTCAAAACGAGTATCTCCATGGTTATGAAGTCCTCTTCTTGTCAGCTATTAAATTGCTACCAAGGGCTATAGGTAGGGGTTTTGTTTTTGTTTTTGTTTTTTCTCATTTTAAAATTTCTTCCATTGAAAGAAAGTAAAGAAAACAACAGAAGACATTGATTTATACAGAAATCCTAATGTGCTACTGAGAAAATGATGTATTGTGTGGTCACATGATCGAAATTTCTCCCATGAAGGATTAATCTGGTTCTGGGAATAGTTCTGAGAGGTTTTATATCCATTTTTGTGAAGCTTGAAGAGGCTTCAGTGTAACACCGCACCCCAAGAGGTCTGTAAAGTTGTTAAAATATTAAGAAAGACATAATTGTTAAAAGACTAGTTCTTAAATAAAATCCCTTGTGGAATATGAAAAATCTCCTAAAGCTATAAGGCGACAGTGTTACATTGAGGACTGATGTAACTCAGTTCATTTAGAAAATACCATAAACGGCTTTATTATGGGAATTTGGTAAAGAAATCTTTCATTAATAGGAAATATTTGGCTCTACCTTGCAAATAAAGTGATGTTTACATAATTTGTTAAGATCTTTCAGAGATTCAATATCCTCTGCTCAACCTTAACATGAGTACTATATTAAATATATGATGTTGAAAAAAAAAAACTTGTAAAATTCAGTTTTGGGTAATGTGATTTCTCATTTTGAGTTGTACCCTTTTGTTCTTCACTGAATTCATTTGATGTAAGTAGGGGAAATGGTTCAAATCCCTACTGGAGGCTGATGTGATACAGATAATCTTAGCTAGTGGACCTTGTTGGAAGGAGATGTTCAGATTCTGAATCCCCAAAATCATCAAGGGGAATCTGTGTTAGATTTCCAGTGGTAGATGGAGAAGGAACATTTCAGTCAAACACACAGTTGACTAGTGTGGGCTTTGACTACAAATCCAGTGAAATCCTGAACCTGCTGATCTGGCCCGGACCACATGGGAGCCTTTGCAGTTCTGTTGTTCCTTGGTTTATGCCTAGAATTTGAACTAGTCCAAGTAGTCTGTTTTATCTCCTTTCCCTGGGGACAGCCCTGGCATTTATCAGTTAAAAACTCCACCGGTGTTCTTGGCTCAGCTTAGAATCTTTTTTCCTGGGAAGTATGTTCCCTTGGAGTAAAACAGAGGTGATGGTGAGCTAGGTATGACCCAGAAACACTCAGCAATCTCTAGAGGTTAGAGTGTTATAGCCAAGAGCCTTTAAATCTAAGGCTAGGCAATTCAATTTAGTTTTGAGTATCAGTGAATACTGGGGTTAGCCTTTGGTGCACCAGGCTTGGGTAGGAAATTAAATAAACATACGTGGGCTTGGCTAAGATTTCCCTCCACTCCTGCGGCCCCTTGGACTCTGCTGGCTTCCTTTTGAATCTATAGGGGAGCCAAGGTTTTATCCTGTAAGCCAAGAGAGTGGCATGATAAAATATGCATTTTGAAACGAGAAGCTAGAAGTTATTCAAGTGGCAGATCAGGAGGAAAGAAGGCTGGAACCAGGGCAGTCAAGGTCATTAAAATGTTCCAGGTGAGAGACCAAGAAGATGGGAATAGGGGAAGAGAGCTGGTTAAAGGAACAGTAATGGAAAATGACTCTCAAGATGTAGTGGAAGGTCCCCAAACAGGTAGAGATGAGCTTTTGTTTTCTGTGGTTATCAAATGGCATGGAAGAAAAGTATGTAAGGTAGGAATGCATGCAGGAAACCAAATATCCAGTGTGGAAACAATTTCAAAGATGGCAGTAAGAGGTAGAATAACCCAAACTGTAACGGGTTTGCTAATGCCTCTGTATGCTCTCCTTGAAACCCCAACTGGGGCAGATATTAATGTCACATTACATAACACTAACTCTTTACTTTGTACACATGTGATAAAGTTCCTCCTGTAACAAACTATCCCTAAATTATGCATCAGGGTGCTCTGCTTCCACCTGCGGCAGTCACTCTTCCTTAGTGGTTTCTACCATCTGAGATGCTGGTTCCCTAGCACATAAAAGCAGGTGATTGTTATCGTCAGTCCCCTGGCTTCATTATTATTTCACAGGATGAACTGCAGAAGATAAAGTATAAATATCCCTTTCTTACTGTTCATTACCAGTCCCATTTTCTCATATTCAATTTCATTCTTCCTTCCAAGAAACCTAAATAGGAGTAGATATTGATTTGGGAAATGTGTTTCTTAATGGTTAAGAAATAGCAAACTATACTCTGAAATGTAATTTTAAATGTATATTTTATGTCCTTTGGATAAAACAAAGATCTCTACTTTGTCCTGTCTTTAGTGCTCCTGCCATGTATCAGAAGACAGATCTTTTGTATTCAGCAGGAAAAAATATTTTTACCATTTTTTCAGTGTATAGAATGAATAAAACATCGAAGATTTCTTGTTTTGCCAGCTCTTTTACAGTTTAGCAGAATCGAGAGGAGAAAATTCACCTGCAATTTTGATACACAACCTGACAGGACACAGACTACAACTCACAAAAAAATTCTGATTGAAAGATTTATCTCCTGGATGAAATCCATGCAGATAAAGTGGCTGGATAAAGCAGGATGGAATAGCACACAATTGAAACTAGTTCTTACATTTTTCATGTAATGATATTCTTTTGTTCTTTGTATTAAATATTCTAAATAGTCTCTCTATATTAATTGATGGAATTAAAGCAAGCTAGATATTATGTGCACCCGCATCATTTCTGATTGGCCCAATTTGAAAGCTTACTGGGGCGTGAAAAAAAAAATCATCACACACACAATGCTTTCTTTCTGGGCAGTCTAAGGAACACAAGACTGGAAACAGAAATGGGAATGTATTCTGAAAATCGCAGCCTTGAATCAGCAAGCTATCGGTTTCAGAATAAAAGCACATTAAGACTCAGTGTGAGGATATTATCCCCTGTTTAACCTGTGAAAAGTACATCCAATCCAAAACTTCACACCATAGTTCTCTTTAGTCACTGACAACACTGCTGATGGTGTGGTTTTCCTTGTAGGCAAATGTGAAAGAAAACCTAGATTTTTGTCTGCAGTCTTTGCTGGCTAATAGGGTCAGCTTCATGGGGCAGTCTCTCAGAGCCCAGCACCCAGAAGAGCCCTGCATTGGTTTAAAGCTCTGCTGTTGGGCGCCTGGGTGGCTCAGTCAGGTAAGCGCCTGCCTTTGGATCGGGCCCTGATCCCAGGGTCCTGGGATCGAGTCCCACATCCTGCTCTCTGCTCAGTGGGGAGCCTGCTTCTCCCTCTACCCCTCCCATCTGCTTGTGATCTCTCTCCCATGCTCTCTCTAATAAGTAAATTTTAAATAAATAAATAAAGCTCTGCTGTTGCCGAGCATGGAAAATGTTAATAAATTTTGAACAAGGAACCCTGCATTTTCACTTTGCATGGGGCACCACAAGTTTTGGAGCCAGTCCTGCTCGCTGGACCCAACATTTTGGAGCTCAGTCTTTTTGCTCTACAGTGGCAGGACATGAAGACTTTGGAGGATTTGTATGTGTGTGTGCGTGTGTGTGTGCTGATTGTTTGCTTGTTTTTCTTTTTAAAATCAGGCAGTCTCACTTTTGGAGCTAATTTATTTATACTTATGGACTTGAATCACTACTGCCTCTGGATGGCAGGGTATGATTCTTATTCTATTCTTATTCCCTTCCCTCCCCCCATCCACACACACAGTTTAATAACATGATCTATTAGTTACAGGTCATGATATGAGATAGAGCTCTAAGTCAAACTTCTATCATAAATGCAGAATATATTCCTCCGTCCTTTGTTCTCTGAGGTGGAATCTCTGTGCCAGTTTCACACACTCTCTTGCTTTTTCCCTGATGGTCTTTCAGTGTTTACTTGGTTCCCCTTTTATGCTGCTGTCAAAACTGCACTTCGGAAAAGCTTAACCAAAAAGAATGAAGCCAGATGTTCACAGACATTTTGATTAACTTTATTTTAAACCACTTTTGAATTTTAAAATGCTTTCTGTAGAACATACTTAATTCTTTGCCTACTCGTGCATCATGGCAATCAGTATTAACTGAATTATAACCAAGTAATTATCTCTTGCATCTCTATTGAGGGAATCCATGTTGTTGATATGGTTAATGGTTTTTTTTGTTTGTTTTGTTTTCTTTTGTTTTAGACAAGATTTTTTGCTAATTAGGTATGGTTAATTTACCCTTATGTTGGCTTTTTAAATTTTTAAATGTTATGATTTTTTGAAGTTGGATATTCTAGCTTCTTCTAAAACATGGGAGGGACTAGCATCAGTGGTTCAGCTGTTCTGAAATTAATGAGGTCCAACTTGCCATTTTCTTATGGGTAGCTTTTTTGTGTCCTGTTTAAAAAATCTCTGCCTGTTCTAAGCTCATGAATATATTCTCTTATATTATTATCCAGAAAATGTATTGTTTTACTTTTCAGATTGATATCTGTTCCATCTGGAATTCATTTTTGTATGTAAGATAGTGAGGTGGGATTTAAGGTTTACTTTTATTCTTTTTCCAATTCACACGGTATCACTTATTGGTGAAAGAAAGTCAAAGGAAACTATCATTTCCACTGCTCTTGAGAACACCTTTCTCATCAATGAAGTATTTGTATATATGTGGGTTTGTTTCTCAAATATTTCTGGAATGTTTTCAATAAATGTATCATCTATCCTTTAATCAATAATAAAATTTTTTCTAAAGATTTTATTTATTTATTTGACAGAGAGAGGCACAGTGAGAGAGGGAACACAAGCAGGGGGAGTGGGAGAGGGAGAAGCAGGCTTCCCGCTGAGCGGGGAGCCCGATGCGGGGCTCGATCCCAGGACCCTGGGATCATGACCTGAGCCAAAGGCAGACGCTTAACGACTGAGCCACCCAGGTGCCCCTAATCAATAATAAATTTAATTACAATAGCTGTAAATAAATTTGAATATCTGGTGTTGTAGGTCTTCAAACTTTGCTTTTCTTCTTCAAGGTCATCATGGCTATTCTTGGTCTTCAACATGTCCTCATTGATGTAAATCAACTTCTCAAACTCCACAAAAATACCTGTTGAGATTTTGACTAGGAGTGCATGGAATTTACAGATCAAACTGAGAAATGACTTGTCTTACATTATTGTCTAATTCATGGACATAATATATGCAACGTTGATTTAGATCTTTTAAAATTTCTTTCAATAATGTTTTTTAGTTTTCCCTCCTACACACTATTGTTAGATGCAGTCCTGTATATTTAATTTTTTGATATTATTGTAAATAACATTGTATTGTTTTTTATTTTATTTTTGAAATTATTGGTCTTTTATGAGTATAATTTATTTCTGTATATTGATTTTGTATGTACTGACTGATAAATTCAATTATTGATTCTAATGGTTTATCTTTTGGATTTTCTATGTATATTCTCATGTCTCCTTGTCAATGCATATATATTTTATTTCTTTTTCTTGCCTTACTGCATTGGCAGGATTTCCAAGAAACTCTTAAACGGAAATGGCAATAGGGCTATCCTTATCTCTTGATATATCCTTATCTCAGAAAGAAATTTTTCAGCATTGCATTAAGTATGATATTTGTCATAAGTTTTCTTTGAAGATATTCTTTATTATATAAAGAAATTTCCTCCTACTTGTATATTGCTAAGAGGCATTTGTTATGTTGTTTTGTCTCAATCATGAATGGTTGTAAATGTTTTCATTTATTTTTTTTTACACTTATTAAAAGGGCTACATGCTTATTTTCTTATATCTGTTAGTATAGTGGATGACAGTGATTGAGTTTTGAGTGATAAATCAACTTGGCTCTCTTGGTTTGATCCCAATTTTGTGGGGATATATTATGTTTTCCCATATTGTTGGGTTTAATTTGATACTATTTAGTGTGTTTGTGCCTCTGTTCACAAAGATCTATAATTTTCCTTTTTTTTTTTTATGTCTTTGTCAGGTATTCCTGTCAAGATTACAGTGACCTCATAACATGAGTTGGGAAATACATCCCCTCTATCTAGACTATAAAAAAAGCTTGTGCAGGATTGAAATTATTTCTTCCTAAAGTATTTAGAATGGTTCTCTTTTGAAGCATCTGTGCCCAGAATTTTCTTTGTGGGAAGGTTTTTAATACTTTTTAGAGATTTATTTATTTATTTGAGAGAGAGAGAGAGAGAGAGTGGTGGGGAGGAGCAGAGAGAGAGGGAGAAAGAATCTTAAGCAGACTCCGCTGAGCATGGAGCCTGATGTGGGGCTCAATTCCAGGATCCTAAGGTCATGACCTGAACTGAAACCAAGAGTCAGATGCTTAACTGACTGTGCCACCCAGGCGCCCCAGGGAAGATTTTTAATTTTGAAATCAATCTCTTTCATAGATAATAGCATCATTCAGATTTTTTTATTTCTTTATTTGTATCAATTTTGATAAGTTCTCTTTTTTCAATGAGTTTAACTTTGAAATTAGTATAAAGTTCATGATCTCCTTTTACTATATTTTAATGTATGTGATTTTTAGCTTTTTTCTCCTTCTTCTAGTGAATGTATTTAAGGCTTTAAAATTTCCCTTTTAAGCACTACTCTTCCTACATTGTATACATGCCATTCATTTCCAAATATTTTCCGATTTCCTCAATTAAAACTTTGATTTCTATCTTTACAGTGCAGTGAGAGCACTATAAACACTATGCCACTGTTTTCTGTTTTGTTTCTATGCTCTGTGCCAAAACCAGCTTATTCCCTGAGGGCTTGTGGGGCTCACCTCAAAGTATTTCCCTTCTCTATGCAATCAAGGCTCAATCTTCAAGGATTCAGGATCTAGAATCTTCAAGTCCTGGCTGCATTGGTTTCCTTTCATAACATTTAGTGTTTTTCTTCTTTTTTTTTTAAAAAAATACAGATTTTGTAGTTGTCCTTTGTGAAGGATGAGCCTGATAGATATTTTCTCATAGCCAAAAGCAGTTTACCTCCCCCACAGTTAAGATTTTACTAGGAAAATGCATTTCACTTCTGCTTATATCACGTGTTTGTTCAGCTTATTATTATCTAGAGAATGGCAATCTAGAAATATTGAGATTATTTTTGAATCATAAAAATCATATTTCCCTTTTCTTTGTGTGTCTTAATACAATAGGTTATATGTGTGTGTGTGTGGTGTTTCAATATCTGATTTTATCTCTTACACAATTGTAGTTTTTGTTTTTGTTTTTGTTTTTAAGATTTTTTATTTATTTATTTGACAGAGAGAGACACAGCGAGAGAGGGAACACAAGCAGGGGGAGTGGGAGAGGGAGAAGCAGGCTTCCCACCAAGCAGGGAGCCCCTGCGGGGCTCGATCCCAGGACCCTGAGATCATGACCTGAGCCGAAGGCAGACACTTAATGACTGAGCCACCCAGGCGCCCCACAATTGTAGTTTTTGTTTGTTTGTTTGTTTTTTGAAGGATTGCCATAGCAAAACTGGCTTTTTTGGTGGGGGGAGGTGGAAGGTGGAAGAAGAAACACTAGTTATTTTTGAGTTTCATCAAACCTGTGTATTCCTTCTTGTGTGTAACAGTATGGGAATTGCTGTGTCAGGGATGATGGCTGAAACTCCTACTGGTGAAGCTAAAACTTCCATGGGATGTTCTCTGATTCATAGATACAGGTCAGCACTTTCAAATAGTTCTCATTTGTTACGTTGCAAATCTTTTCTTGCTGCTGAAAACATTGAGTATTATTGGTGGCTCAGTAGCATCACCTTTCTCTAGAAAGATCAATCCCTAAAAATTTTCAGTACTTTAATGTCACTTTTGGGAATGTCTCAATCACAAAACAGGTGATTTATTCATCATGCACAAATGAGTGAATTATGATGTGGTCACTCAGATCTATGTCCCATTTGTGATTATTTCTTTAATTCATTAACCAAAACATAAGACTTTTCATGCCAATGTTTTATGCGTCCCCTGAGAAGCAGCATGCTTGCCTTTTCACTTTCTATTCAGACTCCTGTGAATTCTGTCTCTTAAATTATTTATATCAGATGACTCTTTTCTTATTAAGCTTTGCAGCCTGGCCCCGCTCTGGAGGCTCTGGAGGCTCTGGAGGCTCTGGACTCAGGGCACTGATTCTGAGTGCCTTCTCCTAACCCATGATTTTATCCAGGTGAGCTCAGGTTATGTTGAGCATCAAGGGCAGCCTTGAAAAAGAAAAGACACACAAAAATAATATCTTGCAGTTTGAAGGATGGAAGGAGGGAGAGAGAATTAGGCTATCCCACCAGCTTGTCCTGGGGCTGGGAGAGGAATTATGTCCTGGCTGTATATATATATATAGAGAGAGAGAGAGTACAGAATAATAAGACTAGTTCAGCAGGTCACTCAGGAAAATCATATTCTCCTAGCCACAGCAAACAACTTTAGGTCTTTCTTAAGTAGTCACATCAGAGCCACTTTCTTTTTCTTCATTCTGGAAGACTGACTCCCTGGACTAGCAGTGTGTCCCTTCCCATCATCTTTCATCCAGTTGGAACTGTGAGTGGAAGACCACTGTGGGAACAGTGCACACAAAGGGTGATTAAGTATAGCTGGACAGAGAAGGCTTCTGAGCTGGAGATAGGCATGGCCTAGAGAAAAGCCTCCACTACATAGCTTCAATGATTGTACCATTTCATTCTCTAGGATAATTGCTACCCTGTATTTGAAACAGATCCAACAGAGTGTATATTAATTGCTTCAAAAAGCCCTTGCATTCTTGCCATTATTTAAGTCAAAAGCAGCCTGGTGATAGTGACCCAGGGCAACTGATCTATTGTCAGGGTGGAGGGAGGGAAGAAAACATTATTAGAAAAACCTGGGTAGTGACTTAGTCTGCTCAGGTTGCTGTAACAAATTCCACAGAGTGGATGGCTTACATAGCAGACATTTATTTCTCACAGTTCTGGAGGCTGGTAAATCCAAAATCAAGGCACCGGCAGATTTGGTGTCTGGTGAGAACCCACTTCCTGGCTCCTAGATGGCTGTCTTCTCTCTGTGTGCCCCATGTGGCAGAAGGGGTGAGAGAGCTCTCTGGGTTCTCGTCCATCAGGGCACTAATTCCATTCATGAGGGCTTCATTCTCACCTCCCAAAAGCCCCACTTCCTAATAGCATCACCTTGGGGGGTAGGATTTCAGCATGTGAATTTTACACAAACCGTCTACAGCAGGTAGGCTGGGAGTTGCCTTGTTGGACTGTTTTTGGAAGATAAATGATGCCTCGGGAAGGCTGTCGTCAATTATGATTGGGTGAAGATTATATCAGAGAAGCACCTGATAAGGATATAGTTAGAGCGAGAAACGAAAGGAGGGGCTGCTGCATTTTACTACCTCTCAATCGGTTTCCAGCCTTTCTAAGTTGGAATACTTGCTAATGAAGCAATACCAAAATAGTTTGGATTTATATGGAGGAACATCAACATATTTAGAAAATGCAGGATGTCTCTCATATGGTTGGTGTCTGTTCAGCATCCGTTTACCTTCTATAGTTCCTTAAAACAAACTAGCTAATGAAGACTCTAGCTCCAATCCCTTTTTCCCTTGCCCAGACAAATGGTGACAAGCATCTTCATTTATAAAATAGAGGGGTTGAATTCAATGATTCCCAAGGTCCTGCCAGCTTTGATAATTGAACTTCTGCTTTTGTGAAACCTGAGGTTTTGTGACTTCTCACACAGTTTAAATATTGAGTAACATTATAGAGTATTCGCTAGTCTTCCAGGTGATTTAAGGACCCTTCTGTTCATTCCAGCTATGATAGAAGCTGCCAGGTGCTTAACACCAAACTTCATTTTCTTTGAATGGATTGCCGACGCCTTGATGCCAGAGATCGCAATTGCCTTTTGGGATATCAGGTGATAACTGATATCACAGCAGTGCAGCCAATTTGAGAGAAAGATGACACTTGTTACTTGGTTCAAGAGGGCAGTTCAGGTACAGGCAGGGTGGACTTGGGTGTTTTAAAGTGAAGCTTACTGAATAAGAGCAACTCACAAAGCCTGGTGCCCAACTGTTTCTTTGGGCAGGTCACCAATGTCACTCAGAGCTCAGCTTAGCAGTTATAGATGCTAATTACTTTGAAGTTTATCAGTCTACCTAAAAGCAAAAGCAATCATCTGATGAGTCGGATTATCACTCATATCAAATATCATTAATGTTTCTTTGCCCATCAGAATAAATATGTAGCTCAATAGAGGACAAAGGGACTTACATTAGGAGTCAAAAAACCCAGGTCCTAGGATTTCATAATGTATTCGTTAGACATTCTTAGGAGAAATCATTGATCATCCCCGAGCCTTTTTCCACATCTAAATTTAGGAATAATCCCTACACAACACCATTTTATAAGATTGCTAAACGACCCAGAGAGAATATTAATTCACCTCTAGTTTTATAAGTGAAAAAACGGAGACTCGGAGAATTTTATTCACTTAATGTCTCCAAGTTTGTGAAACTGGAAATTCAGTGTGCTTTCTATTAGGTCTTATTAGCTCTCTTTTGAAACCAAATGAGATAATGTGTATGAAAGCTATAATAGAAAAACTGTAATATGGATTTACTATATTGCATAGTATATTGGCACAGAAGGGCAGTCATGACATCTCTCTTTTCCGAATGAGAAAACTAAGGCACAGGAGGGTTGAAAGATTATTTGAAATCAGCTCTCAAGGGCTAGAAGCCAGGATTTCTTATATACCAATTTCAGTAGTATCTCCATGAGAATATACTAGATGGGAATATTATTTTCAATAGGGGCTAAATGTACTTGTCACTAAGTGGCAGTATAGAATAATGGAATAGGCGTAAGCTCTGGAGGCTGGCAAAACGGTTCCAAACCAGAACTCATCCCTTACTAGCTACATCACTTTGGATAAATATGAAACCTTCCTGAGTATGAGATTCCTCAGGTAAAAAATGGAGATCTATCTAATCAGTAATAATATTTTCGAATACTTATGGAACATATATCATGTCATAATTGCTCTGTAATAGTTTTACTATTATTATTTCAATAGTTTTGAATTTATTAGCTCTGTGTATCCCCAGAACAGGATTACTGTCAAAACTTTGAGAAGATTAAATATGCCAAGCACCTGTTTCCTTCTTTCCTCTCAAACACTTCAGAGAGGATTGCTGGTGACAAACTATATGCTATAACAAATGAATCCCCTTCTCTTCCCTAATTGTGACCCAAATTAGGAAATATGGGATGGGAAGGGAAAAGTAATGGGATTTATTATTTGATATGTATCACAATTTGGAGATGAATTGTTGATTTTTAGTGTTTTTCCAAGCATTAATGACAATACTCTGACCTAACATTATAATCATTTCTAACCAGCCTGAAAGAAATAACAATTTCATTGGTTTTTCAACTGATGTTGTTGGTGTTTGTCCACAACTGAGCAAAAATATTTTCCCTCCAAGAACTCTTTTCTGATTAAAGTATGGGCAAACTGCATCCATTACATAGCACATATCGTTTGATTCTTGTAATTTTATCTGGTAAAAAAAAACAAAACAAAACATAATGAGAAGGAACTAATTTCACAAGAGATTTTTCTAAGGAAATCATACCCTATAATCAAAATCAAAATTGACTTTCCAATTAGAAAAGGAATTCAGGTCAGGAATGTGAACTAGCAATTTCCAGATATAACCACATATATTGTTTAGAACAAATATTAAAAAACAAACTCTTTTTGCTGCCCTATTTACCAGAAGATCTTTTCAGCAGTCTCTGTAAAATCTTACCTTGTTGCCAAAGAGTGATTTGAGGTTCAAAAGCAACTGGAGAATAGAGCTATTATTTGTGTGACTTTTCATTAATTCTGAGCCTTATGGTGACTGAACATCTTTCTTTCCAGAAGCTCAGAGACATTGTTTACTGAGCTGCTATGCTAATTTGTACTTTGGAACAAAGCTTGAGCTAGTACCTCCTTCAGAGATGGTGCAAATGAATTGGGTAGAAGCAATAGTACCCAGATCTCGTAGTTTTGGAAATTGTCAGAACCTCAACGACAAAGTATTTCACAATTACTCTTAAATCTTTATCTTTAGATATGTTCTCTCTTCTGAATTCTAAATATATTAACCATGCATGATATATTCACCTAGAAGTCTCAGAGTCCCCTCAAATGCAACTCATCCCATACGTACTCATAATATTCTCCTCAAAATCTGCGACTCCTTTGGTATTCTACATCTTGATTAATGATTTACTATCTACCTAGATGTCCACGCCAGAAATTTGGCCATCATTCTTGATTCTTCCTTTTGTTTCAGCATTTATGTCCAGTGCATCTCTCCTGACCATCAGTTCTACTGTCAAATATGTCTTTGATGGACTCTGAAAAACAAACTGAGGGTTCTAGAGGGGAGGGGGGGGTGGGAGGATGGGTTAGCCTGGTGATGGGTATTAAAGAGGGCATGTTCTGCATGGAGCACTGGGTATTATGCACAAACAATGAATCATGGAACACTACATCAAAAACTAATGATGTAATGTATGGTGATTAACATAACAATAAAAAATTTAAAAAAATGTCTTTGAATCTGCTCCTTCCTCCTCCCACCATTATCCTCATTTTCTCTCTCCTGGATTATTGTCATAGCTTCCTAATGGGTCTGCCCGTCGCCAGGGTAACCACTTTCCATTCCATTCCACCCACGGAACTGCTGCCACAGTGTGCTTTCCGAAGAACAAATCCGATCTTGTTGCTCACAAAATTCAAATCCTCCAGTGGATCCCAGTCACTTACAGCATGAAACTTTAAACCCCTGAGCATGGATGGCAAAGACTGTTTTTCACCTGGCTCCTAGGTCTTCCATCTGCAATCTAAGACCATCCTCCCTGAACGTCTCATGCTTTGGTTTCACGTAATCCTCTCTAGAGTTTCTGTGGCTTTGCACATGCAGTTCCCATGCCTGCCTTCCCCTCTTCCACCCCCTCCACACCCACTCACAGTTCAGGTGGCACCGATTTGGGGCAGCTCTTCCTTTGCTCCTCTGTGCGTATTCTGAGTAACGATCTCAGGCACACCGTTATAGTAAGTTTTACTTCATTTTATTTTAATTCATTGCTTATGTATTACTTTCCCCCTTCTTTCTGTGTATTCATTTGAGCATTCTTTGTATTCCCAGCATCTATCAGAGCACTTGGCAGTAGAGTGGGAACTCAGTACATGTTTGCTGAATATGAATGAATACTGAGGCAGCTGGTTCCCGTCAAAGCGCAGCCACCCCGGGCATACAACTTAATGTCCTTTGAGACTTTGTCCTCATTTGCAGAACCAGGGATGACAAAACCTATCTTCCTGTTCTGCTGTGAGAATTAAATAAGATGGACATTCTCTGTAAACAGTAAATTAATATACGCCTATAAATATATACAAGATCATATAATTATTATGACCTATTACACACTGAACAATACATTTTTAAAAACTGATTTATCGATACACATGACAAATGAGAACACATCACAAAACAGCCAAGGCTTTCCTTTCATTCCCATCTCCTTTGCTTTCCTTCTTCTCACTATTGATGTACATACCCTTGATTTTATAACCACCACATCTAGTGTCCCAGAGTTGCCGTCTACTTTCATATCTGCAGGACTTTGCATGCTGTCCCCCTGCTCAGAATGTCCCTTCCCTCTCCTCTCCTGGTGAATTTATCTTCTAAAGTCTGACTCCAGAGTTTGATACTCTTGCGAGTCTTCCCTGTCTCTCCCAGGCAGAACTGATCATGCTTCTCTCTCAAACACTTGGCACATGCTTCTCTTATGGTTTGCACCACTGTAAATAGTTTTTGTTTGTGTGTTCATCTTTTCCACATTCTATTGTGAGCTCCTTGAGGGGTTATCTCATTCTCCTAGGAATGTTATTACTGTGTCCCTGTGATTGCTTCCTGCAAAGTGAGTCTTGCTCAGATTCCCAAACCAAAGGGCACAATACAAACAAAATATTTAAGCATCCACAGTCCCTCAGATTGTCCCTCTCTTGCTTGAAGGGTTTGTGCTCCAGGAGACACCCTGGTTTCATGAGTTACTCTCAAATTCCCCTTGATGCCTGTCTGATGTCTGCCTGGGGCTCCTGGGCATTTTGGAGGTTTCTCCAGGTCACTGTTCTCCCTGGCATTTTGGGGCTTGATTTATTTTAAAGCTTTAAATGGATGCAGTGTCCTTGGTTTCCCTCTTAGTATCAGCTCAGTTCTCCATATGAGGCTGGCACTCTCTTTCCTCTTTGGTTTACTTTTTCCTGATGCCTGAAGCTTTGCCATAGCCATAGCCCTGTGGCTTACCCTGAGCTATCTCATCCAGGACACATGCCCCTGAATATCCCACCCCTCCCTTCCTCCTTCCCTGTCCTCTGTTTTCCTTCTTTTTCTTCCTCCTCTCCCTCTTCTCTTCCTCTTTCCCCTATATTGACAATCTTTTTTAAAGGCAGCCAATTGTCATTGAAGATTTGCTCAGTGCTAGGTACCGTGTTAAACACTGTATATGTATTTTATCATTGTTCCTTACAATAAATCCATGAGGAATTACTAGTAGTGTTCCTATTTTAAAGGAAAAGGACACTGAGATGTACAGAGATATCATGACTTGGCAGGCATAGGATTTCAAACAACCTGGGTCTTCTTCAGTATAAAGCTCATGCTCTTGATCCCAATGATACTGTACTTCTGAGGCCTCTCTGACCAACCCCGCCTTTCTCCTGTCTGCCTCTCAACCCTTCCTCTGAATCTCTATCTCACCACCAGCGGCACACAGTTTGCCTGCATTGTGACCTAGATGATCATGCCCAGCTGCACGTCCATGATCAACCTTCATTACACAACCTGTCAACTTCCTTACTCTGCCTTTCTTTAGGTACCACACCTGGTTACCTTCACCTACTGACATACAGCAGAGGGAAAGAGGCATTGACTTCTTTACCTCTATGTTCCTAATTTCTACCACAAGTGGACCCCAAACAAATACATTAAACAAATATGCAGATTTTATTAACAATAGTAGAGAAAAGATAAATAGAAGCAATATCCAAAATTCTTTTTTTTTTTTTTTTAAGATTTTATTTATTTATTTGACAGAGAGAGAAAGCACAAGCTGGGGGAGCTGCAGGCAGAGGGAGAAGCAGGCTCTCCACTGAGCAGGGAGCCCGATGCAGGGCTCCATCCCAGGATGGTGGGATCATGATCTGAGCCAAAGTCAGATGCTTAACTAACTGAGCCACCCAGGTGCCCCCCAAAATTCTTTTGACTACAAATTATTTTAAGCACCATTGATTTTATATAGAAATATTTGACATGTTAATTTAAGTGTTCTCAAAGAAGATTGCCCAAAGATGACTACTAGGCAATCTGGTTGGTTTGGGTTGAATTAAGGCAACATATTTAAACCTAAATATAGAAAACTGGGTTCTTTTAAAACTGGAAAGGGAAATTTAGCCCCATAAAACACTTAATTGTGCCTTCTTCTCAATTTTAACTTTAATATTTTATTATAATTAGAAGCAACCATATTATAATTTCTCTTTGCAATATTCTTGGGACATAGAAAAAGATTGGGTAATTGTAAACTTAAGTATTGATAAGTGGCTTGGTCAGGATCTTATACCGAACCCAAGGAACTGCCTCCCTTTTCATGATTGTGATCACTGGCAAATCCTAATCCAGTTTTTGGTTCTCAAGGAGCTACTTATAAAATTAGACAGTTTAGTAAAGCAAAGCTAATTTGAAGTCAGTTATTTAACTTGAGTAATCATGAATCACTGTAGACCATATGCTGTAGACTAACTGCATTTTGTTTTGTGTAAAGTAACCTATGTTGGGAATTTTCCTCTTTGAACTCTGAGCCCATGATGGGAAAAGGCCCATCCGTGTATCTCTACTCCGAAGTGTTATTGCTCTTGTATTTTTGGTCGGTACCATTTGGTGGTTAGTCACGTGTGGTAGACAGGATAATAGCTCCCTCCCCCAAGATGTCCATGATCTAATCCTCCAGAACCTATGAATATGTTATGTTGCATGGCAAAAAGAAATTTAGGTTGCAGATGGAATTAAGCTTGCTAATCAAGTGACCTTAAAATAAAGAGATTATTCTGGATTATCCAGGTGGACCTAATATAATCATAAGGGTCCTTAAATGGAAGAGGGAGGCAAAAGGGAAGGTCAGATTGATGCAATGTAAGAAGGACTTGACCCATCATTGCTGGCTTTAGAAGGGGTGACCATCCAAGGTATGTGGGTAGCCTCTGGAAGCTAGAAAAGGCAAAGTAACAGATAATTGACTAGAGTCTTCAGCAGGAACACAGCCCCCCTGACACCTTAATTTTAGCATGGTAAGACTCATTTCAGACTTCTGACCTACAGAACTGTAAGATCATAAATATGTGTTGTTTAAAGCCACCAAGTTTGTGGTAATTTGTTAGGACAGCTGTAGAAATATAATGTAACATCCCTATGATGAAGATGTCCTCTCTGTCTGCAACCTTGGGAAATGGGAATCCCACACTCTCCTGGAACACTTATGTATCTGACTTTGAATTTTGGTGACACTCTCTGTCCCCACATTGGAGGACATGTCTACCTTTCTCACATCAGTCTCTTTTACAAGGGAAGGGTCAGTCCCATAGAGAAATGTTTGGGCCCCTGGTGATATCCTAATTTTATTTTTTAAACACCTTTCTTCCCTCTGGGGTGTAGATATTCTGGACTGGTTTGGAGAATGTTGAGTGGGGAATTGGCCATGTGCCATCTCCCTCGTACCTGGAATTACTATTCCCTTTCAAATGTAGCCCAAGCTGAGGGGCCAGGCCCTGCCTGCCAGAGTTAACATGGTGCTTTTTCCCCACAGTCTTTTAGTAAAGTCTGGCTGCTGCTCCCCACCTCCACCTCTTTACCATATATGTCTGCATATATCAAACACGAATAGTGAAAAAGTTCCATGCTCTTGTGCATGACATTTTCTGCACTCCAGGGAAATCAGGCATGTAACCAGACCAGTGTTTCTGTGAATCACTACATATTCTGTGACAGGTAAGGAGTTTTCTGAGCATTTTAGATCAAAGAAAGAGGTGGATATGTTTGAGCTCCATTTGCTGTCCTAATTCAGCTCCAGCATAGCCAATAGACATTGTGACAGAAAATTAAAAATCAGATGGCCTCTGTCATCAAGGAGCTTGGGTACCTATTAAAGAGATATACACAACACGATCTTTCTGGCAATAGATATTTAGCTGGTGTGCACTGGTACTGCTGCACAGCTGGATCTGTTTTGATTGGCCGAGGCCATAGTGGCTTGTCCATTTGATCTGCCGTGTTGCCGTGATCTTATGTGTTTTGGCTGTGGGAGAACCATGAACTTGACCTTAACTCATCTTCAGGGTAGAAATGGAAGCCTACTGGGAGAGAAGAGTCAGAACCTTGAAGAATTAATAAGAACTACTACGCAGTGGAAAGAGAATTCCAGAGCATGGGCAAGGTCAAGATCCAAATAATCGTTGGCTGTGTGTGGAGAGTATTTGGTCCAAAGTGGTGAGGGTGCTAAATATGTGCCTGTGGGAGCCACAGGACTCTGGATAATTTGTCTTTTCTAAAGTAATTTGGTCATGAATTTCTTAAAAAGCTGATCAGCATAACAATTTACTTTCAATTATTTTGTTGTTGAAATGAGTGTTTCTGGTTACTTTTTTTTTTCCTCAAAGGTTGCTCATTTTGGCACACTATAAAATAGTCCCTCACCTAGCTTGAAGGATTACTGATTTGTAAAATGGCTTTTTTTTTTTAAATTTTGCTTTTTAAAATTTTGAACTAATGGGGCGCCTGGGTGGCTCAGTCGTTAAGCGTCTGCCTTCGGCTCAGGTCATGATCCCAGGGTCCTGGGATGGAGCCCCACATTGGGCTCCCTGCTCTGCGGGAAGCCTGCTTCTCCCTCTCCCACTCCCCCTGCTTGTGTTCCCTCTCTCGCTGTCTCTCTCTCTGTCAAATAAATAAATAAAATCTTTAAAATAAATAAAATAAATAAAATTTTGAACTAATAGTTTGAAAGCCACAACCTAAATTTGTAATAGTTGAAAGCACAAGCTAAATATCCATCAGTAGCAAGAAGTATAATGACTACATAGGATCATGGTTGATCTATGTGCAAATCCCCTCTGGAAATAGCCACAATATGGCCTTAAATTTGAACTTAGCATCTCTGAGTTCCTATTTTTGCGTTTGTAAAATGGCATTCATAACATCTGCTTCACAAAATTATTAAGGATTAAAACAGACATTTGAAACCAAAATTTGCCACAGTACCTAAAATACAATAAGCTCACACTCATTAAAAGGTAGTTTCTTTCATCATTTTTTCTTACTTTTTTCTTATTAAAAAAAGCAATGAATTATTACTGCAGAAAACAAAACAATTGGGCAAACACAAAGAATACAATGGACAAATATTTATGCTATTCCAAATTTTTCTGTGTGGCAGTGTAAGACAAAAGGAATTATAAATTAAAAAGCACTAATGGTTCTAAAAATTGACACATAAAGCATAGCAAAACAATGCACAATTAGCCAATGCCTTAAAAACCCCGTTTAGTCATCATTTAAACTTCATTTTCACATGGATCAACTTTCTTTCCACTAAAATGTTTCCAAAAGTAGTTTAATTAAATTGCTTCTGGCTAAGTCATATGCCATCAGGACAAACGTTAACTTTGGAGGCAGGAAGAGGTGAGGGCACAAAAGGCTTCTCTACCCTGTTAAAGAACTTAACAGTGGACCCTGGAGAACCTTTGAAGAATTTAAAAGCAGAGGCTGAGGAGGGTTTATCCCAGTTTTAGGCTTTGCAAGACTGAGACCTGGAAAAATTTACCGAGGTATCGAAGTCACCTTAAGATAAGAGTGGGGGCTGTGAGTTAAACCCAAAGTTTAAGTAAATTGCCTTGAATCCTTTCTGGACAAGGTTAAGTAGGACATAAATAAGTATCAAGCAGTCCAAATGGATCATGTCTCTTTTCTGCCCCATGGGAACGCAGAGGCATTCCTTTTTTTTGTTGTAAAGTGTGTTGCACTAATAAACCTGGGATACCTGTTGCCCACATGAGTATTCTGAAGATGAAGGGGAAAAATAAATTAACTGTTACTCTATTTATGAACTGGACTGACGGCAAAAGGAAATAGGTAATGCCTCATGGCTGCGGGGAAGCATTTTATCTTGAGTGTCATGCCTAAGAGTTACTGTCCAAAGCAGACACTCTCTCAGGCTGGTTCCTGCTACCACTTCCATTGCTTTTGAACCAGGAACTCTGCAGAGTGTTTCAGAATTGCTTAGTGGACTTGCAAATTTTGCTTCAATTCCATCCCTGAAATACACATATTCTTTTAAATGTGCAGGATCTTTTAAAAAATATGCCTCCCTGGTGACATGTCTGATTGACCAACATTTGGACCACAGTGGCACAAGAAAATTGTCAGTAATCAGGGCTGTGAATACACACGCCTACCTGATTCATCCACTGGGCTCAGCTTGGTACCAGTGTTTTGTTTTACATTCATTAAAATTCCTAGCAGGACACAAAATGCTGAACATCACCCAAAACAAAACCAAACAAAACCAACCAACCAAAAAAGAAGAAGAAGAAGAAAAAAGAAGCTTAGGCTCAGATACAGCAATGTTGGTTAATGAAGAAAGAAAACAAATCATTTATATATTGCTTATTCTTCTTTAGCTCATTGTCATTTTTTTTAATTTGCAATTTTGTGGCAGTTATAAAACCCCAAACATTGGTTTTTTGCTTATTCAGTTATCTCTTTGCCACATGAAGATAAACTGAAAGGCAAAAAGAAAACAAAAATTAATGGAAGATGTTCAGTCTTTCGCACTCACTCTGAATGTTCAAATATAGTAGGCTATCCTGTCTTTCATTTCAACCCACATATTTTGGTCATCAAACCTTCTAAAAATATAATTCTGCTGTTTGCAAGTTTAGGAAGCATATAGGGGTTAAAATAGGTGTTTAGTTTTTGTAAATAAGCCTCTATCAACGATTGTTATACAAACAGGCAATAAGTTTGGTCCTTATTTTCAAAAAATACAAATGCAAGTTAATTCCAATTTTAGGAAATACAATCATATCTTAAGGGAAAACCATAAGCTATTCCAGGATGGAATATATCCAATGATACCAGCTATTGGGTTTTACTTTATTTGTTATTGAATAGGTAAGTACCCGTTGGGTTTTACATTTTCTTGTAGTAGGGAGTAAAGAGATAGAAAATAAATGAATAGGTAACATGTTAGGCATTTTTTTTTTTTTTTTAATAGACACTGTGTTAAGCTGGAGAAACAGCCATTTTCAGTAAATGTGGTAGAGGCTTCTGTTTGCCTCCACAGGGTTTGTTCTCACTCTTTCCCGTGATAATACAAAGCCTGATTTGGGGGTCTGACATATTGGCGAGGCAGCACCACACACTCCACTTTCCCTTGCTAGGTGTGGCCTTGGGACAAGTTCTGGATATGTGCATTCAACTTCCAGAACACATGTTCAACTTCCGGAATACATCTTTCATCTTCCTCCTTGTCGCTGCTCACAGGTGGTTGTGATGGCTGGTTATTCATCTTGAACTGTGAGGAGAAGGAAGCATTCTGGCAATGGTGGCATGGAAAACTGGAAGCAACAAAGCAACAGGTGCTACAGAGCTGACTATGGAATCACCGTGCCATCCTTAAACTACCGCAATCAGGCTTTAATGCAAACAGAAAAGATGATTCAGCATGTTTACGCTTTAGGTATTTCAGATCTCTATTGTAAGCAGACAAATATAAATCCTAATGCGTACAGAATTTGATGTCTCAAAGTAGAATGTTGGCCATGACAAAACCTAACATGCAGATGCTGATGGCTGAGACAGTGGAAGCCAAAAAAACAAACAAAAAAAACCCCTCTTGTTATGCTGAGACAGCACATTCGATGAAACAATTACGATGACATCTTAGAAAGCAGAGTGCATGCTGTGGCCATAGCATTAGGGGAAATGGTAGGTAAGATTCGATATATTATCTTATGTTTGTTACTTCTTGCTGCTTTAGCAGAGTCTACAAAAGAAATAAACTGTGGTGTGAGCTAATCAGTCTGGTAGCCAACTGCATCCTGCAATACAAGTTGACCAGGAGTCTAGCAATCCTAAATTATTAGTAAGTAATACTAACTACACATACATGGTGCCTACAGTGTGCCAGGTACCATTCTAGTGCTTTATATATTTTGTGTAACTCAAGCCTCCAACAACACAATGAAGTCCACGGTGTTTTTAGACCCATTTTACAGATGAGAATGAAAGAAGTTAAGTAACTTGTCCGTTACACATCTTACAAGTGAAGAACCTAATTTGAACTAGGCAATCTGAGCTCAAAGTTTATATTCCTAACTGCTGCACTAAACAGTCAGTAGTTTGGACTTTATGGAATTGAAAAAGCAAATTGCTTTTGTACCCTAGACTGAGGCAGTTCTAACTAAAGGCTGCAAATAGGGCAGACTTTGCAGAAGATAAGATGGTGCCTCTGAGCCTTTCCCAAGCATCTGCTGTTCAGCGTTCTCTGCCAGACAAAGGGAGCCAGCTCAGTGGCAAAGATCAGATGAAGACTGTTGTCTCCCACCCCAGTTCTTTGTTTCAAATGGCTTTAAGAGAGCCAGCCTGAAACATGAGAGAAGGGGGATGGGCAGAGCCCAGAGGCAATAAGTAAAAGACCTGTGTGTTTGGTCTTAAAAACTCTGACTCCACAAGATTTCTATCTATGGCTATTAACACATACAACTGACCAGAAGCAAATAAACTGGAAGTCCCTTAGAGTTTTGAAGAAATGATATTACTAAAAACTCAAAATTCTGTTCAATCCCAAAAGCATTTGCTTGGGTCTCAAACCAGTACCACCAAGAGATGGGGTACAAAAGCTGTGCAGGTCCAAAAAGGACACCCTCTCCTATGTCCACCTCAGACGGGGCCCAGGGGATAGTGAACAAGGAAGTTTCATTCGGGGGAGCTTTCTTATGAGATAATCTAGGAAATTGTCAACTGCCAAGAAGGGAGTCATCACGAGACCTGCCCAGGAAGACATAGCTCCCAAGATGGTTCTGTCTCCCATTCTTCCGTGGCATCAAGCTGCCTGCAATCTTTCTGACTGGTACTGTTTTCCCTTACTGATAAATTTGGATTTTTCCCACCCCCCAGGTGTTTCCTTCATAGAAGAAGGGTAATATAAGTACCTTAATTGTAATAACCTTTCATAAAAAAAAATATGGAGACAATTGTGAAGCCTCTGACTTTACACATCTCCTCCTCCATGTCATGGCATTTCTCCTGATCCTCTGTTTAAGGCTTTCCTAGCTTTCTCTTCCTCTTGAATGGCATTTCACAATGATACCACCTTTGTAAAATAATGGTGACTCCCAACTGGGTCAAAGATTTCAGTAAGGGTCAAGGGTAATGCTAGATAAAGTTCTATGCAGGTCTGGAATCACTTTAATCTCTTTCACTTTCACATGTCAAAAATGGGAATGAGGTTCCAGAATAAACAGTAAAGCAACTTCTAGATAACCCAATAAAAGAAGAAAATATGGCACATTTCCAGTAATTCCAGATTGTGTAGGAGGACAAAATATAATCAGTGGAGAGGAGATTGATTTGTACATTAGAAATGCTTTTAAGTAGCTCTGAGCTCTGGTTGAACTTGTTATCTCTGGACTCCATGGCATGACTTATATCAGGGTGATGTGTTTATTTATTCAATTTGTATAATGTGTCCAGAGTCTCAAGAAGTATGGAGGCATTATCAATGTAAATGAAGAGTCAGTCCTAAACTGTGATGCTCTCGGGATGGATAGCCAATCCAGATGTAGGTTTGTTGGAAGCAAAGTAGAGTGGGTGTCAGTGTCAGTTATCTTTGATGGCAGATGAATATAATATTAAGGATTGCCTAATAAACAACTGTTTTCCCTGAGGAAGAGAATTTCAGGTTCTCTTCTTAACATCTAGTCTTCAGTGAGAGATAAGGACACCAAATGATCTGGAGAAAGCAAACAAACAGATTGGCCACTGGAAGGGGGAGAAGAGCAACTTGCACCCAGAGGGGACAATGTAGTAGATGTCCTACAGGAACAAAGCCTTCCTCTGGCTCAGGGTTGGTATACAAACATTGGATTGTTGCCGGGGCTGGCAGCAGATGGTGGTGAGTCCTCTGCCAACACGTGTCCTTTTCCTTTGATAATGGTGTCCAGAATTCTTGATGAATAGTTGGGTAAATTTTCTAGGTTTCTGGGTGGGGACTCAAATCAATAGAACTGTGACACCCTTGAAAGATAATACTGGCTTTAGTTAACAGAGGTGTCTGTGACAGGGTGTTACATAATCGTGCATTTTCTTTTCTTTTCTTTCTTTCTTTCTTTTTTTTTAAGATTTTATTTATTTGACAGAGAGAGACACAGAGAGGGAACACAAGCAGGGGGAGTGGGAGAGGGAGAAGCAGGCTTCCCACGGAGCAGGGAGCCCGATGCGGGGATCATGACCTGAGCTGAAGGCAGACACTTAATGACTGAGCCACCCAGGTGCCCCTTTTCTTTTTTTTAAGACTAGCCAGATCAAATACACCAAAACCATACTTCTTACACCAGATAATTTTTTTTGAAAACTAAAGTCTCCTTAAGATTATAGCAGTTCATTTGAAATGGGTTTGAACCACTAGATAATTTATACTAAGTTAGCAAGGTTTAAACCCACCAAACTGTCTTCAGTTATGTCACTGGGCCTGACACACAAACACAGAGTAAAATTATAAAACACTTTTGGTGATAGAAGGGGTGGGATTACAGAATCAAACACTAATATCATGTTGAAAGTTTAGTGATAACCTGTTCTAATTCAATGCAACAAAACAGAAAGGATTGCTCTTAATTGAATTATTTGAGATAGACTTAAATAAATATATTTACAATTTATCTGGGTAATTCAGAACAGAACTTCTACTTGCAGCATAAACTATCCCCAGACCACAGTGTGTGATGAGCAAAGTTCACACTTAAAAAACAAAACAAAACAAAAAAAACCCCTCAAATTTATTCCATTGTTCAATCTCCCTTACCTGGTTGGTCAGTTTGGGCTACCCCTCTTTTCCAAGATTGTATCTAATTTCCGGGGTCATCAGAGAAGTACCTGAGTACCGATGCCTCTGTTAAGCTATCCATCAACTCATCTGGTCTTCAGTCATTGGCCCACACGAGATAGGAGTCATTTCTTTATAGTCCCATCTGCTATAAACACAGAGTCATCCCCTCTCTTCCTGAGGCCCCAACCTGGGAGGCACAGAGTGAAGGTGGAGAGACTGCATTTCTCTCTGGGATTCCAAGGCTACCTGTGTTCCACTTGCTCCTTCCCATCCATCCTGTCTCCCTTCCTGCCCAAATGAATCATTTTCTACATGGTAGCAGGGGAGAGGTCAACTCTCTTACAGTTTTTCCTCCCATTTATCTTGTCCTTACACAGAGTTGTCATTATCGCTCAAGCGCTAGGTTTCTTAACTTTGGCAACATGGGCATTTGGGCCTGGATATTTTATTGTTGTGGGGCTGTCCTGCTCACTGTAAGATGTTTCGCTCATCAGATGTCAGTAGCATTTCCAGTTGGGAAAATGGAAAATTGTCTCCAGACCTTGCCCAACGGCCCTGGTGCCTTTGCCCTTGGTGGAGAACTACTTCTTTAAGGGTATGTGCTTTTGGAAATCAAAGCTGTTAAGATTTCCCTGGAGACAATGAACAGTGTACAGGAGAGCTCGTAGAAGAGGTGGCCAAAGGAGATAGGAGAAAGTGGGAATTTGTCATTTATTTATATACCCTCTACTTGACATTCAGGAAAGGGAGACAGAAATGTTAGGATAGCTACACACACACTTCCACACTCAACAGAGACACTTAAATGTTAGAAGGGTTTGGGCTTTGTATTTTTTATGAAGTAATTGTTTTCTCCTTAACACTGCTGTAACTTTTCTAAGAGAATATTTACATCATTACAAGTAAATTGATGCAAATAAAATAGATTTCAGAAGCATGAACATTAAAGTTGTGCATAATTAGTTTAAAATTGCATTTTTCAGGGGCGCCTGGGTGGCTCAGATGGTTAAGCGTCTGCCTTCAGCTCGGGTCATGATCCCAGGGTCCTGGGATCGAGCCCCCCATCGGGCTCCCTGCTCGGCGGGAAGCCTGCTTCTCCCTCTCCCACTCCCCCTGCTTGTGTTCCCTCTCTCACTATGTCTCTCTGTGTCAAATAAATAAATAAAATCTTTTTAAAAAAAATAAAATAAAATTGCATTTTTCTAAAATATATGAATTTCTTCTAATATAAATTAGTCAAACAGGTTATTATATAGAACATCATGATGGCATCTTCTTAAACAGGGAAAAAACCCCGTGAAACATAAGCATGTACGTGTAGCATTAACTATGCCACACTTCTTGAGGAAGAATAGCAAAAGTACTAAATTGTAAAAAAAAAAAAAAAAAATCAATTTCTGAGACATTTGGAGTTTCTGAACTTAAGGGAAAGGAAGTCATGTATCCCCCCTGACTGATGTATGATGGGCCAAATAGAAATGTCAAAGGCTGTTGACAGAACAAGAATAATGGGCATACATTTATGGCCTTTGTCAACAGCCCCAGAGATCAGTGGCCCCATTGGCCAAAACCAAGTATTTCCTTCAAAGGATGAATCTTGAAAAGAGAGGTTTCCAGATGCAGTTAATATCCAGGTGTTGTGTTGGCCTTTTTGACACCCTCCAGTCACCTCTCCCCAGGCAGGGAAATTTGAAAACTTAATGATCAGCAAGCTTGCTTTCTTCCAGGCAATGTTTGGTCAACTATGGACTGATAAGTGTATTCATTTTAGGGGCCGGTAAAGAATCTGGGAAACAATGGAGCAGTCATTTAGGATTTTTGCCACTGAACACTTACACCCCTTTACACTTGTGTAGGGGAAGAACCTACACCATTTAATGTTGAGCATATTTCTTCCTTTGAGGGTGACAGTCTTTAAACCTGCCACCTCTTTGATGTTGTGCTTACGCTAAGAAAGATTTCAGTGCAGTGACCTTTACTTATCCTAATGTGACAATTGTTTTACTTTGAAATTATTTTTCTCAAACACAGTACTGATATCTGAGCTTCAAAGATGAAAATTTAAAACTCTGAGTTATTCTGTATATAACAGTTGGTTCTCTAACACCAACTAAAGTGTTTTATGTTTTCAGGTTTTATTTTATTCTCGAAAACCTATACTCATATTTTCTCATGAATAAATATGAATATCTGCATTGAAAGTTAACTGAATTAAATGTCAGCAGGAAATTCATACAAGAGAAAAATATATCTCACTAACAAATGTGAAAAAATATTTAATTCATTTGTAAACAATGAAATGCAAATTAGAACTAAAACAACATATAATTTTTTTATTGGCAGTGATAAAAAAAATTTTAGGGTACTCAATACTGGAAAATGGGAGAGAGAAATGTAACAGCCTCTTTGGAAAATAGTTTGACAATATGTAGAAAGGGTCTTTTAAATTTCTAAGCCTGAGACAAGTAAATCTGGGAATTTATCCAAAGAAAATTATGTCAAATACAGAGAAAGTTTTATGTACAACGGTACTCATGTTAGTACTACTTAGAATAGAGGGAGAAAGGGGAAACAGTATTTGACAATAAAGGAAATTTAAGCAAAGTGTGATACATCTCCCCTATGAATATGTATGTAGACATTAAATGTTAATAAATTATTTGTATTAATATTATAACACTCATGTTATAATATGTAGGAAACGATGCACTTCAAAAATTATGTCAATTATGTATTAAAGTTATATAAAAGTGATGCTTGGAAAAAAGATTAAAATATAGACTAATATTAATACTTGTATTTATACAGTAAGACTGTGGATAAATATTTTTAAATTTTAGTCAAATTTTCTAATTTTTCCAAAAATTCTGTATTAGTCTTTTATATTTGGAATAAAAAATTTTACTTTAAAAATATATATACATTTTTAAATGGCTACTCTACAATTCTAATCTTCACACGTTATAGTTCTTAAACTACCTGTTTTTTTCCAAATAAAAAGCTTCAGAGTTATAACATAAAAAAATGACTATAACTTATATCCTAGTCACCATTTTTCACTTAATCCAGATTCAGCCGTCTTTGGTGAAATTGAGCATCCTTTTTAAAATCATGATAAACTTATGTCTCATGGCTTGTTCCAATTCTTACATATTATTGGTCAACTTAATTTCCAGGACTTCATATATCCAATCTTCTCTGTTACTTCACAGTGGTATTTTCTAAAACTTGTATCAATGAAGTAATTTTCAATTACGGCTTGTCTTTCTTTCCTTCTTTGTTTCCTAGAATATAATCTACATTCTAGCTTGAATTTTAAGAAGCTCTCATTCCTCTGGTAAACAAAAAAGAATTGTCACACCTGTGGGTTTTCCTTCTCTGTTCTTCTAGGGTTAGAAGTGTACTGGGTGTTGGGCAAGAGGGGGCACAGCCCTGGTGTTATACCTGCTGCCTTCAGCCACTGATCATCTCAGGGTTCTTGGGCTATGAAGCAATTTCTAGGTCTTAATGTTGTTCATGGGAGGTAGGGGGGTTGTCAGGGGAAAAGTAGAAAATACCAAAAAATAGCTTAACTTCAAAAATCTTACATGGTACTTAAGTGGTTTTCAATGTGTGATCCTGAACTAAGCGTTTCTAACTTGTTACGAACGCAAATTCTCAGGCCTGTTAATAGACCTACTGAATCGGAGGCTGTGCTTTTGTTCAAGCCCTCCAGGTGATTCTGATGCACACTACACTTTGAGAACACCGGTTAAGAAGAGACCTAAAGAAAACAATAATGTGATTTCCAATTTTGTACAGTACCTTTCGAATAAGGGTGAGGCTAGCCAAGGCACTTTTTGGAAATAATTATTCTTACTGTGTAAAGCCTAGCTGGTTTTCCTCTTGGGCCTCATAAGTATTAACCATCCCCCTGTGAACTGTCCTTCCCTTTCCCTCTGTTCTGAAGCGGGTCTTTTGTTGTTAGATTCAGTGGTTACTACGTTGGGATGTGCCAAGGCAGCAGAAGTCCTTGGATTCCTTTTCCATATGACCTGCTTCGGACAGTATTTATGACAGTAACTGTGTGCTGTATTTCCTACACTTCATATTTCAAACATGCCAACCTGTTAAAAACTAGACCAGAATGTTCCTTTGAACATCAGCAGGTATGTGGCTTCCACATTTACTCCCACAAATAAAGACAATACAAGAAAATTGTCCCCTTCCCCACAGTTCTGCTTCGCAAAAGTATTTGCCATTTAGAATATAAATCTCTCTAGATTTATTTGCTGGCTGTTTGCAACTGTATCAATGTTCTTCTTTGATCAGCGTTCTGAGAATGTCCAGAGAAAGAGGCTATCATTGTTACTCTAGATCTATAAAATAGCATGTCTTCTGGCCACTCTAGGTCTTCATTTCCATATTTATATTCCAGAATTCCAATTCTAAACTTAAACTCTTTCACGCGTGGACACTGTTCCCATGGCTCCCATTTATTATTGTCCCCTCCTAGTAGTTTTTGCAGGGCATTTTCTTCTCTTTACCTATTTTCTTACTCTGACAGCCAGGAGACAAGGCCTGTATTTTAATCGATCTGTCCAATTTCCCAGACCCGATCTCTCTCCCACACCCCAGCCTCATATTTTGAACTCCTTGCTTGGTGTCATTCAACCTTCTAGTATGTTCTCTAACTCTAGAACTGAGCTTCTGAAACTTTGCTGTGCATCACAATCACCTGGTAAACTTTTAAAAACACAGATTTCTAGGCCCACTGCCAGGCATTCCGACTCAGTGGATTCTGCAGAGGACTGCAGAACTATCATTTCCAGCATGCTCACTAGTGATGCTAACGCTGCAGGTCTGAAGACCACACTTTTGAGATCCTTCATTCGCTCAACTGTTTTGTGATTTACCTTGAGTTTTTACGTGAGACAGACACTATTGATGTCTCAGCCCGCCAGCAGTCAGTTCTCCTTTCTCCTTAATAACAGATCCTAATTGTATCTAGGGACTCACCAGAGACTCTTGGTTCGGGAAGGCCTGCTTTCAATTGCAATGCCAGGATGAGAATTTTAGTAAGTTGAAGATAATTAAGTTAATAAATTGAAATTCAGAATAATTTCATCTTTCCCCTTCCCCTGCCCCGCCCCGAGAATGATTTAGTCTGAGACATGGATAAAGTCAGCAGCAGGTGGGGTGGGGGAGCTTCTGAGAATTGTTTCCTATCTCTCAAAGAGATACATCTGGAAGAGATAAATCCTTTTTCTGGCTCTGGACTGATAGGGTTTATTGTAAGAGTGCTACATTCTGCTCATGGCCATCAAGAGAACTTGCCAAATGTTGAGGACAGCAGGGTGGAAAAAAAGGAAATAACAGGCCCCTCAAATGATGAATGGACAGTTAATCAGCCTGGAGCCATACTGCTTCTAGACTTCTTATGTGGGATTTCTGTTTCTTACAGCTAAAAGTAAATTAATTGATATGATGTATCTATCTATCTGCCATCCATTTATTTATCTTTAACTTGTTTGTATAATTAGATTATATTCAATACTCTGATTTCTGTTCAGATCGTATAAATCTTTCACCTTTCACTATAAGTAGATTATATTTGCTTAATCGATATGTGATGATCAGAAAAGATAGTGACAGCACTGTTAGAATATAGCTATATTACTTGGCTTAGCTTACCGTCCATCAACATCATATCAAGAAGTCATCACATTTCCTTTGTTATACAGAGATTTGGAAGGAATAGGATATAGGAAAGTTAAGTCTGATGGGATGTGTATGACAGGACAAAAATTTCAGACTCTACTCGAGAGGGCAGGCCCAAAAAAGGCACCAGCATGGGACCCCTCGGCTCCCGTGCCACAGCAAGAAGGAACAGGAGCCTCTGCTTTCAAATATCCTTCCTGGTGTCTCTTCATGCACGCTTATACCTCAGTAACATCTTCTCCACTGTGCATTCACTGTCATTAAAGCAAAACAAAACCTGATCTTGACATTCTTACTGAAACCTTTAAAGACTCACCATGCAAGAACACTTAACATGAGACTTATCCTCTTAGGAGATTTGTAAGTGTACAATAGAGTACTCTTATCTACAGATCTGCCTTGACTTACAATGGGGTTACAGCACATTGTTAATTGAAAATGCATTTAATGCACCTAATCTCCCAAACATCACAGCTTAGCCTCACCTACCTTAAACATGCTCAAAATATTGACTTTCGTTTATGGTTAGGCAAAATTGTCTAATTCAAAGACTATTTTATAATAAAGTATTGGATATTTTAAGCACTTTATTGAATACTGAAAGTGAAAAGCAGCATAGCTGTGTGGGAACAGAAAGGTTGTAAGTGTATCGGCTGTTTACCCTCATGATTGCCTAGCTGACTGAGAGCTTTGGCTTGCGCAGCAACATGAAAGGATCGTTCCACATATCACTAGCCTGGGAAAAGGTCCAAATCCAAAGAATGTGTATCAGTTTCACACCATCATAAAGTCGAAAAACCGTAAGTGGAACTATTCTAAGTCAGGGACCGTCCATATAGACACTCTTGTACAGCAGGTGTCTAGAATTTATTTGCCTCGCATGACTAAAACTTGATACCCATTGAAGGACAACTTCCATTTCCTCCTGCCCTTACCCCCTGGCACCCACCAATCTGTTCTCTGCTCTTGGTTGTTTGACTATTTTAGATTCCCCATATATGTAGAATCACCCAGTATTTGTCCTTCTGTGACTGGTTTATTTCACTTAGCCTAATGTCATCAGGGTTTGTCCATGTTACCACATATTGCAGGACCCCCTTCTTTTATAAGGCTGAATAATATTCCATCGTACGTATAGACCACATTTTCTTCATCCGTCTGTCCGTTGACGAACAGTTAGGTTGTTTCCACACCTTGACTATTATGAATAGAGCTGCAGTGAGTGTGAGGGAGTTAATATCTCTTCAAGATTCTGATTTCAGTTCTTTTGGATAAATACCCAGAAGTGGGATTGTTGAATCACAGGGTAGTTCGATTTTTTTTTTTTTGAGGCACCCCCATACTGGTTTCCATAGCGGCCACACGACTTTACACTCCTATCAACAGTCCGCAAACATTCCCATTTCTCCGCATCGTTGCCAACACTGGTTATCTGTTGTTTTTTCCATAATAGCCATCATAACAGGTGTGAAGTGATAGCTCTTGAGGTGGTTTTGATTTGCATTTCCCTGATAATTAGTGGCACTGAGCATCTTTTTATATAGCTACTGGCTATTTGTATGTTTTCTTTGGAGAAACATCTATTTAAAGTCTTTTTAAATTGAATTATTAGTTTTCTTACTCTTGAGTTATAGGAGTTCCTTATATATTTTGGAAATGAACCCCTTATCAGATATATGGTTTGCAGTATTTTCTCTGATCTGTTCATTTGTGAAGGCTTCCCATTTTTCTGAAGATAAACATTCCAGATCCTTACCTTGGCCTACAAGGCCCTGTATGAGCTGGTTCCCACCTACCTCTCAGCCTTCTCTAGCAAACGTTACTCTGTACCCTCTTGTTTTTCTTGTTATTGTTATTCTAGTCCCAAAGGCCTGCTTTCAATTCTAAATTCCTGTCATGTGCTTCCTGCCTCATAAAGCTTTGAATACAGCATCACTGCTTCCTAAAAAGCATCTCCCACATCTTTGCTACTTCACCCTTTACCTTTCATCTTTCGGAATTCAACTGAAGTGCCACTCCCAGACAGAACACTTTTTTTGAGACTAGACTAAATCTTCTATTCTTGCATATTCATTTAATACCATAATTCTCTTTTGTGGTACTTATCACCATTTTAATTGTATAATTAAATGTGTAATTAATTATTAAGTGTCTGTCTCCTAAATTACCATGTGAGCCCTTGAGGGCAAGAACATTATCTGTTTACTACCATATCCCTGGCACCAGACACTAAACATGGGTTGAACATCTCTTTTTACTTTGGGCACCTTCTCTAATGACTGTATTTTTACTCACTCTTCCTTCACCAAACATTCAATAAATAATGGTTAGCCTGATTTTGCACATGATCTTTCGCACCACTACAGTCAAATGGACAAAATGGGCATTATTTTTTCTGCTTCACAGATTAGGAAATAAGTCCCAAAGAAGTTAAGTCACCTACCTATGCTTATTTCATCTATGTTGGCATTTAAAGTTAGAGAGGCTGACTCGTACTCCTTGGCTTCTCCTTGGACTAGTCACCTCCAGGACATTACTCAGCCTGCACAGAAAGGGTACACTCATGCTTAAATAGACTACAGCTTTTTCTTTCTCTGCACCAAAATTCTATGCAGCTTACCCTTGCCTGAGTCATTCATGGAAAGCACATTCATGGAGAACACACTGTGTGAAATATACCAGCCCCCCCAGGAATGTCCTTTCATCACTCCAGGCACAAAGGGTCCATGGAATGTTCTAGGAATATCTTTGAAAGGGAAGTGAGAATTCAAGGCAGAGAATTTCTGCCAGTCACTACCCTCCCCCGCCCCACTTGCTTCTAGACTACCTGGCATGTGCTTAAGTATAAGGACCCAGGAAACCTCGACAGTGAATACAAGATTTTCAGTTCCTTCTAGAAGAGAGTAATTCAAGAGATACATTAATGCACTCATGGAAATTAGGATCCCAGCCTTGGCCTTGAACCTCTGAAAGTAGACTGGGGCAACCAAAAGGTCTGTAGAGAGAACTTGCAGAGTCATCGGTGGTTATTTGTCTAAGAGATAAGTAGCTTTGGTAAAGTTCCTAGAGGGCTCTGGACTTGTCTTCTCCTCTTCCTCCCCTCTTGACACTCCACTGACAGTAGCTCAGGGGTGAGATCATCAACACGGGGCACTATTGGCTGCTTAAAGATTACATGCTGCTGTTTTCTCATGAGCAAGTGGTTTAGCCCTGATTGAGGAAGTATAAAAGCAGGGAAGAGGCAAGGGGCCAACTGAAGATGGTTAAAGACCCAGATTAGGGGCTGTTGGAGTGTTCGGTAAATGTGTATTAAAATTTTGCCATCAAAGCCATACGCCTCTCTTTATCAATAAATAATTGTTGCTAAATATCTGCTCTGAGTCCACTTTGTGATAGGAGCAGTGAGGAATTTCAAAAGAACGGTGATGGAATAGGAAGACAGAGTGGAAAGAACAAAGGCCTTAGAGTCAGAAGAATGGATATGGTTTCAGATCTTCAGCTCACTGGATCAACTTCCGTTGGGCCTATATTTTATTCATAAAGCATTAATAGCCTTATGCACTTCAAAAGGCTGTTATAAAAACTGTGAAAGACAAATGTGTCAAAAAAAAGTAGCTTAGCATTTAGTTACCTCTTTCATTTAACAAATATATTTAAGGGTCTATAATATACATTAATAAACTAACCAGACAAAACTCAAATCTTTATGGTAGATTCCTACTTATTCTTCAAAGTTCCGATCAACTCTTACATCTTCTGGCTATGTTAGTCCCTTAAATAAATATTTTCCTTAATTAAATCTCAAATGCCCTTACTACATTGGTATTTTATATATTTGTTAACATTCCACCCTAAACTGTGAGTTCCTCAAAACAGACATTATGCCTTATTCACCTTTCTGCTCCTATAGAGTCTATTAGAGGTTATTTAGCAGAAACATGGTATGATCAAACTGTCATCCAGACAAGAAAAAAGTTTGTATAATTGGAATGTTCTGTCTATAATTGATGTCTTGAGACACATTTAGTAAGAAATTCTCTGGAGGTAAAGAGAGTCTTGCCATCTTGGGAGTTGTCCTTCTGTGTATCTATAACATAAAGTAACCAGAACACAGCAGCATGTCTATTCAGAAACAAGGTGGGTAATGAAAATGATTATATACCCAAAGTGTTGTTGAACAATATTTTTCTCAAAAGAGTTCAATATAGGCTCATTTAAAAATGTAAACTTTATTTTTTTTTCCCATTAATTTCTCTTTTTAGTTTTCACTTGCAATAAGAAAATTTTCTTGAGCAAAAAAACTGATAAAAAGCAGTTTGGGTATGGTTTGCCTTTAATGCCATGCTTATTCCTTACAGCTAAATATTTATAAAAGGAAAATATGACCTAAACAATTTTAATCCAAATGACAAGGGGTATATTTTATTACAAAAAAAAATCATTTACTTTTGTAATATTAAAGTATTTGCAGGGACTCAAAGATCAATGAGGTTTCCAAAATCAACCAACATTTCAATAGTGAGATAATTTACTGAAATCTTTTGGCATAGACCCAACTTTTGCCAAGTTAGGTAGAAATTCCTACCTTCCTTAATGTGAAGAATCTGAGTTCTCCCAATATTCTATCAGATGTTTGTAGTTTGAGTTGTGTGAGTGTTCCTGGAAATTTTCAAGTCGAGCATTTTTAAGGGAATCCTTTAAAATGTAAGAGGGAACTTAGAAATACAATCACCAATAAATTCCTTATGATATGAGCAAGCTCTATGTCACAGGTTTTATAGGATCAATATTACTTGTGTCAGATTTTTGTAAATAAGGATGTAAATGGTCACAAGACTGGGCTTTTTTTCCCCTTAATATTATAAACAAGTTTACAAGATGCTGATCTCAAGTACCATATGTCTTCCTTTCAATTGTTAAGAACCATTTCTAAAGATCTAACACAAGAGCAGATGAGCCACACTGGCTGGATTTGGGGATAATTGGATTTTCTTTTCTCTTCACAAAAATTATGCATGCCTGGAAAGAACAGCAAGAATAAACTTCAACCGATGCCTACTAATTACCATCAGCTAGTGCCTGGCTTTTGAAATCTGATTTAAGAAAAAAAAAAAAAAATGAAATGAAACCACAGGCTTGGCTGATAGAAAACTGTATAATGTTTAAGCAATGATGGGGGAAGCCCAATCTTAAGCAGGCTAGACTTTGGACCAAACCCAACTGATGTTTCTCATCCTTGTTTATTTTGTTACTTGACATGATTCAACTCATTAAGGATTTCAAAGGTCCAAGGGAAAGTACTTCTACTTTGCCAAGGCATCCTTAGTTGGAATTCCATTATCTCCCATGATCCGAGACAGGGATTTCCTCCTACTCAGTTCTGAGTAATTATGTGTAAGCAAAGCCTTGGTGTTCTCGCAGAGTGACTGTACTGAGTTGATGGTTCACCATGAATCATTAATGCGGCAGGCGTCTTCAATGAGAGTTGGTGCTTACCCCTGTACACCATACCCTCTACTAAAATGATTACAGGAAAAGACGAGACAACAGGCATATTTCATCAGCCTTTCCTGCTCTATAGAGTCTAATTCAGATTATGCCTTAGGAAATAGTGCTTCCTCCTTTCAGAAACTGGGAATTAGTGTTCTTGCTCTTCCTTTCCTCCCTCCACTACTCCTCCCCCAACCAGTGAAACAAAATAATCTTAAACTAGGAGGTGGTATTTTTTTTTATTCTGCATTTTATGTTTCAAATTTTTAGAGCATTCTTCTTTTGGGGGGGAGTGGGGGCACGCAATAGATTCCTCTGAGACCATTATAAATGTGCCTTCTCCCACAGTAATTCAACTCAGCACATATTCACGATTAACGTAAACTTTAGGACAGTTGCAGTCTGTCACCGATGGATCCCCCTTCTTGCCCTTTCCTTCCCTTCCATGCCCAAAGATTTCAGGTTAAATAAAAGTCTCTGTAACATATCCTACCAAAATTTAAAGGGAATGGAAACTGAGACCATTTTTTTTCTCTTAATTTTTTAATAACATATCCTGCCCAGGCAGGTAACAATGTTTACAAGAGAACAACTCAAAGGAGAACCTGGTGGGGTTCAGGATTCTGGGCCATCCTGGTTCTTATGTGACTCTAAAGCTCTTTAAGAGCTTCACTGGTAAAATAACAATGCATCATCGAGACTCCCCTGGCAAGTCCCTTGGCTTTTCCCATTGTTTTGTATAATAGCTTTATTGAGATGCCATACTATTTATGCATTTAAAGTGCTCGGTGCTATTCACAGAGTTGTGCAACCATCACCACAATTTTCACAAATTTTCATCACCTCAGGAAGAAACCTGTACCCTTTAGCCATCACTTCCTGTTTCCCCCTCCACCCCTCCCCCAGCCCTAGGCAATTACCAATTTACACTTCGTCTTTGTGGACTTGCTACTCCCCAAATGAAACCTCAGATGGGGTTTGCCCACTGTGCTACTCTTATATAAGACTGTTGTTCCAGATGAAGTGTCCCTAACTCTACTCACTTGAATTAAACAATTCATCACCTGAGTGTCTAGTGGGAATAAAGCATTATGTTAGGCCTGCAGAAGTTTGATAGGTGAGTTTTTTTTTTTTAAAGATATATTTATTTTTAGAGCGAGAGAACACGTGAGTGGGGGAGGGGCAGAGGGAAAGAAAGAATCTCAAGCAGACTCCCCACTGAGTGTAGAGCCCGACACAGGGCTCGATCCCAAGACCCTGAGATCCTGACCTGAGTTGGACACCTAACTGACTGAGCCACCCAAGTGCCCCAATAGTGAGTTTTCAACCTAGTTGTGGGAATTATTCTAAAAAGAAGTGATAAATACCATAAGAGCAGTACACAGTGCCATGGCATTCCAAAGTGTCCACCCAACCTTGCTCTCCAAAGCTGGCAGGCCCATCCTCACCTCTAAAACCAGTGCTCACCAGGGATTACCCTAGATGTGGGTTCCCGTTTATGGTCAACATCCTGAACCATTTGCTGGCATCCCTAAGAGTGTCTGATTCCCTCAGATTCTGATCCCGTCTTGGGATCTTTGGGACTCCAAATTCTTTTCTGTTTGTCCTTCACGGTATTCTTTTGGATCTTGTGACAGAGATGGGACAGTTGCTCCCTGCTTCCTTCATAGCTTTCTGGTCATGCTGTCTTCTTTTTGTTCCTTTATCATGTCAACTTTCTTCTCAGCTAGGTGCCTTCGCATAGCTATTCTGCTTATTTATTCTTTTTGATTCCTATGATTTCCTAAATTTTAACCAACCATTTTTCAAGTGTAGGCTAAAAAATGGCACTTCCTAGCCATACTAGGCCGGACTAGTCCAGGTGCAGCCTTTAGGAAAAACTTATACTCATCCTTTATCTCTTTTACCACAATTATAATTTCAATTATTTCTATGATTTGTTAAATATTTCCCCTACTAAATCATGATGCAAGTATTCACACAATTTCACAACTGTATTCCTAGAACCTAGAATAGTGCCTGGAATAGATGAAACTCTAATATATGATTGTGAATAAATGAAGGGCAGCAATATGATCACAACCGTTATATATATATATATTACATATAATACATGAGGATTAGAAGTAGCCTATTCCCTAAACCAAAGAAGAAGTATTTAACCTGCTATATTAAAATGATCTGTTTCTTTCTATTCCCACCATTGGATAGCAAGTTTCTCAAAGCCAGGAACGTGTGTATTTAAATGTCTGACACATAGTAGTTATTTATTTATTGCAATATACATAGCAGTTTGTGTCTCAAAAATGTTGGCCCTTTGTCTTAATCTATTTGACCTCTAACTCTCTGTCCCTGCTCTTCTCTACTGATGATAGTAGCCAGGACCATCGACCTAAAGTCTACCTGTAGGCTGATGACTCACCAGACTGGAACTCTGTCCCTCGTTTCACCCCTGAGTACCTATGGTGACATCTCAAAATTAAGGCAATTATTGGTTCTGTCTTTCTTCTATCTCTCCAAAGCTGTTTGTTCCATTTCAGAAAATAGTTTTCCCATTTTTCTAATGCTCAAGCTAAGATCATTGATACTTACCTTTCCATCATACCCCATGTCTAAACTATAAGTAAGCTTTTAAAAAACATACGTAGGACTCATTTAATTCATTTTTGTGTACTTGAAAGACATACCTGAGATCCATTAGAGTGTTTATTATATTCATTTATCACATCTGACATCATCTTATTTATTAGTTTTCTAGCTTTTTATCATGCTTCCTCACTAGACCATCAACTCCTTGAAGTAATAGATCTTGTTTTCTTTTCGCTATTTTTACCCTAGTGCTCAGAACAGGACTGTAGCTTAGCAAATATTTGTTAAATGAATGAATGAAAAAATGAGCATTTGTGGGAGTAGGCTAAACTGAAGAGGAGAAGCAATAGCAATGGGAAAAGTAATAGCACGTCTTTGGAAAAAAATCTTGGTGAGGAAAAAAACCAACAAGAAAAGGTAAAAATGAAGTAAGATTCTAGAGGGTAAGTTTTAACAGGTTCGGGATATGTACCTCTTCGTGAATTTCATGGTATTAATTGATGCATAAATTCGGGATATTCCCTGGATACTCTGAATCTCATCTAAGATCTTCCAGAAGGGAACATGAATGTCAGAGTAAGAATTTCTAGAGGTTGATTTCATTCTGACGGTCAGCTTCCATCTAACGTTGCCACTTTTTTGACCCTTCAACTATTACATCAAATTCCCCCTTGAGATGGGCAGAAGTGAGAGTAGAGGTTGGTGCTATATTGGGCTCACAGAATTTTCGGTTAGGCAAAGCTGCACAGGACAAAACGCAAAGCGAAAGAATTGCCCCAAAAGAATCTCTTTTCTGCAGTGGAGTTACTCCACATATAGCCAGCTTCTCTAGGTCTCTCCTTAATCTTTCTTTTTTTTTTTTAAAGATTTTATTTATTTATTTGACAGAGAGAGATATAGTGAGAGCAGGAACAAAGCAGGGGGAGTGGGAGAGGGAGAAGCAGGCTTCTCGCTGAGCAGGGAGCCCGATGCGGGGCTCGATCCCAGGACCCCGGGATCATGACCTGAGCCGAAGGCAGACGCTTAACCATCTGAGCCACCCAGGCGCCCCTCTCCTTAATCTTAACTAAAGTATTATTAAAACTTCTCAAGATCCACACTGTACTCATAGCTTCTAGAAAGAAGTAAATTACTGTCAAACCTTGTGTGGATGCAGGGACTTTAAAATGGATCATTGGCCAAATAGAATTTTTCCATTGAATGAGCCCAAAGGATAAGGAAATGTGTGTCTCCAGAGCCACTTCTCTTGTGCACCTCAAATATACAGCCTGTTGAAGCCACCAGAGGCCACCGAACCTCCTACCTGCTGGATCACACTGGAATAATGTGACATTTTACTAACACTCCCTAGAAAACTTACTTGACTGTTCTGCCGCACTTTCATGGGACGGTGTCCAGGATAAGCAGGGAAACATTTTCCCCCCTATTTTATCTGAGTTTGCTCAAGGAACTGAAATCACCATGTCCTGAGCCACATGCCATGTGCAAGGCCTCCGACAAGCACGCAGAAAACTCTGAGGAATCGTTATTCAGTGACTCTTGCCTTCTGCAAGCCTGTGGAATTCAGGTGCCCACAGGAAGGAGTGGAGAGGTTTTTCCAGCCTGACCGTATCAGCCGTCTCACCGCAAGAACCTTCTGTTTTGGCTAAAGTCCTTCTATCAGACTCCGGCTGTGTATGGCCAAATGTGAGTGTAACGTGTCTGGTTTACATTTTATAAGTGTTTCCTTCACAGGCTCCTGTCCTTATGCCCAATGGCTTGACTGCTTTGTATTCATGTTTGTTTTTCAAGAGGAGGTATGATGGTTGGACACTGGAGAACATAAACTCTGGAAGTTTAAATTCAGGGAGTGGTGAAATTAATGATGACAAAGAACCACAGGTACTTGAGTACAGCAGAGAAAATCAGACGAGTACGATCCACGATATAAGGATGTGGGAGGCGACTTAAAGAACAATGTGAGTGTGGGGTGGACAACAAGAGCAACAGAGAGTTTTTGGTGAATTAAGCAAAGGTTTCAGCAATGATCCTTCTCTCGTATTTTGGAGGTGTGGGTTGCTGTGAGCTATAGTTCTGTGGCAAAGGACTTGGTGGAGAGGAAAACAGTTTTAAAATTTCTCTTAGAACCCAGCCCACTGGAATTATGAAAGCGGCCTCAGTAAGTCAGATAGACTTGCATGCCTCCAGTTACAGAGGTGTAGGAAAAGGAAAGACTTCAGTTACTGGAAACTAGTATTTGCATTGGACAACATTATTATTTGAATTGGATGGTGGAGGGAGAGGTGCATCTTAACTTTATCAAACATGTTACAGATGTAATTTGTAATCCATCCACCCAGGGCCATTTTGTTTGTGGATACAGGGTGATTGTGAATATTTTTTAAACATGTTTTTTAAATTATCTTTAAGCTCCTGGAGTATTCTAAGAATATTCTTAAGCTCCATAAGAATTCCAGAAGAATTTGTTTGCAAGTCAAAGATTGACACCTGCTATATTCTATTGTTGATTACTTTTTAAAGTAACTTAACTATCTAGCCTGCTACGGAGGCATGCCTTGCTACTCTTTTGTGAGTAAACAAAGCCGAGAGACCCATAATAAAATATTTTTCCCCTCAAAGAGAATAAAACAGGCTGGGATATGCCCATCTGACACACAAGGTACTTTGCCTTTTAAGGTTACATTCTCTGGGATGTAAAAATTACTCAGTTAAGGTGACTTGGATGGTGATTTCTGAAAATACTCAGTTAAAAGTAAATGAATCATCCTCCTCCAAATAAACCTGGTTCCGTATCTAAGGGGCTTGCTTTTCTAAATTCTCCCAGCCTTCCATTTTTATTATCTGCTAGATTGAGAGTGAGTTGTGCTCACTGATCACCAGCAGGGAGAGCGACCCTTCCTTCTGCAGTTCATTAACTTGCAGGAAGCCTTCAGGGTTCACTCCCGGGCCCATCACGCTTCACTCCCCCAAGGAGGGTGTGCTCAGGTTTGAGCGTGGGGGTGGGAATGGAGGCGTTTCCGTTCTATTTTGGTTTCTCCTACTGACTGGCTGCTCGGCTGTTCATGAGTCACCTTAACCTCAAAATCTGTCATTAAGACAGAAATAATGGTACCTATTTTCTGTGCCTTACATGAATTGCATGAAGATGTTATTCATATTTCTGAAACACATGTGAGAATTAGTCAAGGTTAGATAGAAGGAAAAGTACAATGTAATTGTTCTGGAGACAAGATAAATAAGCTTTTATCATTTAGATTGAGAATTCTCTGTACTGAAAAATTAAGAATGAGAAGAGATCCTAATAAAGATTAAATTTGACAAAATGTTTATGTGGCAAACTGGATCAAGAATATATATGCTATGAATAATATATGGCATTAAATATATGGCATTAGAACTTTCAAATGCCATATATTTCTTTACTTATTCAAATATGCGGTTAATAAAATTTTATTGAGCATCCTGGCATTGAATTAGACATTAGGCAGACCATATGACACAGAACCTGTCCTGAAGGCAACCACAGAGTAGAAATAAAACAGTAAATGACTCTAGATAATGGCATATGTAAGTCTTGTGGTATTTGGAAGATTTTTTGCTTTAACAGCATCAGTACTAGTGGTTCTTTTTTTTTTTTTTTTTTTTAAAAGATTTTATTTATTTATTCATGAGAGACAGAGAGAGAGAGAGAGACAGAGGCAGAGGGAGAAGCAGGCTCCCCGCGGAGCAGGGAGCCCGATGCGGGACTCGATCCCAGGACCCTGGGATCACGACCTGAGCCGAAGGCAGACGCTTAACCGACTGAGCCACCCAGGCATCCCAGTACTAGTGGTTCTTAAAGCAGTGGTTAGGAGCTTCAGAAAGAGAAATCACCTTAATAGTTTGTATTTATCTGAGGAGTTTACATTTATCTTAAATATATTTTTCTGCAATATGACTTACCTTAGTTATTCCTTTTCTACATTTGGGAGTTTATTGTTTATTTTTTACCCATTCATGTGTAGAAATAATATTAAAGGACGTGAGTTTATCTCTTCATAGCATTTTGTCCACATTCCTTATATTGTTTTTATTATTTAGTGCTAGCAATACTACATATAACAAGTGCTCCATTTATTATGACTTCTATTAGGTGATCCAGCTTTTTCATATGGATTGTTGTATGTTTGACCCCTGAAGTAGGAAGAGTATTTTACAGATGTTCTATTGAATTCTTTCTGGTTTGCCCACAAACAGCTTCTACCATATTAAGCAGTCTTTACAACAGGCTCCTAAAAACAGACTTCTGCCAAACTGAATAGTCTTTAGGGCAGGCCCCTACAAACAATGAAAATATGTTTATTTGTGTTTGGGGATAGAACCAAATGCCTACCCTTCATTCTCCTGACCAAAGTCCAAGGGAAGATATGCTCACTAATTGACACCCTTCTCCCTGGGATGGTTGGGAGACTTCTGAATGTGATATTATTGGCCTTTCCTGGACCAGAGCTCATTATGTGGTTCCCCTTATTTCATGTCCCAGGGAGAGATGAAAGAGTAGCATTGAGTTTCCATGTAGCAGCATCCAAACACTGGCTAGAATCCCAAACTCTCAGCCTCAGTATATGAGCTGGGTTCAGATCTTCTATCATGTTGCCCTGTTCCTCCCAAACAGGGCTAGCTCATCACTGATCCTTCTCTCTTAACCATGTTTCCTGAGATATGGGGGCTTTTCTCTTAGTGATCTATTTTCTCCAGCAAAGATCTATTCAGAGAGAAGTGGAATTCTTTTTTTTTTTTTTTTTTTTTAAAGATTTTTATTTATTTATTTGACAGAGAGAGACACAGCGAGAGAGGGAACACAAGCAGGGGGAGTGGGAGAGGGAGAAGCAGGCTTCCCGCCGAGCAGGGAGCCTGATGCGGGGCTCGATCCCAGGACCCTGGGATCATGACCTGAGCCGAAGGCAGACGCTTAACGACTGAGCCACCCAGGTGCCCCAGAGAGAAGTGGAATTCTAATTATAGTTGCCACAATGGTTTTATCTCACTTAGAAGAGAGAAAATAAATTGAATTATTCTTCTGGCTAGATCTTGCTGACCAATAGAGAGAGTTATTTTTTGTTCTTGTCATATTTTAAGTCAACACACTTGTCATCTGAACCCTAAGCTTATTTAATAGGATGTTTCCCTTTCTTTTGCTCAGGGACAAGTTTCATAATATTTTGTGCAAAATCCACATATACAGGTGGACATCTTCTTTCTCATTCCTCAAATTTTTAGAAATCAGTACAAGAACATGATTGAAATTCAGTTTCTTAAAAATTAGACAGTTCTCTATTTCTAATTCATTAGATTTTACATACTCCTTTGAGCATTCTTTTTTTTCACTTCACAGCTTCTTTGTTCCCATCATACAAAGTAATCCTTGCTGAAAGTATCAGCATTATTCTCCAACCCCTCATTCCTCAACTGCCCAATTAAATCCTATCAGTAGACTCAGCTGAATTATAGATATTGGAAACTGTCCTTTTGTTATTGAGGGAAACTGAAGGAGTGCTGTTTTAGTAGCTCAGATTAATCAGCATCCAGTTAGCCTTCCTTAATCTTGTTCTGACCTAGTAGCTAAGGTTCTGACCTGTGCCCATGACCAAGTGCCCAACTTTGCCACTAATAGCTGAATATCTGATACGGTGACTCATCTTTGAGTATTTACCTGGGTAATCTACTCATACTTCCCATTAGCTTCCTTTATCATCATTTCTATTGTCAATTCTCTTATGGACTGCCATCCCATCCACTACCTCTTTATTAGTTCGGTGGTTGTTTCCCCTCAACTACCTGACTTCCATACACCAACTGTCATCCAAACCACATCTCCTCTTCTCACCTGCCCCATTTCTGCATTACCATGTTTTCACTGACTTTCTCCTGAGGTATTATTTCTTAGCTCTTTTAGCACCTCCCTTATGTGGATAATCCATCTGAGGTGTCATCTAGTACCTTTCCCCATACTCTTTGAGTACTAGGGATGTTGGAAACTGCTCAGAATATTTATCAAATATTTTTAACATAATTCTAAATTTTAAGTATTACCTCCGAGAAGCCATTCAAAGGGAATGCCAAGCTATAGGGAAAAAGTAAGTACACAAAGGTGCTCAGTGTTCTTATTTATAGTATGAAAATAATTAGAAAATACCAGCAACAAAGGAATGTTTAAATAAAGAGTAATAAACCATGAGGTACTGTAATGTGAACATTAAAACTGTTTCTAGAGAGTGTTATAATAATATGAAAACATCTAAATTATCTCAATTGAATAAAGTTAGTTTAATTTACTTTAGTGGTAAAATTTTTAAAAAGCAGGATTTACCATATCGAGTGTGATAATAACTAAGTTAAAAAATTTTTTAAATTTAAATCTTCTAAGTTTTCTCTAATGACTAATGTGATAGGCAGCCTCCAAGGTGGTCCTGATGACCCCCACTTCTTGGAGTGCGCACCTTTCTGTAATCCCCTCTTCTTGAGTGTGGGCTGGCCTTGCTTCTAACCAATAGAATATAGCCAAGATGAGAGGATGTCACTTTCTTAATTTGATTACAAAAGATCATAATTTCCATCTCCCTAGCAAACTCTCTCTCATCTTCATGACTTGCATGTTTTGACGAACAACCTGCCATGTGCGAGCAGCCCACCTGGCTAGAAATGGAGGGCAGATTCCAGTCAACTGCTGGTGAGGAATAGGGTGACTCTGTCCAACAACCTGGGAGGAAACTAATGCTGCTACCACTACTGACTGAGCTTCAGAGTAGATCCTTCCTCAGTTAAGCCTTCAGATGAGACTGCAGACCCTTTGTTGAGACTGTGATTGGAGCCTTGTTAGAGAACACAAAACAGAGGACCCAGCTAAGCTGTGCCCAGATTCCTGACCTCACAAAAATGTGATATAAAAAATGTGTTTTATCTTAAGCTGCTAAGTTTTGGAGTAATTTGTTACATAGCAATAAATAACTAGTACCTGAAGGTATTATTTTGATAATATAGCTGTAAACTTCTCTTAAAAAGGACATTCAAAGAAAAAGTGAATTTGAGATGCTAAAGGATTATGTGAACATCTCTTGTGCAATTGCCCTGAGAAGCTGATCCCCGGCCCTGGACAAGAGTGAGGGCATCATCACCGCACAGCACAGAATATTTGCATAAGCTCACAGTGGTAAGGGGTCACTGTGGATACTTTAGCATTTGAGTTTTTATTTTCTGCTCTCTAAGAAAACTGAGTGAACTGGAAGGTAGAGCACTCATCCTGGAATTAGAGACCTACCTATATGGGAAGTTGCCTTAAATCTATTTGGAAGAAATCTTCACTTTCCTATAGAGTTCCCCACCCTTACCCAGAAGGTAGGAAAATAGGATACTGTGACACTGAAGATCTCTTTACTCCACCCCATAAGAGGTGATGGGATTAAAAGGCTCTAATGCTGACCAGGAGATATTATCTGAGGAGGCTTGTCAGAGAGGAGTGGTGTCTTTCTACCCTCCACGTCTGGGGGCTTACCCTTAGGTGCTTACGTGAGGACAGCCTTCAGGAACTATCTACTGTAGTGGAGGGGGCAAGGAATTGTTCACCCTTGACCACTGAATCTTTTAACCAGCCTTACCAGAAGGGGAGAAGCAATTATAATCTGGAGAAGGGGTAAGAAATTGCATCTAGGTGAGCTTGTCTATATGGCTTTGTATGTCAGAATTTTCCAAAGCCAGGCATTTTGGGTTTTTGAAACTATATGTGTAAGTGTGTGTGTGTGTGTGTGTGTTTGGGTCAGGCAGGGGCTCAAAAAGGGAGAAAACTCAGATAAGTGGCTGAGTTGACCTAGATAAGGAAAGGGTGAAGGGGCTCTTGCTCTTTTGTGTATTAATTCTCCTCTTTCTGCATTCTACCCCTGGCCCCACCCCATGTAAGTTCATTCATTCATCTGAGTATTGGCCCCTTCCTGAAGCTGTGTCCACCCCAATATCTGCTGCTACCTCTCCTCTTCCTAGTAGAGAACCCAATCTCATTTAAACCATCATTTGACCCCAATTCATGAATCATAACCACATGGACCTTCCAGAAGGGAAAGAGCTAATATAGCTCTTTCTAGAGACATGATTTGAGTTCTGGAGGCACAGTTTATTCTAATATACAAGACGGATGGGAAACACACACTATTAGCACCTGCGTGAGTCACCAACACTTAGATGTTTCCTTTCAGCAGTTGTCATGCCATGGGAAAAATGTATCACCATGCAGGAGTGTGTGAAGGACGAGCAGTCACAGATTAATAATCAGACATTCTCAGAGCCCAGTAATGGATTGAAACCAAAAGCCAGAGATACAATCTCATTACTACTAACATTTGCTTATAAATGACATCTGTTGGTTTATTTTTTTTCTCCACTGACTTTGAATTAGTTTAGGCTACCACAAAGAAATACCATAGACTGGGTAGTCTAATGACAGATAATTATTTTCTTATAGTTCTATAGTCTGTAAGTTAGAGACCCGAGTGCCAGTATGTTTGGTTTCTGTTGAGAGCTCTTTTCCTGGCCACCTTCTCACTGTGTCCTCACAGGGGGAGTAGGGAGGGAGGGAGAGAGAGAAGGTGGAGGGGGGCAAGCTCTCTGGTATCTCCTTTTATAAAGGCACTAATCCCATTATGAGTGCCCCACCTTCATGACCTCATCTAACCCTAATTACCTCCCAAAGGCCCCATCTCCAAATACCATCCCACTGGCGGCTAGGGCTTCAACACACGGATTTGGGGAGACACAAATATTCATTGTATAGTGGGCTTGTTGTCCTGTATGTATTTTTTCCACACCAAGTTTTAACTGCATGTTTTCTAGAGAGCAAAGTTCAAGCTATTCTTTGTAGAGTATCTTCTGTGTATCACAGAATATTGCTAGTGGAAGAATGATTTCTGGCAATTGTGATTATATTCAAGCTTTTAGCTTATTGGAACTTGGAAGCAAAAAAGAAAAAAAAATGTCTAGGTTGTATTAGCATTATGCTTTTAAAATTAAGGAGGGCCATGATGTAATGAGCACTGGGTATTATCTAAGACTGACGAATCACTGAACTCTACCTCTGAAACTAATAATACACCATATGTTAATTAATTGAATTTAAATTTTAAAAATTAAAAATAAAATAAAATCTTTTAAAAATAATGGTGATCAGTGCTGCAGCATTGGCATGGGTCATGGATTCAGGTATGGTTTTAAGTGTAATAAAATGTATTTTGCACATGGCAACATCAAACTGTGAAGCTACACTCACTTACAAATCCTCGTTACCTTATATACGAAAACTTACGCTGAGTGGCCTGAAATAAGGTCATTATACCCTGACGCTTTCACAACCTTCTCCTTTTCTTTATAACAAGTGCTCACTATTATGGGAAGAATGCCTGCCTTTACTTTGCAGCTTTGCAGAGCTTTAAGGAAGCAGAGTTTTTAATCACACTCTTCTTTTCTTGCTTGCACTTCTGACTTCTCTAAGTTGGCAACAGAATTTTAAGTTCATCTCTAAGATAGCATCACTCTTTAACCTTGGACAGTTTAAAAGTCTCTACCCGGGCATTTCTAGGCATTTTATTGCTTCATTCCTTTATTCTCATGTCAAGGATAAGTGGATTGGAGCCAACAAACAAAATTAGAGCAGAGCCCTTACTCTATTTCCAGATCAGCTAAACCAATTAATACAATTTAATTAAAACTTATTTTTTTCCCCTTTCTGCAGAAGGGGCTCTCAGCGCAGCTGTTGCAATAGGGTTTTTAGTGTGTAGTTCCAGCTTCATTTAACTCCTGCAGGGACATTTTCAGAGTGAGACGATACAGGAATGGGACACTACTAATTGACCTCGGTTTAAATTTCTCATGTAGCACCATGGCAAATTACCTCCTTAAATTGCTTATTTTCTTAATCTGAAAAATAGAAAGTTAATTCCATTCTTACTCTTTTTCTTGGGATTTAGTACTTCAGGAGTATCTGTGCCTACAATGAACTGTCCATATTTGGCGGATCTCAACCAATTCATTTGAATAAATGTAAAGTACACTGGCTACTGAAAGAAATGCCCTCTGATAGCAGCATAGGATGTTTTAACTTGAATAGGAGTAAAAGTTTCATAACAGTGATGAACCCCATTTTTTCCTCCATAATATTTACCTTGAGCATTCCTATAAATTATAGGAATGTGGTATTGGCAAAATAATCTCAGATTCATTGGGGTACATGGCAAATCTAGCAAGAGTTTCCCTCTTCACTTGGATCCCCCACATTTTTCTTGTGTTTTTAGAGGTCCCTCCTGGGAGTCAGACTGTTATGGGCACAGAGTTCAAATTCCTTTCTCAAAAGTACACTGTTATAACTTACTTTATTGCTCTTCTCTGCCACTTCTCTTTTCCTTTCCCTAAACCATGAAATCTTTATTGATATTAGAGCAAAAACACTTGTGCTTACTTTGTTTACAATCAGAACTGAGTTTGACTGCAAGTAACAGAAACACCTATAGAGGCTTAAACAATTAAGCGGCTTATTTTGTTCCCATAGAAGTCTGGAGAGAACTAGACTAGGTTGATACAGTAGTCAAGCACCCCATATAGGATCTAGGTTTTCCTTTTTTCTTTTCCGCTAGACTTAACGAATGACTTTCAACCTCATGGATATAGGATAGTTCTAGAAACTCCACACACCCCATCTATGTTGCAAGAAAGGTGAAGGGAAAGGGAGAGGACAAAAAGCCTTATGCCAGCAGAGTCTGGCTTACTTTTAAATATTTTCTTAGAAACCCCATCTAGTGATTTCTGTATACCTTTTTTGGACTTTAAGTACAGGTGAATCTGGGAACGTATTTTATCTTGACACAATGATTCACCCAAATAAAAGTGGGGTTCTTCTAGTGCAAAAGAAGATAAAAATATACATCTGGTGGACAACTATTTATATCTTCCCAAGCCTACAGCGTGGCTACCCAACATCTGCATACACGTTTATTCTAGTATTTTACCCCTTACAGAATATTGTGAAGTGTGTGGAGATATTTTTACCTGTCAGCATGACTGGGGAGGAGTGTGTGTTAGTAGCATTTGGTGTCTAGGAGCTGGTGATGTTAATTGTCCTGTAACATGTGGAATACTCTCAAGTAACAAAGAATTACCTCAGCTAGAATCCCAGGGTTGGCTCCCATTCAAACACAGGAATACCACTTTCCTGACAGGAAATTATATCCTAAGTTTATAACTGTTCCTCTTCTAGGTCAGATAAAGAATTTCTGGGACTGTGTAATTTAAACCAGATGTAATGTCTCCTTAACCAGTAATCTAGTTATCCACCTGTAGAACATCCAAGATACAATGGTGATGTAGGAACAGCATTAGCTGCAATTAAAATTCACATTTGGAAAAAAAAAGTGAAGTCAATGGTCCATGGGCATATAGCAGATCTTCCTGATAAGAATAACTACAGCTCTTAATTGACTAAGCTGGTAGCCTTGGTTTGGGTATCTTGGAAGATTTCTCTGGTCTATTATCCTTCACTGCCACCTTTGAGCACCTTTGACCATTGAGCTTTGGGGTGGGAGCATACCTTTAGGGTTGCATTTGTGCTCAGGGCAGTTAAGAGTCCAAGAATTGCTTTTGGGGTTGAATAGTTACCGGAGGATGTTGTCCTGTCCTGGGTTGGTTGGTTGTTCTTTGTTTAGAAAATATAGGTTCCTTAAAACTTAGTAGGCTTTCAGTCTGCTTGCTTCAGCCAATTCTCTGAGTAACTACAGCAAAGGAGCCTGTGTGGATATAGTTTTATGCATTAAAATCTTTTATCTACTGGCTTCTGTGACCTGACCATTTTCCTAAACTCCTCCTGGTCAGTGCCTTAAGGTAATTAGAAACAACCTTGGATAAGGATACAAACATTTAGAGTAACATTTTTTCCAGTGACTACTCCTTGTATTTGGCAGAGAACTTTTGTAGAAGGGATGTAGGAAAGGCCCAAGATACCAATCTAAAACTGCTTATTCTAAGCTGTCCTCTGTTTCAGACAAAGAACTTACCTTGCTCAACCCTCTAAGGCTCAAACCATGAGAGTTTCGCTAACTTTGTCTCTCGGCCAACTTATTTTGATAACACATCTCTGCTTGCAGATGGTCTAATTGTAGTCTGAGCTCATTTATCTCTTGTAGAACTTGGCTTAAGGAGGCAAGAAGAAAGAGCAGACCCCACCATTTGAATTGTTACTGCCATTTTCCCTTGGTGTGCATCCGGTCAATACCCGATGTCATTATAGTTGGACCAAATGTTTATTACTGAACGTGTGTCTCTCCTCCGATGATCTTCCTGACAAATATTTACTCTTCCTTCTAGACTCTGGTAAAAATCTCCTTTTTCTTTTGTCAAATCTTCTTTGAACTATCTTTAGGTAAAGTTGGAGGTGTATCCTTCCACTCTCTCATAATTCTCTGAATGCACCTCCATTAAAGTACTTATTACATGTTTCAAGGGAAGAAGCTCTGTTCTCATAAACTTATAGCACCAGTTCATGGACCGATGATTATTACATTGATTATATACATAGATTTTCAATACATATTTATTGAATGAATTAATATATGAATAAATATGTGAATGATGAAAAATTGAAATGCTTCAGTTATTTGATTCAAGTTTAAATATGTGTAACACACATACATACACATACACATCCAGTGAATTTTGCTCTTTTCCTAAATGTAAAATGATTGATGGAGGTTGGGTGGAGGAAGAATCTATTCCTTCATGGTTCAAATTATTTAGTTTCTGATTAAATTTGTTTATTTACATAATATTCTAAAATTTGTGGGGTTAATGTGACTTCTAAAGATTTCATGAGATTGTCTGATGGCAGTTTAGACAGAGAGTCCAGCAACATGCAACAAACATTAAATGAGCATTTGGGTTCAGCACAGAAGGAATTAGAAAAATATATTCCCAGGATATATGTATTTCTCAACATAAGTATTCTTCAGCATTACACAATAAACATACCTCTGTAACATCATTTGTAAAGTGAAATTCTTTAGATCAACTCATCTATCTCTATTGAATTAATTTTCTTCATCTGTCCTAATTATTTACTTGAGTATTCAAATAAAACATGCTCATTTTACAAAATTCAATCTATTCCTGTAATGTTATAAATACACAATATTACAGAAATAGATGCTACAAAAAATTTCCCTATATGCTGCTCCCTAAAGAGAAGTTTGGTTTGGTACATATATTTTCCAAATACAGTCCAAAGAACAAAATCACCCTTAAGAATATAGCATGCACTTCTACAACTCACTAGCAAAAAAGAGCCCAAGTAATCCAATTGAAAAAATAAGCAAATGACCTTATAGACATTTTTCCAAAGAAGATATATGGAGAGCCAGTAGGTACATGAAAAGATGCTAAGCATCACTAGTCATTAAGGAAATGCAAAATAAAATCGCAATGAGATCTCACCTCACACCTGTTAGAATGACCATCCTCAAAAAGACAGAAAATAAATGCTAGCAAGGATGTGAAGGAAAGGAAACCCTTATGCGCTGTTGTTGTGATTGTAAATTCGTTTTGCCGCTATGGAAAATAGTATGGAAGATCCACAAAAAAATAAAAATAGAACTACCATATGATCTAGCAATTTCACTTATGGGAATATATCCAAAGGAATGAGAACACTAACTCAAAAAGATATCTGCACCCCTCTGTTCACAGAAGCATTATTTATAATAGCCAAGATGTGGAAATGACCTATGTGTCCATCAGTGGATGAATGGATAAAGTGGTGGGGTACATGTGTATAAACATGTATATATACACATACATATATATGTATGTATGTACACACACACATACACATATACACATACAATGGAATAGTATTTAGTCATAAAAAATGAGGAAATCCTACTATTTGCCAACATGGATGGATCTTGAAGGCATTATGCTAAGCGAAGTAAGTCAGACAAAGACAAATACTGTATGATCTCAGTAATATATGGAATCTAATAAAAAACAAAAAACCTAAAATTCATAGAAAAAGAGATCAGATTTGTGGCTACCAGAGGTGAGGGAAGAGGAAAGGCGGAATAGAAAGAAGGTGGTCAAAAGGTACAAACTTTCCATTATAGGATAAATAAGTGCTAGGAATGTAATGTACAATATGATGGCTACAGTTAACACTGCTATATGATATATGGGAAAGTTTTTAAGAGAGTAGATCCTAAGCATTCTCATCACAATGAGAAATTCTTTTTTTTTTTTTTTTTAGTTGTATCTAGATGAGATGATGGATGTAAACTAAACCTGTTGAAGTCATAATTTCACAATATATATAATTCAAGCCATCATGTTGTATGCCTTAAGTTTATGTAGTAACATATGCCAATTATTTCTCGATAAAACTGGGAAAAAAATAATTAATTCCTTCCCCCACTCCTCCCAAGAAGAATATAGTATGCTAGCTTGATGTCTGGAGGCTGACAAAGTTAGCTGCCTGAATGGCAATTCAACTCAGAGGTTTGGCTAAAAGGGAAGAAGAAATATGATGTGCTAGCTAGAAGGGAGAAAATAGTTGAGTGCAGGTTAAGACTTTTGAAAATGTATTATTTGCTTGTTTTTTTTCCCCCCTTAAGATGATCAAGGTTTGAAAATTTTTACAGGCTGAGAAGAAAATCCAGTAGAAAGAAATGATTTGGGGAATGGAGATAGATGGGCTTATGTCTTTAATAGATGGAATGCAATGTGATATACCACAGTTTTAGCTTACATAAAATTTAATTCATAGGATATTAGATACAGAAAGGATTTGGATATCATCACATCTCCCCTCATTGGACCGATTTAGAAAATACAGCCTATTCAGGTTAAATGACTTCTTCTCATTCACTCCCCTAACTCCAATTTGAATTGGTAATCTCAAATGTAGAAGTGGTAAGATTTATGGGGCCATCTCTTTCTTAATAATCTTAGCACAGTGCCCACAGGTGAATAAGAAAGAAAAGAAATGGGGGGAAAGAAGGAAAGAAAGAAGGAGGAGGGGAGAAGGAAGGGAAAGGAAAGTCCTTTACTTCTTACTCCTACTTTTCAATTTCTTCTTATCCAGTTTTCTCAAGGCTTCCTCACACTAGCCACATTGGTGGCTGGATAAAAAAATAGGTGAACCTTATATGCTTTTGAAATATAATTTCATTCATTTTTCAAAGCAGTTCTAATGTATTTCTGCATTGCAGATATAGAGCTGGGATTCAAAGAAGATATCCATGTTTTTTAAGTTCATGTAACTTAGACTTGGGAGTCAAGACTCAAATCCTAGTTTTGAGCTCCCAAGTATAGATTTCCCTCCCTCAGCCTCAATATTTTAACATAAGTGTTAACTTATCTTTAACATTTAAGGAAAACACCTTTATTTTAAACTACTTTAAAGTAGTTTGTCTTTACATTTTAAAAATCTGAACTTTTCCAATTATCAAATAATCGATACATTTATTGACTACTCAAATAAGATATAGCCAATATTGTGCTAGACACTAAATACTGGTTGCCCATGTTATGACCTTTGGTCAATAAAATGTCCTCTTCCAAGTATCTCTTGGCAATCTCATGGCAGATCCAGTTTTATGGGACCTGAAGTTTATACAATCTGGGGAACCCTTCTATTTATTTTTTATTTTCTATTTTTAGATTTTATTTATGTGTGTGTGTGTGTGTCTGAGAGGGAGAGAGAGAGAACATGAGCTGAGTGAGAGGCAGAGGGAGAAGCAGACTCCCCGCTGAGCAGGGAGCCAGATGTGGGATCATGACCTGAGCTGAAGGCAGATGCTTAACCGACTGAGCCACCCAGGTGCCCCCAATCTGGGGAACGCTTTTAAAGAAAAATAAGAGAAAACAATAAAATCAAAATCAATTATAAAAGTGGATGTTTATGTAGAATGAGAAAAAAATACATCAATCACAAATGTTTAAAAACTGACATCAAGTATCACAAAATTAAGAAGAGCAACATGGTGTCTTTATTAACTACCTGACCCACTTCTGTAACATATTTTGTCCTATACTCTTGGGCTGCATGCTCTTTAATAGGTTTTTCATAGGATAATAGTTTTGTAATATTTTCTATAGAAATATTGGGAAGATAATTCAGTCTTCTCTCCCTCAGGGTTGATCACAAATATTTTTTTTCATTATTTACAGTTTAGAAAAGATTATTTCAGTTGTACAATCTGGTATTGGTAATATCATTTAAATGTCTGGGTTTGGGTCAATTTCCAAAACTATCAAATTTTTGTTATATATGAACTATAGGATTAGAGGGCATCTCAAATGTTTTTGTGCAGTGACTCATTTAGTTAGGGACACTCATTAATTGATAGGCTATGGATGTTGTCATGCTATTACTTTAAGTGAACTGGCACAGCAATCAGTAGGAGTGTTCCTACACCAGGACAGCTAGCAAGACTTAACTGTACACAGAAGTGACTGCAAACCATAATATTATTATCTCCAACTTGTCCAGCCCCCAAAATGCCATTGCCACTCGGGTGAGAAAGGTGGGTGGGGCTGTGAGCTTGACGGGATGTTGGATGGAAGGGTGCGGCCAGTTGGAATTGAAATGTCTTACTTTTGCAAGTTTTAGTAACTTTACGGATATAGCATCATAGTTTTCAATCATTTCCATGTATAGTTCAGTTATTGATAACTGTCCTGGTACAGGAACTTTCCTACTGCCTAGTTTCCCAGTTCACCTGGAATAATAACATCATGACATTCATGGTATATCACTTATGTGTCCCCAGTTAAATGAATCACTATACAAGAAAACTTAAAATGCCCTCTAATGCCTTGTTAAGACCTCACAAAGTTGTGAAGGCCTGAACCTAAGCTCCATTAGTGGCATAGGAAATCCTTCTCTAGTAAACTGTTACCAGAGTAGAGTCTCCAAATCTCTAAGCAATTACTAAGTAAAACCAATCAGAAAGTCATACCTCTTGATTTCCTGATTGCTCTATAATCACTCTGCTTGTGATAGCCTAAATAAAGGAAGATGAATAACTTGCATTTTTCTGTCTTATAAAATATATATTAACCAACAGTGGACATTTTGTTATTTTTTTAATTTATAAATTTGCTATACCTGCTAAAGTAAATGTTTGGTTTTCATTTTTTTTAAATTTTTCTTTGTATAGATACAATAGTAAAAACCACGTCACAGTAATACATAGAGGTAATCAGGAAAATACAAAGCTTAGCAAACTAATTGAACCTTAGGGTAGAGAAAGCTCCGTTACACCCAGTGAAGCTAAGCTTTGGGGGGAAGTTAATACTTCTTCAACAGTTGTACTAAGAACATTAAAAAATACTTTTGCCAAGGAAGGATATCAACATTTTAATCTACCTTACACTGATAAAAAGAAAAACACACAGCAGGGAGGAGGCAGGGGCAGGTTTTCATGGAGCCACAGAGGGTAGAAACAAAAACGTCCTTTGTGTGGAGAATATTGCACCTGCATTAAATTTACTGCTGACATCTCTTCGTAGAAATTTGATTTTTCTCTCATTCCCCCACCTTTGATTGTTTTCAACACTGAGGAATGTGAGGCATGCCAGTCGTCCTCCTTGTCCTTGCGACATTTCTGTCTTCAGCTGTGAAAGAGAACAGGGCTTCCTCACCCCCTGGCCATCAGCACGTCATCTCAAAAATGCACCTGCGATCCGTAACACGACACTACCGCGCAGAGCTTCATACTTCTGTGACAGACGCAAGAGATCAATTTCCTGCTGATTGGGCCTCGGAGTCTGGGCACTGTTCTGACAAGGAAAGTCTCTTTCAAATAATCCGAACTACTAAAGGCAGTTCAAATACAGATGCAGAACCTTTCAAGGAGCTGTGATATCAATATCCTAAAGAAAGGCACCATGGCCATAGGCACAGTGGTTGTGGGGATTTTGTGTATGTGTGTGGGGGGGCGGGGTTGTCCATAGAGTGAGTTGACTTTGACATTTTATATACCGTCTGATTAGTACATATAGTGGACAAAGGAGAGAATGTGAGTGTGATGGATAGTCCATCATGCAAATTTGGTTCAGAAATTATTTTAGTTGTGAAATCATTATATATGATAGATGAATTGAGCTTTGTTACTTATGTTTAGGCCCTTGTAGCCTCCTCAAAAAGCATTGCAAAGGTAGAGTCTACCCCATGTCTGTACCCTGTGTACCTCTAGGATCACCTCTGCACTTGTGCACAGCAGTTATTTACTTAGCTCTCATCTCCTGTCCTATCCGTGAGTTCCTAAGACAGACAGCTGTGCCGTATCCCCTGGGTCCCAGTGCCTCCACCTGCATTCCATCTGGCAAATCCCTACTAAATACTCGGTTTTTAGTGAACGAATGGATTGTCAATTAGATTAACCACCTCCTGGGGGATCCTGGAGGTGCAATAACACTTTTCACTGAAACTATGTCAGTTTGGCCTTGACTTAGAGCTCAGAAATGTATCTTGAATTGGGAAAGCAGAGAAGAAAGAGAAGGAGAAGAAGAACATTCAGAAGAAGATGAAGTGTGTTATCTTACGGTCAGAAGACGTGGGTCCCAAACGTAATAACACCTATAAGTTGTGTGACTTTGAGAACTGATTTAATTTCTAAGCATCATTCTTCTTTTCATAAAACGGGGATAATAATAGAATCTGGGGGATTAAATGAGAAAAAATGAATGTAAAATGCTTAGAATCGCTGGCTCTGGAGAAAGAATTCAATAAAAATTAGCAGTTAGTACTAGGAGAGTAAGAAAAAAAACTTTGGCTTCAGTTTATGGAAGATTTTATCTGCAAATCATAAATGAGAAGACAGTTCCAAAGAGGCAGAGGCACAGTTAGGAAGCCTTACGTTAGAGGATGTGCCTTAGACCACCCTCTCTTCCTATCTACTCAGAAATCACCAGATAGGGCCCAGCTTCCATATTACTATTTGCTGTATGAATACCTACGAACCTCTCTCTGTAAACTGCAAGTGTGCCAGGATTGATTTATTTTTTGGCAAAAGGGCAGAATTAAAATGGAAGCCTTTTAGATGTCCTTTCTCACACTGAGTACCACTTAACGTTTAACATGAGAGTGTTCTGAGATCATTTTAAACATCATCCATATACTTGGCTATAATCCTCCAGTCTACAGTGGCCTGAAAAGATCATATCTCTCCATATTCCACGACCCTTTCCAAGTTACACCTGATCTATGAGATGCAAATTCAATGTTAGCTCATAAATGAGCCACTTCATTATGACTATTTCTAGTCTTTCCCTATTTCTCCCAGATTCTCTTACTTATTAGGAAGCAAGGAAGGGATGGGGTAACTGGGTGATGGGCATTATGGAGGCCACGTGGTGTGATGAGCACTGGGTGTTGTACGCAACTAATGAGTCATTGAATATTACATCAAAAACTAATGATGTATTATATGTTGGCTAATTGAATTTAAATTAAAAAAAAGGAAGTCAGGAAAAACAAACTAATATTTAGTGCTAAAAATTTATGTAACTTTAATCTTACCTAAGTATATCGCATTTTATTAGTCTCTGAGGTCACTCTTTAATGTTCATATCACAGTTGGTTGAGCCTGATCACAAAGGAAACTGGAAAGTCCAGTCTCTTACCAGGTTTCCTCTTTCCTAATTCCCAAGTGTTTCTGGCTTGGGGAGGCCTAGAAGTTCCCCATATTTGCCCTGATTGTTAATCACCCCTCAGTCAGCTGTCTTTTCCACTATAGGGTCAGAACTGTCCCCCCACCATCTTGAGCCTGGCTTCCCTCAGTCTGCTGTTGCTTTCCCCCTGTACCAGCTCATCTTGATTTGGTGCACTGACCTTTTGCTCAACTCCTCTGAATGGTGGCTGAGACCTGACCATTGCTTATTAAAGTCTTAAGAAGAGCAAAAGGATCTTTAAACTGATTGTCAGATAGTGCTTTTCTCAGTCTCCAGGCCACGTTTGTCCATCAGAGGCCCCTTCTGGACACTTCTGTCTAGATACGATCGTGCCACCATGTTGTAGGGATGGGTTTATCGCCACCACCTGCGAGATCTCAAACGCATCTCCCTTGCTCCATTCCTCTGCCGGGGACTGTCTATTCCTCAAACCTGGAGGAAGGAAGGAGCATTTCTGCCTTTTACCTGTCCAGAGTCTCCTTTCAAATCACCATATTCTCTCAGGATAGATATCCTCTGGAATGTTTTACAGTGAAACTATCCAATCCTTTTAAGGGAAAGGCATCCATAGGTATATCATCTTACCTTTGAACTGCTTACAAAACAATTGTCTGTCATGTGTACATTTTGAGCATATTGTGTGTTATTCAACTTCAGCAGTTCTGTTGAGTGTAGCTTCCCACCCCCACTAGTATGTGGGGGAAGGTCATGTCTCTGTGTCATTCTGCAGTTGTCTAAGACTGCTCTCAGGAGTCTAATCATCTATTCCACTCCAGGACTTAAACAAGATCAAAGGCACAGAACTCTCAAGGAATAAGTAATACATTCTGAAGTCAGTTCATTGTAAATCCATATTCCGAAAAGTTACATTTTCCTAAAATAAGCTATCTCCCAAGATTCAGCTTTGTCTACCTGGAAGATGACTTTTTTTATGTGAAGTAGTGCTATTTGGCTTTTGGAAACACATTGTCATAAGTCTCTTCATTCCAGAATAAAGTTGTGTGCTATCTTTGCATAACCAAAAGGCCCATGCAAATATTTTTTTTTCTAAAATAAAGGAGCAATTTACTTCCAATATATTTTTTTCTAAAATAAAGGAGCAATTTACTCCCAGAAGTTAATGTAAGAATCCACCTCGATAGAAACAAAACAAAAGAGAAACACAGTGTTACCTTTAAAACTAGTTTTTTGCTTTTCTAGATACATGCATATCTTCCAACACCTGGGGGTGGGTCTAGTCTCAGCCAAAATACTTGCACAACTACGTAACAGGATATTGTGTCATAGTCACATTTTGAGCTATTCTTTGGGGGGTTTTGTCCATATTCTCCAACGTAGCAAGGCTCTTTGCATTCTTTACCTCTGGGATACTTGCAGAGTAGAAGCTAGAAACTTTGGTCAAAATCTAACCTCCTCAATTGTTTTAGGTGTCTGGGAGAGAGACAAACATATACCTTTGATGGGGAAAAATATAAAAGAAGGAGGGACTTTTCCCTAGATATATTGGTAGATCTGCAGAGCATTGCAAATCCTCATACTACCTTTACACAAAGCCCCAGAAACATTAATGTCCTCAGAGTGAATAACTTCTCCCAAGCATAAGAGCTCCCTGCCTCACCAGAAATGCCCACAATTAAAGTAAAGCCTAATGCAACTGGGCCATCAAACATGAAAGGTACCCTTGAGCTGGGAGAGCATGTAACTCCAAGGTAACCAATGTGGACAAGTAACCAATATGGCTGTCCTATTGCTTGGGAGCTCTGTGGCACACTGGGACTATTGCAGATTTATGTACATTTAAAGCGAAATGGGAAATTTGGATTTTTTCTACATCTCAGATTGTAAAGTAGGATTCACATTTTTCTCAACAGAAGGGTATTGGTAGAACGCCCATTTCCCAGTCAAAGAAGCTGAGACTCAGAATGAGATTCAAGATCCTGTATTCTAATATCTCACAAATAGAAGATGACAGAGCTGGGATTTGCATCCAGATCTGCTTAACCTCAAACATGTGCCCTTTTCAAAATTTCATTTTATTTTAATTCCGGTATAGTTAACATACAGTGATATATATACAAACATGCCCTTTTAACCAAAACTGTCTGGCTTTCAGGTTGATTGAAAATCAACCTTGTCAATGGAAGACACCAACTTTACCAAATGATCAAACTAACAACACAGTATATCAGCATCATGAACCCCTTGATATGATGCACTAAGAAGGATGCATAATATTTTTTTAATATTCTTGTCCAAAATACATAACCTCCAAACATGGGAACACAGCAGACAAACCCAAATGGAGGGACAGTCTATAAAATAAATGGTCACTGTTTTTCAAGTGTGAAGGTCATGAAAGACAAGGAAAGACTGGGAGACTATTACAGACATGGGGTAAGGTGACATATCAACTACACACAACGGAAAATTCTGGATTGGGTCCTGGAACAGAAAAAAAGAACATTAGTGAAAACTGGTGAAATTCAAATAGGAACTGTTGCTTATTTGATAATATCATACTGATGTTAATACCCTGTTCTTCACAATTTTATTATGATCATGTAAGATCTTTGCTTGAGAGGGAGTGAAGTGAGGGATCTAAGGGAACTCTTGTACTATGCTACTTTTCTCTAAGTCTAAAATTGTTTTTCAGTTTGCCTTTTTTTTTTTTTTTAACTAAGAAACAATCTGCATCAATCGTAGAGGAGGTTTCAGCAGATTTTTTATCAGTTTCCAAAACACTCGCTGCAGACATCTGGGGACACCAGAACTGACTCCAGGAACTCATGGGGATAGTATCTTCTGTGCACAAAAGAATTGTGAGCATTTTTTTTCTCCTGAGAAAAAGATGATTATGATACTAAAGTCTAGGAGCTGAAGCAATGCTGTTGACCAGGCAAAACAAAATAGCACTCAAACCCTTCTAACCCAAGGCCTTCTTTATAAATTAGAGAAGACATTAGTCTGAAATAGATATTTAATTGAATGTAGTTAAGCTTTTCACACAAATAGGTCAGGTACTTCCTTCCTCTATGTGATATTTTATAAATGAAATGCTTCATACTTTATAGATCCAGTGATGGTGACTACAAGACAGTTATTTCCATTGTTAAGCAATTTAAAGATATGGTTTCTATCTAGAAAATATCTATTTCTGAATCAAATATGGACTGAGCAACCACTATCCGGGAAACTAAATCCCTAGTACCAGAATATAATGAGATCAGTTCCTTGCCATGGAAACATTGCTTTGGTGACAGGGTAGGTGTGAAGTTAGAATAGGGAAAGTGGGATACAGGGGTATGAGGTTACTGTGGGGGCTAGGTAAGAAAGAATAGGGGCCCCCACCTGCAGCAGCACTAGGAAGGATAAAGAAAATGTGATGAAATTAATAGATAAAATCACTAGCAAGAGAACAGGAGTATATGATGACGTGTATCAAATACTGTGTGAAATGTGGTGGCAAAGAAAAGAGAGAGAGAGAGTTGGAGGGGAGAGAAATGAATGTGATAGGGATGTATTGAGGAAGAAATGAGGTGGGGAGAAAGGTAAGCTGATGGATGAGAAAGAGAAAGAAAGTCATTGATTTTATTAAAAAAAAAAAAAGACTTACCAAGAATCCTCAATTTCCTTAAAGTTTTCTAGAGCTTTTAGCCAACTCTGAAAGACTTCTGCACTCCCCACATAATCACCACCATAGCTAACATTGGCCTCAGGCATCATAATATCAATTCTAATACAATTTAGAATTTGACCACTTTTTTTTTTTTTTAGAAAGTTATTAGGGGATAGACTCAGATTACACTGTTGCTGTAACGCTCGGGAGTAGTCGTGAAGCAAAGGACTGGTCATCATCAAAATGGGTGGATCCATGTGTGAACACAGTACAGACACAGAAAAAAGAAAGCACATTTATCCATGGCTTTCAAGAAATATTTACTAAGCCCTGCTATGCATCAGGTGATACTCTAGGTTCTGAGGAAACAGTGGGAAATAAGAAGGACAATATCTCTGCTCAAAAAAAAAAAAAAAAAAACCACAATTATTTTCACTGTAGTAGATATGATACAGGAAAGAAAGCAGGGTAGATACAAGGTGACCTGCCTAAGAAGTGGTACAGAGGGAGGACTGTTACCTGACTTAGACATTCTCTAAGGAACTGTCATTTGAGCGGAGAACTGGCAGAAGAGCAAAGGTAGCTCTGAGAAGCTCTAGAAGGGGGGGAGGGGAGGGTGTGGAATGCTCTAGGTAGAGGCATACTGTGGTAGTTAAAGGCACAAAATCCAGAACCAGACTGTCTGGGTTTGAATCATGGTTCTTCCAATTACCATCTGTCTGATCTTGGCCAAGTTCCTTAACTTTTGATGCTTCCATTTTCTCGTCTGTAAAATGAGGGTAATACGGGGACTAAATGTATTAAATACTTGAATGTAGTGCTATTTGTGTTTGTTAAATACATACATGCATGCAAACATACATCCGTAAAGTTGGCCTAGGGTTACATGTACAGGCGATGAGCAAAAAGAAAATTTAAAGGGTATAATGGTTATACTGAATCTTGAGGTTTGGAGCAGGAACTCTCTAAGAAGAGGGAAGAGTAGATGGAAAAACTGTTTAGAAGCAACTCAGAGTGCTGGGGTAACTTCAAGTGATTTGGAATAGATAGGGGCACAGGGATGTTCCAGGGGATAGCCTGGTTATCTCTCGCTCTGTGACAAACTACCCCAAGACTAAGTGCTTAAAACCACGACTTATTATTATTATTCATGATTATGGAGATAGACGGGCTGGGCTGGGAGCTCTCATGCAGTTGCAGTAAGATGATGGCTGGGGCTGGATTCATCTGGAGACTTCCTACCTTGCAGTCTGGTTCCTGGGCTGGACTGGCTGGAACAGACAGACCCTAGTTCGGCATCTCCCTGTCCACATGCTCACTCCACGTGGCGGGCTGGGGCTCTCTCACAGAATGGCAGGTCTCGGGGTAATCATTCCTTTTATGGCAGTTTCCCATTTAGCCAGAGTTCCAAGAGACAGGAAGTGAAGGCTGTGAATTTCCTAAGGCCTGTCCTTGGAAACTGCCCCAGTGAGATATCCACTCTGGTTGAAGGAGCCACAGACCAGTCCGGATTCAGGGGGGGGGGACATAGACTCTGGCTTTGATTGGAGAAGGGCCAAAGCACGTGTGGCCATTTTTAATCTACCTCAGTCGGTGCGGAGTGGCTCTAGAGCTGGGGGTGGGAGGGATGCCTGTATCCAGAAGAACCTTGTATAACATTCAGTCCTGTTTGAAATTTATCTAGTAGGACAAATTAGAACCATTTTAGGTTTTAACTATGGAAATACTAAATCTCTAGCTGTTATAACAGAAGATAACATAAAGCAGATTCCTTTATTGTAAAGTAGTAGTGAAAACATGAGATCCATAAGGGAAAGTAGAGAATAATGTACTGCTCTTCCATATCTGAAAGGTTGTTCTTTCCTTCCAGTTCTGCTTCCCTGCAGAGAAATTCTCTAATGGCCACTGAAGGGCCCTAAGGAACAGACCGGTGCATCTGTGACCAGGATGCATTCTGGATAAGAGGTAAGTTTGGAGTTTACCTAGCACTCAGAGTTTCTCAGTTAGTTTTATTACTTTGATGTACACAGAGACCATTTTCGTGTTGGAGAGTTAACCAATCTCGGGAAGGCGGGTGTCACATTTTTTGATATAGCTGCAATACTAACAGAGGAGCTGATTTGACCCTGTACGAGTTCCCTAGCAGCGAGTTCTGCGAAGAGTGTAGACATAGTCCATGTTCTGAACACATTTCCGTAAGCATTAATTAACATTTTCTTCCCTTCAGTGTCTATTTTTAAAATGAGGGCCCAAGAATTTAGAAAGTTGCCTATGGAAGGAACATTCATATAGTTATGAAACTTAAAGCAGTCTGATTTTCATCAACATAATTCCACCTGGGATTGCCACATGTAGGATTTCTGGGCTCAATGGAACAATTCCTCTTTTATGGGTAGATTCTTAGGTCCTAGCAGTAAGTACCTGGTCTGGGTAACATGTTTCTTTCTTCACCATAAAAAATGAAACACAGCTCAAAATAGTTTCTTCTAACCGTTTTCCCAAACCACAGGGCTTTATTTAACAAACACTTGCATCCTGCTTAATATGTGCCAGGTATGATTCAAAGTACTTTATAAATAATAACTCATTTTCCCATCATTACTACCCTAGGAGACCAATGCTGTTACCATCATTCTTAGTTTTGCAGATGAGGCGTAGAGCAATTAGTAACACAGGTAGTAAATGACGGAGCTGGGAGATGAGCCCATGCGGCTGGGCTCCGTATTCACGTTCTCAAACACTACGGTTGGTTGCTGCTATTTTCCCCTTATGGCCACTATTTTAGCCTCTACGTAAGTCTGGTTTTGACACACACTGTTACAGTTACTGTAACTTCCCAGAGAGAAGTAGAAGTCCCTACTTATTTTTCTATTTATCCAGAGTATCAGGCATTGTGCTTAACAAATAGGAGGGACTCGAGAAATGGATTTACCTGAATGAATGAAACTGGATTAATGATAGGAGGATAAGTGATTCTCAGACCTTCGGATCTGTCATTTAAAGGACTGTATTATTTAACAATTATGATGTCTTATACAAGCTTTACGTCTTCAATAACATTGGCAAGAATTTTATGTATATATCCCATTTCTACTTTCTCCTGCATGTTGAAGCACTCACATTTTATTGCTCTCCAGAAAGATTCATAGTAAGTCTTACAACTCAAATTTGATTCTCAAGACAAAGGTTAATTGGCAAGCTTTGTGTAAGCATTAAATGTTATACATGAATCAGAAGGTCGGTTGTTAATTCTGAGTCAGATAGCTCTTATAATGAAATTTTAAAAGAAATGACACCTTGCACATTAATGGTTTTTAGCCCTTTTGAGAAATATTTTTTTTTAACACTGGTAGGTTAATCAAAATTGAGTTCTGTGAACTATAAGCTCCTAAGTATATAATCTAAGTCTACATTGTCCTCAATTAGATAGGTACTGTCATTGAATTTACATCACTTGCCAATGTATCATAGACATTTGAAAATGTATAGGATTCAGCAAATATTTTTATTTTATTAATTTCTTTGTTAACTTTTTATGGTAAGGACAAATTTTAAGATTGAGAAAGCTATACGTTAATCACAGAACTACGCACATTCAATTTTAAGGTAAGCCTCTTGACAAATAGAAAAGTTTAAGAAAAGTTATTTTTCCCTAAATGAGAGGACAATTTTGTGAGAATGTTATAATTATGATCTTGATTTCTTGATTAAAACAATCCAGCCATTTTTTTCTGCTGAAACCAAGACACACAGACACAAACATGTACAAATATATTTATTTATATATATATATTCAAATATATATGATACTTCCAATATTTGAAAACTATTTCCACTGAAAATTCATAGTTACAAATGCTCTGTTTTAAATCTTTTCTGAAAATGAATTTATTTAAAATGTGAATCATTTTATACTACAGGATTCATATATATAATATTTCTTGAATCTTATAAAAAATGAAACAAGACCTTTTCTTTATAAAAATCAAACTCAGAGATTCTAAAAAAATAAACATATGAAAGAATAGACAACTTCAATATTGTTTTAATAAAAGCATGCTTTTCTTATTAAAGTTTTGGGATGGATTTAAGATGCATAAAACACAAACCAGAGATATTGTAACTGGGACACAATTTGGGGATCTAATAAAACTGCAGACTTCAAGCCTCCATCCCCTGTTACAGTGATGTTATCTGACTTCCTAAGTGTAGCTATTAGTCTGGCTTGTCAGCTGTCTGCATTGGACCAAGAAAAGACCAACCTTCACCTCATTTCTCATCTTTAAATATATGTAAGGGCTCGGGGGGGGGGGCGGGGACGGTTGGGTTGGGGGCAGCATGGAATATGCAAGATGAAAGGTCTAATGTAGCAAAATAGTTTTGTTATTTCATCTTTTTCTTAGACTAGGGAATAACCCTATCTGTTACAGAGGTTCTGACAGCAACCAAGGCAGGTCAGCTAGTGCTGAGTGAAGTTGGGTCATTAGATACTAAAAGCAGCAAAGAGAGGTTTACTTAAAAGGCCAGAGATTTCAGGATAGACTGAGAAGTCAGCAGCCGATTATTTGACAACTAAAGCCCTCTAATAGGGGGACACCTGGGTGGCTCAGTCGGTAAGCGTCTGCCTTCAGCTCAGGTCATGATCCCAGGGTCCTGGGATTGAATCCCTCATTGGGCTCCTTGCTCAGTGGGGAGCCTGCTTCTCCCTCTGCCTACCATTCCCCCTGCTTGTGCCTGTACTCTCTCTCCCTCTCTCTGACAAATACATAAATAAAATCTTTAAAAAAAAAAAAAGTCCTTTAATAGAGAGATGACTTACATGGTAGTTAATAACTGAAAATCCACACCTTAAAGAAAGATCAGATATACAATCACTTGTTTTCTTGTTATCTAATCCTAAGATTTCCTGTTTCCAGGTTTGAGGAAAACCTTTGCCACACCAATGAGAAAGCTCAGCTCCTACTTATCTTATGTTTTAAACTTTCCTTGACTTTCCCAAAGACACCAGGATGGGGATAGGACTCATTTTTTTTAAAGATTTTATTTATTTATTTATTTGAGAGAGAGAGAGTCAGAGATAGCGACAGAGAGCATGAGTGGGGAGGAGAGGGAGAAGCAGGCTCCCCGCTGAGCAGGGAGCCCGATGCGGGGCTCAATCCCAGGACCCTGGGATCATGACCTGAGCCAAAGGCAGACACTTAACCAACTGAGCCACCCAGGTGCCCCAGGGATAGGACTCATTTATGGAATAAGAGACTGGAAGAGGTTTTAGAGATCATGAAATCAATCTTCCCTTCCAGTCTTTCAAGGTAGAGAACAATTGGGTCCCAGAGCGGTTAAATGAGTTGTCCAGAGCACATGGGTCTTTAAGGCCTAGTTCATACCAAAAGCAGAGGTGAAGTCCCAAATGCCCAGTATAATCTTTGGATTAACATGCATACAGTGAAGTGATTGCTGTAAAGTTATCACAGAGACAAGGAGAATATTATTCATATTTGAGGGAATGATTAAACAAGTTGAGTTGACCACCTTCTGCATTTCAACAATACTTATGCTATTAACTCAATCTTTTTTCAGTTTTCAGCATATGAATCCAATCACTGTTCCTGTTTTTAAATCATGGACTATAACCTCTTACTTGAGTAGTTGAATAAATGAAAGCCTTGAGAGGTAGCATGACTTGTTCAAGGGCATGTAGTTCCAAGCTGACCCCAGAGAACTGAGTCCTCTCTGCAACTTTCTCCCAAAATACATTTTGTTCAGAGACTTCTTAGATCCTAGAAATGCTGGACTTGGGAGTCATGCAAGAGGACAATTGGAGGTCGATGCCGTGAGGCACAATATCTTTCTCTCTGCTCCAGGAGCACCAAGGCTTCAGAAGTTTAGGACCTCTCCACACTTAGAGGGGCCCTTCCAGAGCCAAGGGTTTTACCACTGTTGATGATGCATCATTTAAGACAATGCCTGGTGCCAGGATGTTTTGCCTAAAGGCCATGTTGTCACACTGCCCAAAGCCTAAATGTTGTTTTGGAAGTCCTTGTGCTTGCTGAATTTCAGAATAGTAGATGGTCTGTGTAAAGAGAATAAAATGAGATGGGTCTTTTTTTATCAAAGATAAAAAATGTAAGGGCTTGTGTATTCACATATCCTCTGAGCAGGAATCCATAAACTCATTTCTCTGGTTTTAAAGCAAGAAGTACACTGGAGCATATTTCAACTCAGTGCCAGAATCTGATGTGGAATGGCAGAATGAATGCAGCCAACTACAGTAGAGGGCAAGAGGAATCCCATGGGCCATAGCTACTCAGCATTTAAGCTACTTATGTGGAGGACTGCAGGTAAGGGACTTGGTTGCTATACACATTGGTGAACACAAATGAATTGGCTCGCAGGAAGTCCATGCCGCTAGATCAGAAGAATTCAGCCTTCCAAGAGCTGAAATAGTGATATGTGATGAGCCGTAGCAACTTATTATGGTTTTAAGGCTTGGGTACTTTGCGGGCATGAAGTATAATATCATGAACCCTAAGAATTTTCAAGATTCTGTCTCAAGTTAGTGCTATAGTACATCTTGCCACCATTGACACATGCATTCACTGTTCTGCCTGAGGCATTAGCTGTCTAATTTGATCAAATTCAGATCCTATAATTTGAATCCAAGCCAAACCACAATCAAATCATAAAATTTCCAAATCTGCCACCATCTTGGAAATGTCAAATACTGGGTAGGGGAGCAGGAAATGACTATACAGGGAATAAATGGAGCCCGTTTTAATGAATTTTGTGTCTGGTCCCTATGTGAGGCCATCAATCCATTAGATATAATTTAAACATCTTGATTAACATTTCATTACCTTACATGACTGCTGGAAAAAAAAAAACGCGTCTCCATGCACCATGCATACCAAAATATCCTAAACTCCTTGGAGTTTCAAGGAACTAAATATAGTGCTCTCAGGCCACTTAGATCGTGTCTGAAGTCTGCTTGATGTTAAGCTAAAAAATAAACCTAAGAAAAAGGGATGTTTTTATATGCTCAGATATTAGGACCCACTCAAAGCATGGACTGCTTTGGCAGTCACTGTCAGACCTCCCTGGTGTCTGAGGAATTGTACGCTCCTTTCTAAATCCTTTCGGAAATTGCCAGTTTGATAGAATAACATTGCAGGAAACCACTCAAATTGAACATATTTGTTGTTTTATGTTCGGCCAAGCAAATGTCAGAACAATGCCAGGAGACCAGAGTGGATCAAAATTGGAGGGGGCAGGAGAGGAGGTGAAGGGAGGGAACCAGGAGCAAAAGAGACAATGAGATTAGAATAAAAAGTTATTTTAATGGGGAATTTTAAACCCATAAAACTACTTCTTGCTTTGGAGAATTAAAAGCAAAAGAGATTGTGTCTTCTCAACTATCTTGTGGTCAACAGCATGACGTCCAATTTGAGAGTTTTTGTTGTAGAATTTCATTATTCTGGTTCATAATTTTCTGGTAAATTGCTATCCACTGGTCAATATGTTGCCAACAATGAAGACTAAACTGAAGGCTGACTTGGAGAACTCATTAATGGAGCCTATTCTTTCAGTTTTATGCCATTTATCTTGAAAATGAATCTCCTTTACTACTGGAACTTTTTTTTCCGTTTTGCATTTTTCAATTACACAGTGTGTCATATAAATCATCTTAATTAATTAGGAACAATATTTTGCCATAATCATTTCTTCGGTCTCATGTTTGAAGTCCCAGGGAAACTATTTTTCCTACGTCTGACAGTATAATAGAACTTACTGGTAGTGATTCCGAGTATTCCTGCAGGAATTTATTTTTCCAAAAAGATCGGTGTGGGGAAAGGCTGCATGAATGGCTGTGTTAGCTTTGCCTTTTTTTTTTTTTTTTTTTTGTAAGTGGCTGACTCATAAATTAGGAACTTGATTCTCTCTCCCTGGCTTTGGATGGTTTCCTAATGAGCAGAAGGGCTGTTTTATTTATTTATTTACTAACCAATGTGGATTCAAGCCCTTGATAGCACTTTAACACCTTAGTGACTGCAGCATATTAGTATGCCAGGCACACAGTGTTGGTTTGGTTACCAGGAAAAACTTTTTGCCTCATCTCCACTCAAGTATCGAACCCAGGGCCAAACATATGCTCTCTATTTTTGCCAGGTTATCATTACATTTTAGCACATAGGGTAATTTTGATAATGAGTAAAATTAAATGCTACTATAAAGTAAATAAATCTTTCTTTTCCACAGCAGTTAAAAAAACAAAACAAAACTGTAGCTTCCTTTCTAAAATATCTAAACACGCTTGGTTGGGTAGCAGCCAAATAGTGAAAATGGTATCTTATTTTCAAATGTGTAATAACACACCCAATAAATTATTTAAAAGTCAGAATTTGGATTAATTACGTAGTCTTTGGACAGTATTAATGTTTGATCTTAGGTACACATTCATCTAATTGCTCTGAAATTGGAGATTTTATTGTGAGTTGCATGACAAAATATTTTGGTTCTCTAAGGGTCACAATGGTTAGGTTTGATGTAGGTATTATTTTTACTTAGTGGGTACAAATGGATGTGTATAGGAAGTGAAGGGAATTGTCCAATGTCACACACACACACACACACACACACACACACAGTTATACCACTGGAGCTAAAGAACATCTAGAAGTTATTGTCAAAGCATTGCTAAATAAACACACACCTGTGATCTCATTTTTTTTCTGCACTCACGTGATTGCTTCACCAAAGTAGCAAGAGAATAAGGGAATCATTCGCTGCTTTCACAGGTCTTCAGGCGAAGGGAGTAAAGTGATTAATTACACACAGCTTATATAAAGAGTCAGTCCAGTCTTCCTGGTAGGCAGAGTAGGTGCGCACATATGCTGTGTGATTTGCGAGAGAGAAAAAGTTTCTCCTTGTTAGGTATGCCCTGGGCTGCTTGTATCGAGGGTAGACAGCTTCAACAAAGGGTGAACTCTCTTCCCACTGTTTTCTACTACTCATCAGTGCACATCACCCAGTGGGACACTCCAGTCCCGCCCTGCACCCCCCAACTCTGCCTTTGTCTGGTTTTGTTTGTCTCCCCAGCTCTCAGGTCAGGTTCACCATCCTCATAAGGTCTTCTGCAATGCCCTAGCTGTGACCTTCAGCCAAGAATGAGTTTTACATTTTTAAATCATTGGAAAAAGGACCAAAAGATAAAAATTTCATGATATATGAAAAGTATAAGAAATTCTAAGTTCGGTGCCCATAAATAAGTCTTTTGTTTACACATTGTCTATGGCCATGTTTGCTATAAAATGACAGAGTCAAATAGTTGTGATGTTCTGTGTGGCACCAAAGCCTAAAATTTTTACCATCTGGCCCTTTACAAAGAAGAAATTTGCAGACCCCTGCCCTAGACTCCACAATCAAGTAAACTCATGCCCTTAAGTGCCCATAGCACCACGATGGCTAACCTTCTCTACTAGAGTTTAAGCTTCATGCGGCAAGCTTATTTTGCTCAGTATATCTCCAGCACCTACAATAGTATGCCGGAGCACACAGTAAGGGTTCAATAATGAGATGTCAAATTCACCCTTCCTAAGAATGTTTTAAGAATGACTTTGTAAATAATATGATTCATAATGAGTTATGAATCTCCTTTATCAGTCAGTTAAAAATTATTTTGCAGGTAATTCTGTTCCTGGTTGAAACAAACAACAAATCCACCAACAAGAAAGAGCCATTACCTAGAGTGAATCTATATTGTTTCTTACCAATGACCAAGTAAAACAGGGTTAATATTAGGTATAGGATTTTTTTTTCATATATTCCAACCATCCCTTTTTGAGGAATGAAGGAAGAACTAGAATTTAGTGTTAGCATGTATTTCTGGCTATCTGGGAAAGTCTTTTAATAAAAATATTATTTTAGTCCTTAATAACCACGGAGATTGCAACTTTTCTAGATTCATGACATTGGTATTAAGACACAGAAAGAAGATGCATGTGATCTGTAGCTGACCTGTAGAGATGGTTAAGTGGCCACACACCATGAAACGTAAAGGTAATATGTACTAACTGTGTTAGTTTGCAAAGGCTACCGTAATGAAGTAACCCAGACCAGGTGGTTTCAATAACAGGAATCTATTTTCTCACAGTTCTAGAGGCTAGAAATCTGAGATCAAGGTGTGGCAGCGTCAATTTCTTCTCAGGCCTCTCTCCTCACCTTGTAGATGACCATCTCCCTGTGTCCTCACGTAGTCTTTCATCTGCATATGTGTCCTATTCTCCTCTTCTTACGACACTGGTCATATTGGAATTGAACCCAGCCCAATGACACTTAATCTTAACTACCCCTTTACTGACCCTCTCTCCAAATACAGTCACATTCTGGCATTCTGGGGGTTAAGACTTCAGCATATGAATTTGAGGGGACACAATTGAGCCCATAATACCGACCAAAATGTTCAAGCAAATCTTCATCCACAGATTTTTGTCAAGCCCAGGAAAGAGCACACAGTAAACTATGCCCAAATTCTACCACTTGGGATAGCAGTCTTTCTAGCAAAGAAGAAATATATCTTGGACTTTAATGTGCCATACACAAATCTCTGTTCACTAATTCAAGTTTATAGTTTTTGTTCATATTTCCCCTCCTTGCTCAAGTAATTGATTCTCTGATAAGCGAAATCCTAGTAAATGTAATGGTAGCCTATCAACATGCACAGTATCACACCATTTTCAAGTATCTAAGCAACTTTCGGGCCTCAGTGAGATAATTGGATTCAGTATATTCAGTCACTTATTCATCATTACATACTTAAATGAGATGGTCATGTGAGGTCTCTCTAAGGTGGTGATTAAGAGAGGGATTTCCTGAATAACTCTCTACAGCGGGACCTTACTCTTATTGGCATTAGCTCTTTGTAGTGTAGGTATTTTTCCTGGAGGATGACTTTTCTCTTTTTCTCTGTGTTCTTCAGTCCCTGGGGCTTGGGTCTGACTGGGACTGAATACTGTAGTATAAACTCAGAACATTCTGAACAACTTTCAACTTGCTAGAATGGCTGCCATAAAGTTTACATTGATACCGGGAAGACAGTAACCTACCTGTTGCCCGAAGTTTGTGGTTATTTTAAAAGAATAGTATAACTAAACTTCAAACCTCTATCTAATAAGGTCCTTTCAAAACCTTGAGATTTAAAGCTTTCTTCTTTCTATCTCCTTTCTAAAAAGAAAAAAAAAAATCTGTATTTCTTCTCTTTCAATCTCTCTTCTCAGTTTGGAGACCTAAAATAGTTTGTAGAGAGAAGAATTCTGAAGTGTAGATGTTTTAGCAGGCCTCTAAGATGGACACATTTTCAGTTATACCCAGAAACCACCCACCAATGTGTCAATTGTCAAACGTTGTTTTCTTCCTTCCTCTTTCCTGTCCTCTTCCCCCCTCATCCTTCTTTTAAACAAATTTGTGTTTTTTTAAGAACCCGTGTTTCTTATTTCAGACAATTGTTATTTTATTTACTGATTCTAATATGTAATTAAAATACATGAAAAGAAAAATTATGGGTAGGGTATGCACGAGTACATGCATGGCTGGTGTAGAGACCATATTGGAATAGTGAAAATTAATGGCAATGAAGGGTTTGGGATGGGGCTTGAACTCTGTGTTTTTTTGGTTTTGTTTTGTTTTGAATGAGACAGCTCTGACTCAAATATGGCAAAACATGATATCCGTTCAATCTGTGTGCCTATTATATTATGTACTTTTCTCTATACTTGAGTTCTTTAGAGCATGACCATTGAATTGCGTTCTTCATTCCCTTTCCTTGACTTTGGGCCATCTCTACAATCTCTCCTTCCATGCTGATGACTGGAGCTTCATTCAGCATTGCTGCTGGACTGAATGAGTGGTCAGTCCATTTGGGCTTTTTTGTGAGTTGTATTTTTTTTCTTTTGGTCATCAATAATTCTGCCAATGATAACATTGTGTCTTTTAAATAGGGAGATATGCATTTGCCAGGAGGGACATGGTGGCTCTGGTGAAGGTGGATGAGGTGATTATGTCTCCACGAGTCAGGACTGGCCACCAATAGTTATCTTCAGTTCTCAGGGTGAATCATGAAGGTTTTCTAATATTGACTCAAGAATAATCCCACTTTGTTACACAATATTTGAGATGGAAACTGTTAGCATGCATTTCCTTCCATAACAAACATTTCTCCCTCCAGTACCTACAGAAGCCCTTCCTTTGTGGCCTTAAATGGAAACTTCCTTGCAGTCTTTGGTTCTAGACGTGCTACTCTGAACAACCATCTATGCCCTTTCTTCTCCCCTAATGGCAATGACTATTCTTGCCTTGATATAAGGCTGCAATATGTTGTTAACTTATACCCAACACAACTACAAGTCTGTAAGGGGGATGCCAATGATTAGACAAGAAGTGTAGACTTTTTTTTTTTTTTTAATAAATCGGGCTTTTTTTTTTTTTTAAATTTTTTTATTAGCAATGGAGAAAGTCTCCAGGCTTTACCACTTGGGCTTAGCATCTAACTGGCTGATATTCTTAGAGTTATATTCTAAATCTTTTATTCTTATTTTCAATCCGGGGTAGATAGTAGGTCCCTGGAAATATTTGTTCATTGATAGATTCAATATCATAAGTATATGTGTTCGTTCTTAAATAATCACCAATATTTCTTTGCTTTGTTCATTTTGTTTTGAACATATGTATCATCTTAGGATATTTAACATACAAAATTTAATTTAAAATTTAAATATTTCAAATAAGATTAAGATAGAAGTACTATTAGCAGGCATGGTCTAAAAATAGAATTTGGAATTTTGTGAATAAGTTTAAGTTGTATAAATGCCATGTTAAATGTTAAAAGTCAGTGAGTGATCAAGTAGTATAATTTATTTATCTGGAAGTTTTCAATTCTGATGGTAATTCTAGAATAAATTTTTCTTTTTGTTGGGAAATCAGAAGATCAAATATGAGGAAAATGTGCACTTTTAAACAGTTCTTTTCAAAAATCATAGAGTAAAAAAGACTAATACAGATTTTATTATTGCATTTTAAAATATTGACTCATCTGTGGTTAAATCTTATTTTCTCTGAATCAGTCCCCTTGATAGTCTGGCATTAAGATTTGTAACAAAGACTTTAAATTGTTTTGCTTTTAATGGGTAGGAACATGGAAACTGAAATAAAAGCTTTTCTTCAAAGCCCTTGAAGCATGAAACCGTAATAGAATTCAATCTTACTTACTGAACACTCTCAATGCTGATTTATAGGAGCCTACGTTTGTTCAGTTTATAAAATTATGTTTTTAGTGAGCTTGAGTTGTCCCAAAGACTTTTCAAAATCCATGTCCTTTTGAATGAAAAACTAGTCACATGATTGACATTTCACTTAAATGACTTCTTAATGTTCTTAATCATATGAGTAATTGACACAAGCCTGTCCTATCTATGAGATATAGTCCTTTCCAGTACTCTTCCTGTCTTGTGCATCTAAAATACACTAATCAGTGAGTCAAAGTAAAGTCACCTTTATTTTGCTTTTTCTATTGAATTTCAAAATTATAACATACTAGAAAAAATTAATTATAGAAATACATTTAACAAATACTTATAAACTCACTACTTGGCTTTAACAAATCTTAACATTTAAAAATATTTGCTTCTGGGGCACCTGGGTGGCTCAGTCAGTCAAGCGTCTACCCTTGGCTCAGGTCATGATCCCCAGGGTCCTGGGATCGAGCCCGGCATTGGGCTCCCTGCTCAGTGGGGAGCCTGCTTCTCCCTCTCCTGCTCCTCCTGCTCACGCTTGTGCTCTCTCAATCTCTCTGTCAAATAAATAAATAAAATCTTTAAAAAGTAAAGTAAAAATAAAAATGTTTGCTTCAGCCCATGTTTCTGATTCCTCATGTTTGTTTGGGGGCTTTATTATGTAGATATATATCTAAAAGCAATGTTTTGCAAGTTTTAAAATTTTATATAAATACATTTGTATATCTTACTGTGGCCTATTTTTTAATGTCCATTTGATAGATACAGCTCTATCTAGTTCATTTATCCCCATTTTGTAATACTGCCCTTATTTATATAGTACTGATTGTTTATTCTACTGTTGAACATTTAAGTAATGTATAATTTTGTGACTAAATTAGTATCATTGTAACACTTACTTGTACCTGTCTATTTTGTACATGTCAAAGATTTTGGGGTTTTGGGGGCGGGCGGTGTAGTGGAGAGTCCTATTCCTAGAAGTGGACTTTAGGAGATATGTGTGTGGGGGTATAGATATATGTATATTAACCATTGTCAAAGTCTTTCCAAAGTAACTGTAACAGTTTCCCTTCTAAGCAGTACACTTTCAAGAATTAGCATTCCCAAATATTCTTGACAGCATTTGACACTGGTAGGTTTAACATGTTGCCACTTGGAAAATTCGCATCTTTTTATTATTTTCCTATGTGTTGGCCTGATTACTTATTACTTTTGAATATACATATTCTCTCTCTCTTTTTTTCCTCTCTTTCCATATATAATCCAACTTTTTATTTATAAGAATTATATCTGTTCAAAACTTTGTTCATTTTATCTTTTTTGGTTGTTTTATGTATTCCTTATGTACTCAATATATGAATTCTTTTTCATTTTTATGCTTAGAATTATTTTTTCACAATGACCATTTTTAAGATTTACTGGTAGTTTATTTTGCGGTTTAAAATATTTTTATTTCAGTGCTATCAAAGTTATCAATACTTTCCTCTGATCTTTGTGCTTTTGTGAGTTCTGTGTCTAAGAAATCTTTTCCTAGCCCAACATTATATTCAATATTATCCTGTATTTTCTTCTAAAAGATTTAAAGTTTAGCTTTTCACGTTCATAGGTTAAATTCACTTGGAACTTATTTTTTTATACAATGTGAAGTAGTTTTTTTTTTTTTTTAAAGATTTTATTTATTTTTGACAGAGAGAGAGAGTGTACAAGCAGAGGAAGCAGCAGGCAGAAGGAGAGGGAGAAACAGGCTTCCCGCTGAGCGGGGAGCCCGATGCGGGACTCGATCCCAGGACCCTGGGATCATGACCTGAGTCAAAGGCAGACGCTTAACCGTATGAGCCACCCAGGCGCTCCGTGAAGTAGTATTTTAATTTACATTTTTCCACATAGAAAAACATTGTCCCAGCACTGTTTATTTAAAAGTTTCCGGTGACTGTTAATGCTGTGTCTGCCCATATAAGCCTACTCGTGTGGGTCTGTGTCTGAGTATTCAAGGGGCAGTGGCAATCGGACTGTCCACTTAGTCCTTGACATGCCTGAGACTGAACGATTCATTTTCAGATTATTGGTTTGTGGCTGTATTGCTTGGCATTAACTTCCTCATGTGTTCCTCAATTCCAGCTTGTTCTTTTTCAGGTTCATCTTGTCCATGTCATTTTTGAGCTTAGTTACATTTCTTAATTTTTTTCTTTCATATTTTTGTTCATTACTGTGAGTCAAAAATCTTATATTTATTGCTTGAGCCCAAATTATGATCACTTGAGGGTGATACCAGATGAGTATTGTCATATATTACACCCAGCTTTTTCTGTAAGAACGTCTCAAAAATGCACAGGAATGCCACCTCCCCTTCCCCCCACCCCCGCACCCTCGTCTTACTCCTACACATTCGTCCTGTGGCATCAGCATTTTGCTAGACATGCTGTTCTCTGCTGATTACCGCCGTGGCCCTCAGCACCCTTTGGGGGAAGGGACAAAATGCTTTCTCTACTGAGCATGCTCAGTTTCTCCCTGCATGGCCAAGAGTAATCAGTCATGGTTAATGATACTCCGCGGAAGTTTTCAAGAGAAAGAGAGACTTTCACAAGTCTGTGATCATGGCTTGGGATCTCTCTCTCTCTCTCTCTTTTTTCTTTTAGAGAAGGCGGGGAGGGGAAGGGCAGTGGGAGACAGAGAATCTTAAGCAGGTTCCACACCCAGTGCACAGCCCAACTTGGGGCTGGATCTCACAACCCTGAGATCATGACCTGAGCCGAAATCAAGAGTCAGATGCTTAATAGACTGAGCCACCCAGATGCCCCATTGGGATCACTTTTCAGGCACTTCTCTGCCTCACGCTGGGTCTAACTAACTCCGTGAGGGGAGGGCTGCCTTACTCTCCACTATACAGGTACCCTGCTTATCTCCATCCCATGGAGTTTAAGATAGGAGCTCTGAAGCCTAGGAAGAGGAGAAATTCGCAATCCAGGCTTGTCCCCTTAGTTTTGTCTTCCTGATCCTTAACTGATTATCCTCTGGGATGATGGTCTTCAGTAACCTGCTACACTTGAAATTGTGTAAGTTTCCCTTTGCTGTTGTAACAAACTACCACAGTTAGTGGCTTAAAACAACACAAATGTATTACATTACAGTGCTGGGGGTCAGAAGTCCAAAATGATTCTCAATCTGCTAACATCAAGGCATTGGCAGGCTGCATTGCTTCTAGAGTCTTTAGCAGAAAATTGGTTTCTTTGTCCTTTCCGGCTTCTAGAAGCTACTTGCATTCCTCGGCTTGCAGTCCCTTCTTCCATGTCCAAAGCCTGCCATGGTGGGCTGAGTCTTTCTCATGTCACACTGCTCTACACTGCTTCCATTGTCACATCTCCTTCTCTGGTTCTCCTGCCTCCCTCTTCTACATTTAAAGGAGCCCTGTAATTTCATCGGATCCACCCTGACAATCCAGGATAGTTTCCTTATTTTCAGGTCAGCTGATTAGCAACCTTAATTTCCCCCTCATCATGTAACAAAACATATTCAAGGGCTCTGGGGATTCAGGCCTGGACATCTTTGGGAGCCCTTATTTCACCCACCACAGAGGACAAATGCTGCTCTATGCCCAGGGTTATAATGACTGTAAAAAGGCATGAGAATATAATGGTTTAGTATCAGTACATTTACCAAATTCTATGTTATTTGTCTTAAATATCTTTACATGTGGGACATCCCTAGCTCTGTCCAGGGCGGGCTGAGTAAATGTCAGTCTTCCTTCTATAACACATGGCCATAAGATGAAGGGAACATCAGGTCATTAATGTCTTTCAGATTTCAGGGTCTCCTCACCTGTCATCTGTAGGTCGCCGCTTCGGCAGGGGAACATTCACATAACTCCTAAGAGCAAGACACAATATACGTGTAGAAGCAGTCGAGACCCCCTTTTATGAAAGGAAATACGTCTATCAGAAATAAGATTTGCAGGGACCTGCAATTCCTAACAACACACCCAATTTAGAACTCTAAACTGAACAACCAGCCATTATGTTTGTGGGATATATATTTGATTTAATTCTTTGCACCTAGCTCTTCCCCAAGGCTATGAGTGGTTCCTTGCTCTTTCTCCCTCTCTCTCTAAACCCTCCACTTCCAATGCTATGTTTTTTACGGAACAGTGAAAAAAATCTGTTCCAATGAAATTTAAGTCTTCATTTTAGAAGACAGAAGACAACTTACATTTAAATGACAGTGTTTTTGTGTGTGTGTTTAAAAATTATTGAAGTACTATTTACAGTGTACTCAGTATGTACATATAGTAGTCTTGCTACCTGTAGCTTTGATGTCCATATGTGACAGACTTCTAAGACTTCCGAAATTTTAAAGTATTTGCTTTTGTTCTCTATCTACGTCCAGACCTTATGCTCTGAACACGTCATCTATTTCTATCCTATCTTACATTTCTTTACCTTAAATATTGCTAAACAGAATTTGCCAATGAGTTGACACAATTTCTGTCCTCCTCATCTAAACCCCCATCTAGTCTCTCCTCAAGGTTGCGTAAGCTTCTTCCAGACCCTGCAAGGTTTCTCTCCCACTTCCAGCTTTTCCTCAAGTGAGCTCACTTTGCTCATTTAAGGTATTTTTTTCCTTTTAACACCCAGCCTGAGCTATCATCTTTTGTCATATTAAAACCAATACTAGGAATACGTACCAAGAATACGTATGATCTAGCTGCCTTTCTCTTTTTCCCTCCCACAGAAGCTATAAAGAACAGTTTATCTTAATTGTCTAAAAATATAAATTGCATGAGGGCAAGGACTGCATTTTTTTACTTTCTGTAACCTTCAAACAATTGTGTATGTTCAAGTGCTCAATTAACAAATGAATCAAAGTACTACCATTTCTTCCTTAAATGTCACATATTTTTACCCAGCTAAAAATATTTTTCTGTGGTCTTGGCATTTTGCATGTGACATGGCATCTGCTCTAAAAGTAACAATAGAAGCACTGGGTGTTATACGAAAACAATGGATCATGGATCACTACATCAAAAACTAATGATGTAATGTATGGTGACTAACATAACATAATAAAATTTAAAAACAAAGTAACAATAGAATTATAACAGACCTCTCAGGTGCTATTTTCAGTAAACTATTTTGCCATTGTAAAATCTTTTGTTAAAATGCAAGAAAAGATAATTATTCTTTTTTTTCTTAATACCATTGTGAATAAAAATGCAGTGTACTTACAATAGAAAAATTATCATTGAACTGTCTAATGAGGTTGATGTGGAGGCATTTTTGTAATGTGTTAATCCTCTTGGGACCACTTTATATATATATATATATATATATATATATATATATATATATATATATTTTTTTTTTTTTTTTTTTTTTGCCCAAGTTATTTCTGCCTCAGTAACTTAAACATTGCTACTATGACCATAATCTGTCCCTCAGGCTTTTCTTTTAAGGGGGACAAATACAAAATCACTTCCTTTCCTGTGTAAATAGAAACTTGGCACTGCAGACATATCTGAATAACAGATTACCTAAACTGCCCCTGGGAAGCCTGGCACAACAGAATCGGACCCAGGGACAGACAGTGACATTTGCTGAGATTTTACCAGATTAAAACGCAGGCCCCCAAGTATTTTAGCATTTCAGTAGCAGATCATCAGATTCAGTAAAATCAAACAATGAAAAGTGATCAACTTCATTTGTATATGATGCCAAATAAATGCCTGGATTGCTTTTACTCCTATAAAACTAATGGGTTGGTTAATTAATTAGTAGGTTGCTTGCCAAACTGTAGAAACAGAATACAGTTGATCTCAGAATTATGATTGTAGAGATAAGAGAAGTAAATAGAAAATAAACTAATTAAACAGAGTAATTATGTGTTTAAATTTGTGATGGGAAAGCAATCAATTCTTACCTGAATCCTGAGGATGTGTCAATATCAATCCAGTTTGCCATACAAGTCCTTGGTTTCTAGTTTACAAAATATTTCATGCCTCTTTCAATTTTTCTCTTTTTAAGCAGTAAAACTAGAGGTGAGAAACAATAATTCTCATTTTCTACATTTCAAAATGATAACATCTTTCCTTTGATTTATGTAGAAGTTGTCTCCCTAAAGTGTTATGCATGTAAGGCTGTGTATTTGTAATGTAACTTTATCTCTGTTTATTTCATCTTTAAAATCCATGCAATATTTCACTCTGTTCCATAACTTAATCTTTTTTTGTGTTTCTGTGAAAATATTGGTTTCCCTCAAACTCTGAGTAAACTTGATCCTCCAGGAGAATGCCCTTATGCTGTGATCCTGCCTTCCACCATCACAATCTGGGGCAGGTGTCTCCTGGATGGGCTCTTTCTCAGCAGAGCCCTCAGCACTGGTGCCTTCTCTCTCACACTGGTGGGGCCGGGGAGTAGGGGTAGCAGCCAAAGTTTGACTGCCTTTGGAAAATGGCGCCATGACAGAGAAGGAAGCCGTAGTTGGTTTTCTATTTAAAGGTTTGCGGATTTCCTTTTGTATATTCAACATAGAATTAAAATGATCATTCACACACAAAACAAATTCTTGATTTACCCATCCTTTCAAAAATCTTCTCCTCACCTAGATTTCTCTAAGTCAGTAGAACTACTCAAACCTTAGAGTCTCTCTTTCCCTCACACCCCACATCCACTCCATCTGCAGAGACTGTCATCTCTACATCCTCACCCACTCCCTTCTCACCAGCCTCGCTGCCACCCCTAATCCAGCAACCTGAAATACTACTTGTCCTCCCTCACTTTGCTCCGGTCCATCTCAAACAGTGTTCCTCAGATACAGCTTCCCTGATTGTCTCTCTGAAGAAGGGCCTGCGCTTTATCTTTTTCTATGCTCTTACCTTTATTATTTTTCCTTGGTGATAAACAGCTTCCCAATTCGTCTCCTTGTTTCCGGTTTTGCCCCCTTACAAAACGTTGTCTTCTTAGCTTCCACAGTGATCCTCCACTAAATAGACAACAAAATCCACAACCCTTGCTGCGGTTTTTGCTGAGCTGACTCCTAATCCTGGTTTTAGTTAGCTGGTTTCTCAGAGAGGTCTTCTCTAAGCCTTCCCTAAGAGTAGGGTCCTTAAGACACCACTCTATCTATGCCCCAAGTAACTCGGTAACACATCACCCTGTTTTATTTTCATTATAGCTCGAATCCTAATCCAAATACCTACTATTTTGTTTTGCTTTATTATTCAATTTTGTGGGTTTTTGGCTCTCCCAAGAGAATAAAAACCTTACTTGTTTCATTCAATAATGCAAGTCTCATGCCTAATACAGTGTCTGGCCTATAATAGGTGCTTAATAAATATCTGTGGAATGAATAAATGAGTTGATTTTGATTCAGTAATGCAGGTAGAACATGCCCTTTAAAAGTAGTTCAGGAACACAACAACACTCAATCACAGGAGTAGAAAACAAAGCAGAGAAATGGCATATCACATGTTTTGGGGGGGGTTGTTTGTTTGTTATTTGTTTCACATGGAAAATGTGGAAGTGTATTAAAAGACCACTAAACTCTGTCAGAGACTTATGCTTTAATCCCATGATACTAAAAATATATCAAGTACCTACATTTAAAGATTACCACACATACAGGTTTTTCATTTGAATGTTGGCAATAGCCTTGTGTGAGACTAATAACCCATTTTACAGGTGAGGAAGCTAGGGCTTGGAGAATTGCCAAGGACACACAGCCAGTTGCAGATCTGAGCTGAATCAACCTTTTCTAAAAGCTATATACCCTCCATTACATCATATAACAACCAGATTTTGATTCTTGTAGCTTGGGAGAGTCAAGATTGCATTGGGCCACAGCTTCTTCAACAACAAAGATTGAAAACTAGCCTTGTTTTATAGGATGGTACAAGTTTAATCAAGATGAGGGACCTGCCGTGCACAGTACGTGTTTTCCTATCCTACAGACACGATGGGTACAAAATTTCATTGAAATCCATAAGCTACCAGATATAAAATAATGATTACTTTAAAAATAATCAAGATAAGTTAACATAAAAAATTCTATATTATTATCTAACTTAAAGCTGTAATTGAATTTACTGTAAAATCTAGAGTAAATGTAGATGCAACAAAACATTCTGGAAATTGAAAGGCTGGGCTTTCTTTTCTTTCTCTTTTTTTGGTTTAAATGAATCAGCCTGTATACACCCAAAAAGTCATTTTAGTTTTACAGAAGCCAAGGTGCCTTATAACTGCCATCTTGGCCCAGTGTTGCAGGGGCTGAACAGGAAAGTTGGAGAGCTTTTTGGATGACGTTGAAATATTTCTTGCTTGGGAATATTTAAAATCCTTTCATAGTATTCTTAGTAAGTTTGGTGGATATTATGGTACTCCATTAAAGATACTTGATTTTGCTGATAGCAATCAGGTATGCACCCTAGAATTTCATTTCATTCCCTGTTAAGAGCTGCACAAAGTTGTACTTGGTCGGCATGAAAGAAACTCATCTTCATTAATAATTTTAACATAATGTCCTTAACTATAAGAGCAAGTGACATAATTATAACCACCATTTCTTGGACACGTAGTGTGTGCCAGATATTTTACATATATTATTGCCAATATCCCACCAACCATGCAAGACTTTAACATTATTAAATGTTAAATGATTTGCTTGAGGCCAAACAGCTAGGAAAATCAGAGAACTGTGATTTAACCCAGTCTTCTCTGATTTCAAAGTCTTACTTTTTCTCTCATTCCACTGGATCGCATTCATTCTTTCATTCATTGAACAAGATTAATTAATGCCTATATATAGCAGGTACTGTTTGAGCTATTGAATAAAACAAAATCACTGTTCTTATGGGGCTTATAGTATAGATGGACAGAAAGGAAATAAACCAATATATGACATAATATAATATACGTAACATAACATAATATAGCATAACATTAGTATAGTATTATGTATGTAGTTATACCAGGTATAAAATCAAAACAAAACAAGGGAACAAGCCAAGAAAGTATGTTTGGTAATCAGGTCAGAGAATGTCCTCAGACTGGCCCCTTTAGGACTTTGTTGGCCGCAAGAAGGGCTCTTGATTTATATATAAAAAGCTCCCTTTAAAAATAGCAACTAATACACCAGAGAATCCAGATACAGTTATACAGACATCTCCAATAATATATTCTGCTTTGGACAGAACTAATTAAATCATGAATTTACATATTCTTTCGGGAAAAGGTTTTGCAGAACATTTTATATATCAGGCAGAGAGACAGTGCTGGGGCTAAAAAGATGAATAAGACATAATCCTCTCCCTCAAGAGGAAGGCAGAAAGGCAAACAGAGAAATTCTTGAATAAATTTTATTCAAACATGAAGTTCATTCAAAAACATTTAATGAGATTCCATTATGCCCAAATCCAACCACTGTGTGAGACACTGAAAACCCATGAGGAGGTATGACCTAAAGAGAAGGGAGTCTGGAGGGAGCTACAGAGCTGTGTTCAGAGAAGACATGCGATGCTGCCTTTAAAGAACGAGTAAAAGTTTACCACAAAGACTGGAGAGATCATCTAGGTAGAGAAGACGGCAAATAGGAAAGCAGGAAATTGGTATGTTTGGGAACAGTGAGAAGACCCAGGCGCTGGAATGCAAGGTTTAAGAGGGGCAGTGACAGGAGATAAAATAATGGGTGGGAGTTGACCCTGAAAGATACGGTATTTAAAGTGTGGATTCAGTCAGTAGACTATGATGAGGGACACTTTGAGCCTCCTTCTGTCATGTTTTCAATGGAGAAGAACTTGTCCTGTCCTGTCCCCCTATCCCTTTCACACTCCTTGCCAAAAGTGTGTTCATCAGGGTAAGATGACTTTGGGGATGGAACTGAATATGCACAGTTCCAACACACAGCTCTTGCACAGGTATGTTCACAGGGGCATGCTCTGTCTGAGGCTACTGGCCAGTGGCTGGGTGGGAAAACCTGTCTAATTCAGGGGTGAAGTAGTAGAAAAGCCATTTGCCATGGACCTAAAGTCACATCTCTCAATCAGCTGGATCACCGGTAAAGCTGACATTTCCATGCCCTGCAAACTAACTCCTGTTCTTTCTTTCTCAATTGTTTTCTGTTCTGAAAGAAGAGTTTACTTATTAGCTTTCCCAAAACTTCAATACACCTGTGAAGTCAGAATAATGGTTTCCAAAGATGTTTTCATGCTAATCCCCCAAACCTGTGAGTAAGTGACCTTACATGGCAAAGGGGACTTGGCACATGATTAAAATTAAGGATCTTGAGATGGGGAGATTATCCCAGATTATCCTAGATTCCTCCAATCGAATCACATGAGTCATTCAAAGCCGAACGTCTGTCAGTTGGGTCAAAGAGAGACAGAAGAATGGTTAGAGAGAGGCAGCATGGGAAGGGTTCAGCCACATGTTGCTGGCTTGGAAGATGGAGGAAGGGAGCCACAAACCAAAGAATGTGGGAAGCCTCTAGATGCTGAGAACAGACTCCAGGACCACAGCCAGCAAGGAAATGAGGACTTTGGTCCGACAACCACAAGAAACGGAACTCTGCCAACAAGTCAGATGAGCGGGAAACTGATTCTCCCCTAGAGTCTAAACGAAGGAACGTAGCCTGGTTAACACCTTGATTTTTGCCCTGTGTGACCTGTGTCAGGCTTCTGACCTACAAAACTGAAAGGTAATCATTTGTGCGGTTGTTTTAATCTACTCAGTTTGTGGTAATTTATCGTATCAGCCATAGAAAGCTAATATAGTATCACACGGAGCCAATGGGTTTTTTATTGTTGGTGGTGGTGTGTTGTTGTTGTTTTTAAACTGAGGTATAATTGGCATATGACATTGTATAGGTTTGAGGTATGCAATATGTTAGTTTAATACTTTTATATATTGCAATATTGTTACTACAGCGGTGTTCGTAATAGATAGTATCAGATAACATTTTTATCACATCACATAATTGTCAGTTCTTGTTTGTGTTGAGAACAGCTAAGATCTAGTCTTAAGGAGCCAGTGGAGGTTTTAACACAAGAGTGATAGCATGGCAATTCCAATAGCTGGTAGAGTCTGAGTTTGGAAACATTTGTGAGAGAGGGTGGGCAGCATGGGGCACTGGGATACAGGGCTGGGTGAAAGAGAAAGGGTATTCCAGCTTGGGAATTGGATGGACCATTCACCAAGATTGAGACTCCAGAAACAGAAACAAGTTTGTAAGAACAAACCATGAACTCAGTATTGATATATTAAGATGGAGATATGTAAGCCCTGAAGGACATTCAGGACAACAAATCGACAAGTTGTTGGGAATGAGTGCCTAAAGGAAAGTAGAGACAGTGAATTCCTTGGGGGTGAATAAGACAATGCAAAGTGAGAAACATTTATAGCTGGAGATCTAGTCGTGATTTGGATCATGAAAAAATTATTTTAAACAATTCATGTATTTTTGTTTCACTACTAAACCAATCATCTGGAACACTACATAAAGGAAATATGGCCAAGGCAAGTTTGGATAAATATATAGATGACTTTCTAGGGGTTATTCAAGAAGCCTGTTCCGGGGTGGCTGGGTGGCTCAGTCGGTTAAGCGGCTGCCTTCAGCTCAGGTCATGATCCCAGGATCCTGGGATCGAGTGCCGCATCGGGCTCCCTGCTCAACAGAGAGCCTGCTTCTCCCTCTCCCTCTGCCTGCCTCTCTGCCTACTTGTGCTCTTTCTCTAGCTCTCTGTCAAATAAATAAATAAAATCTTAAAAAAAAAGAAGCCTGTTCTGTTCATGCCACGTGCTAAACATGGCCTGACATTTCTATTTTTATCAACATTGTTTTTCTAGACCTCCAAATCATCCATAAGAAGTTTAAAACTTTTCACAGAATTCCACTGATAATCTCACCATGCGCCACTCCCAGGATCACACATGTGACACTGTGATTCGCATGAGCGTTTAATCAGATCATTGTCCACATTACGTGATTATCTTGTTTTGGTTTTTCCCTAATGCATTCATACCAAGGAAAATGTTAGTAAGTAATTCCCTCTTAGCTTAAAGGCTATTGTCCCCAAAACTGTAGTGTAATCCTCACCTTCCATGTTAAATCCCATTGTTGTTAGAGAGTATGTTTAGATAACATCTCTTTTCTAAATTTAAGGTTGAAAATTATCTTTATTTGCTCTCTGTGGGGCCTGACTTAGCTTCATATAACCAAAAACATCAACATAAGTCTTACCTCTGAGTTTTGCTGTACGGAATTGTATCAAGGGCAAAATGATCAGGAGTTCTGAGGCAGAGATCACACTTAAGATTGGCCGGATTATTTCTTTTACATAGCTGAATTTGCGAAAGTGACCCAAGACATAAACCTTCTTAAAAACAGATGTATTTTTTTCTTATTGACATATAACATTATATGACATATAACTGATGCATAACATTATATTAGTTTCAGGTGTGCAACGTAACAATTCAATATTTGTATATATTGCGGAATGATCGCCACAATGAGTTTAGTTAACATTTGTTCCCATACATAGTTACAATTTTTTTTCTTGTGATGAGGACTTTTAAGATATACTCTCTTTAGCAACTTTCCTGTATGTGCTGCCATATTGAACTATAGTCACCATGCTGTGCGTTACATCCCCATGACTTAATTATTTTATAATCTTGTATCTTTTGACCCTCCTCACCCATTTCTCCCACTCCCTACCTCCTAAAAAAAAAACAGATGAAATTTTTAGAGTTTTTAAAACTTTTTATTTTGAAAAAAATTATAAACTCCAGGAGGTTGAAAAATAGTATAGAGAGTTTCCCTGTGCCCATCACCTAGCTTTTCCGAATGGTAACATCTTGCATGACTATAATACATTTTTCAAAACCAGGAGTCGACCCTAAGACAATACAATTAACTAGACTACAGGTTTTACTCAGATTCCAGAGGTTCTTGTATGTACTTTTTTTGGTACATGTGTGATGATAGTTCTGTGAAGTTTTGTTACATGTATAGATTCATATGAGCTCCACCATGGTGAATACAAAACTCACCACAAAGGAGCTCCCTTGTGGTACCTTTCATAGTTTCACCTTCTCCTTCTCCAACACCTGGCAAATACTGATCTGTTCTCCATTCCTATGGTTTTATCATTTCAAGATGATATAAATGGACTCATACAATATATAATATATATACTTTTTGATGTTGGCTTTTTTTTTTAATTCAATATAATTACCTTGAGAGTCATTCATGTTTCTGCATATAATAATAGTTTGTTCCTTTTTATTGCTGAATCGTATTCCATGGTATGCATTACCACAGTGTGTTTATCCTTCACCCATTGAAGAACATTTGGGTTGTTTCCAGTTTGGGGCTATGATAATTAAAATCGCTATGAGCATTATGTATAGGTTTTTGCATGAACATAAATTTTAATTTCTCTAGAATAAAACCCCAGGAGTATGATTGTTGCATTGTGTGGTAAATGTATGTTTAATTTTATAAGAAACTGCTAGACTTCTAGAGTGGTTGTACCATTTCATACTCCCACCAGCAATTTATGAGAGGTCCAGTTTCTGGATCTCTCTTCAAGTACTTCCAGTGCTGTCAGTAAGTAAAAAGTACTGTCAGTGCTTTTTTTTTTTTTTAATTTTAGTCATTCTAATAAGTGTGTAATGAAAAAACATATGGATTATTAATGGTATCAGTTTTTTTAAAGATGTATTATTTGAGAGAAAGAGAGCATGAGCTAGGGGACGGCAGAGGGAGAGGAAGAGAAGCAGACTCCCCGCTAGACACAGGGCTCAATCCCATGACCCTGAGATCACGACCCTGAGCTCATGACCTGAGCTGAAATCAAGAGTCGGAAGCTTAACTGACTGAGCCACCCAGGCGCCCATATTAATGGTATTTTTGGAACTCTGTCTAGACACTTGAAAGAGCTCTCTAAAGAGCACACAACTTCTTATTCCCATATATGAGTATAGTGCTTTAGATAGGAGGTAAAAGGATTGGAAGTTGGATCTTGGCCTTCCATATTTGCAAGTGAAAATGAACACAAGAGTGTAGAAATTTAAGACCCTGGACAGCCCCAAAGACCTGTTTATTTGTAACAGACTCCCTTTTGGAAGCCTTGTGGTCAGTTTCAGGGGACAGTAGAATAGAAGTCATAGCTTGCTACCTACCTTGACGATTTTTTTTTTCTTTTTTCTTTTTAAGAGAGAGGGAGAGAGAAAGTGCATGTGTGTGTGTGCCTGTGAGTGGGGGGGGGAGGGGGCAGAGGAAGAAGGAAAGAGAGAATCTTAAGCAGGCTCTACACCCAGTGGGGCCACACTCAGGACTTGATCTCACAACCCTGAGATCATGACCTGAGCTGAAATCAAGAGTCCAACACTTAACTGACTGAGTCACCCAGGCACCCCTTAATGATTTAATTCTTGATGTTCAAATGATAAGGAGCCCTTAGAGAACCTTCCAAAGAGTTTAACCTGCTTGCACTAGAGAATGGTTAAGATCTAGGGGGTCTTCTTGGTCTGAAAACTCAGTGTTACCTATTTGCCAAAAAAACAAAAATAACTATTGGAAAATGCAATTGAATACTGCCAGTTTTCTTTACTAAGGGATAATTAATTAGAGTAATGAACTCGAAGTCAAAGGTTATGAATTTTAGGTATTCTGTCTCTTTTAACCACATATATCCTATTTGTTCTTTTGTTTATCTACAAAAATAATGAACACTTATAACATTACAGCCTATAAAAATCTTTCCACTTGCAAATGATTACACCAAAATTTCCCAATGCCTGTTCTAAGAAGCAGTAGTTACAGGCAAAGTTAACAAGCCAAAGAAGAATTTCATGACCAAAACTAATTAAATAGTTACTTTATAGCAGATTTCTCAAAGTTGCTATTAAATAGATGAATAGATGTATAATATGAAACTCCAAGAGATCAATGGAGTATTGAGAACTTCCCTAAGACTTATTTCCACAGAACCCTTAATGACACTGACTAGTTCAAGGGCTAGATTAGAAAACCCTGGATGATATTGATTGAAAATGTGATTTTGGGAAAAGAAAACTTTAGGAAGAGAAAAGGCAAAAAAGCAGAAGTCAAAGGAGCCAGGTTGTTGGAAGCCTGGATGCATTTTCTTTTGACACATAATAATTAAGAGAATAAATTTAATCACAAAGTTGCACTCAAAAACTCAAGCAAGATAGTGACTTCAGAATAATATTAGAAATTTAAAATTATTAGCACACATATAAAAATAATCAACATACTGAAAAATAGAAATTTCATTTTATTTAAGGAACATTAAAAAAAAGACAAAGAAATCTGTGCTATTTCTTCCTCTAAGCTCTAAGTCAAAATTCAGAACTTGCAAGCACTAATCCTGGGGAATCCCAATGCCCCTTAACAAACCACATGGAATGGAAGAAGACTGTTGAAGTCCTTGTATCGGTAGGCGCTTTTGTAAGTCAAGATAAAAATATTTGTCTTTAAGAGGTCTAAAAGCGTTAAGGAGAATATAAAGGTAAGTTTTCTCTTTCCTGGGGAAGATGATACAATATAGAGGAGAGAGTATGGGCTTTGGATCTATATAGACCAGAGACTGGGTCATTTAAACTTACTGTGCCTTAGTTTACTCATCTGTACAATAGGTATAATGATATCTATGTGAGAGGGTGTTTCGAAGATTAAATGAGATGATAAAACAAAAGCTATTAACATAGTGCAGAAAATAGAAGATACACAAAAACGTTTGTTTCTTTTCTTTTTCTTCACGGTGTGCTGACAGTATGCTATCAGCAGTTTTCTGAATAACCCTGATGATGCATGCTTTCTCATTTGATACAACCTTTAGCCATGTGAGTGGCTATAAGTTTGGTTATCTATTTTAAAGTGATGTAACTTAGGGGTGTCTGGGTGGCTCAGTCAATTAAGCATCTGCCTTTGGCTCAGGTCATGATCCTGGGGTCCTGGGATTGAGCCCTGCATCTGGGCTCCCAGCTCAGCAGGGAGTCTATTTCTCCCTCTCCCTCTGCTGCTCCCCCCCCCATGCCCTTACTCTCTCTCTCTAACTTGCTCTCTCTCTCTCTTTCAAATAAATAAATAAAATCTTTTAAAAAATAAATAAAATGATGTAACTTAAATGATATTATACTATAGCAGAGTTGAAATAGAGGATTCTCATTTAAACAGATGTTGCCATCTTCCTTCTAAATCTGTTACATATTTGGAGACCCTTTCCAGCCACTGGGAGTTGTAAGCTTAATGCAACTATGGAGCACATCAGACTTGAAGCCACCAGTTAGAGTTTGTAATTTGTTCAGATTACATCCACTTTGGTTGCACATCTTGCTGTACAATGAGGAAGGGAAATTCGATGTGTGATTTGTATAGAGAGAGAATTGATCCTCAGAGAGAAATGATAACAACAGAAAACATCAGTCACTTTTAACATTAATCACAGACACAGCAACAAAGATGTTTTTATGCTAGATTTTATGGTAGATTTATGAAGAGAGTAGAATGATTTGAAAGTGTTTATATGAACTTATACTCAGCATATATTCTGTTATAGACCATCAATATATAAATGTAAATACACTGTTCTTAAGTGAGCCTGACTACTTACCCAATGGCGGTTTTGAGCTTTGACTTGCTTCTGGTTATAGTGATGGATTATAAATGATTCTTAACCTACATGGAGCCTGAATAGCATGCCATGTCTCAGGATCAGTGGGGGGAGGGAGGGGGGGAGGGAGAAAACTTCATTACTAGTTACTAAGGAAGTGATATTCAGATTAGAAGGGAGGTTATATGAAAGTAGGTACTCTAGAGATAATGATGGAAAAGTCAGTATGTGTCACCTAAAAGGGCCAAGGCTCTCCATGGAAGGCAGCATGGGCTTCTATTACCCAGAGCCTTGGGAACATGCTGGATATGATATACCAGAAGCCAGCAGGCTGGTCCTACACATTCCACACATTTTCCTTTATAAACCACCTGGAAGTACAGCTGAATCTCTTCTGTGAGAAACTCTTACAGGCTAAGGAGCCAATACAAATCTTTGGAGGTCTGTGTACAGCGACAGGCATATCTTTGCAAAGAATCCTTTCGAAATTGGCATGTAAGCCCCTTTTTCTCCAAATATAACTGAATCATAAGTTCAGTATTATTTGGGAATTTGAATTCTTCATATAAATGGTTTATCCTTTGTGTTTAATTTTTAATTTTCTTCTCACTAATTTTACTAATTTTATGAAGTATAATTGATTTGCAATATTTCCTATTAGTTTCAGGTATTAGTATCATAGTTAATTCAGTATTTATACATTACAAAATGACGTCTACAATAGGTCTTGTTACCATCTATCACCACACAAAATCATTACAATATTTTTGACTATAATTCCCTATGCTGTATATTACATCCCCATGACTTATTTATTTTACAACTGGAAGTTTATACCTCTTAAGCTCCTTCTCTTTCATCCATTCTTCAACCTCTCTCTACTCTATTAACCAACAGTTTGTTTTCTATGTCTATGAGTCTGTTTCTGTTTTGTTTTATTTATTCATTTGTTTGTTTTTTTTATATTCTACATTTAAGTGAAATTATAGAGTATTTGTCTTCTCTGACTTATTTCACTTAGTATAACACCCTCTAGTCCACCTATGTTGTCTCAAATGGCAGGATTTCATTCCTTTTTATGGCTAATATTCTAGTGTGTGTGTGTGTGTGTGTGTGTGTGTGTGTGTGTGTATTGATACCACATCTTCTTTACTCTTTCATCCATTGACAGACACTTAGGTGCTTCCATGTCTTGGCTATTGTAGATAATGCTACAGTGAGCATTGGGATACATAATGTCTTTTCAAATTGATGTTTTTATTTTCTTCGAACAAACACCCAGAAGTGGAATTGCTGGATCATAGGGTAGTTCTATTTTTAATTTTTGAGGAACCTCCACACTGCTTTCCACAGTGGCTGCACCAATTTTCATTCCCACCAGCCATGTATGAAGGGTTCTCTACACATCCTCACCAACACTTGTTATTTTTTTATCTTTTTGGTTCTAGCCAGTCTGACAGGTGTGAGATAATATCCCATTGTGGTTTTGATTTCCATTGTTCTCATGACTAGTAATGTTGAGCATGTTTTCATGTGCCTGTTGGCCATTTGTACATCTTCTTTGGAAAAATACTTTTACTATTAAGGGAAAAGAATTATGCAAATATAGTCATAATGTATATATGAATATATATAATGACTAATATGCAAATGTATTGGATATATATTTTTAGAATACATATTTTATAAACATAACTGAATATATATCATCAAAAAAGAATAACGGAGGGACCCACAGATTGGTTTAGAAGTCTCAAGAGATTGAACGGGTTTATATTAGATTTACTTATGCAAACATTCCCAAGGATGCATTTGCTGCCTTGAGCAAGGGCTGTGTTAAACTGGAGAATTTATCTTTATCTGGACATTCATTATTGTGGACATTAAAAGCCATAATGAGGGGCGCCTGGGTGGCTCAGTGGTTAAGCATCTGCCTTCAGCTCAGGTCATGATCTCAGGGTCTTGGGATCAAGCCCCACATCGGGCTCCTTGCTCAGCGGTGACCCTGCTTCTCCCTCTTCCTCTGCCTGCCGCTCTGCCTACTTGGGCACTCTCGCTCTATCTCAAATATATGAATAAAATCTGAAAAATAATGAATAAAAGCCATAATGATAGTCAATGCTTTTTGTCTTTTCCCAATAGGAAATTAGAGTACAAGACATATGGAACTCTCTTTTCTTAAAACCAGAAGTGTTTGCCTTTCAATTTTCACTGCTTCTTAGCCATTTAGCCATGCCTCATCTATATTTCTCAGTAATAGGAGTATGACCCAAATCCAATAAAAAAGTGATTCTTTGAAGAAAAAATATGTACGTTTGTTGCTTTATAAACAGGATTTTGAGAATTAATCAAAGAAAGGTTGTATTGGGTTAGGAAAGCACCATTTGCCTCAACCACAATGGAACTCCTTTTGGAGGCAGTCCCAGACTCAAAGTCCAGTCTGGGTTTTTTATACAGTGGCATCTGGAAGTCCACAATGTGAATTTCTCAGGTTTCATACTCAGTCTCATCTATGAACTACATCTTTTAAATAGTAAGCTAATGACCTCCAAGTTTTTCACAACCAGTCAGGGAATAAAAAGGTACAGATACTTTCTGTTATGTTCTACTTTATTCATCAATATAGCTTTAGTTTAGCTACAACAGGACATTTCTTCTTCCATAAAATATGACAGATGTAAATATTGGCATATAAGCACATTTGAACTTATTATATTTTTATATATAATAACATTATAATCATCCCAAGTTAGCAAAGGGCAATGGCTTGCCTTTCTTTCAAGCAATATATATACATAAACATATACAGGCAAAAAATATATATATATATATATGAAATACATTACAAAACAATTATTCTACAACATGTTGGAAATTTTTTTTCGTTTGTCAACTAGTGTTAAATTTCATCAGAGCTATAATCAGATGAATCCCATAAATTTTCTCAAGAAATATTTTTATTAGTGTTTAACTTTACAGATGTCAAATAGATAACCCAAAAGTTCTGTAAAGTAATCATATTCATTCTCTGAGACAGATAGGTAAATGAACACATAATTCTGTGCCAGCAAAGAGCATTTCACTTTTCATACATACTATTAACCATGACCACCTTTACATATATGGTGCTTGGGAAACATTTTACTAACTTTGTCCCCAAATCATCTCACAGGACTGATTTTTTAAGTATTACATTATTTTTTTACAGAGTTTTTGAAAAGGTTTGATCCGGTTTATAGCTCTTTTCCTTTTAATCCCTGGTCTTTTTCCATGTTTGGTTCCTTTAGTGCTTATAACACATTTTTCTTCTTCTTTTTTAATCTGGGAAAATTTAGCTTTGGAGCACCATCTGTTTCCTAGTGAAGTGCTTGTATTCAGCTTCCCAGATGGGTTGAATAAGAAAAAAAGGTTAAATGATTTAACTTGAATCCATACTGTGAGTCATCTGCCCTCAGCCCAGTCCTGACAAAGTGAGAGATTTTCGAGGGGTTTTCTTCTTCATTACACTAACTTGAAGATCACACAACTTTCAGCAGAGCTTTCTCGAAACAGTAGCAAATATACTCAATATTGTTGGACAATAATTTGGATTTCCAATTTATTCCTAACATACAGCTTTTCAAAAATTGAAAAAGTAAATGTTTCCTTTCACAAGAAATTAAAACTTAACTTTTTCAGTATCAGTGCTTTCTGTCATTCCAATCTCGTTTCTCTCCTTTCCAGCACCTCTTGTAAGTTTCTCCCATGTTAATCTTGTAACAACACCCCTTTTTCCCCATCTCTCCTGAAGAGTAGGCAGTTTCTTCCTACCAACAGTGCACAGAAACTAGCTTTCCAAAGAGGGCCTGAAATCCATATTCTTTAGTACTTTTCTAGTTTGAAGTGTTAGTACTTCCAGATAGTTCCTGAGTTTGTAGAGCAAACTTGCCCTGTTACAGAGTTTGGAGAGCAGTGATGCCTATGTTAATTAAATTCATTGCATTTGAGTAGTATGAAGAGAGGGTCAAAGTTGATTTATTTAACTTGGACCAAGTTTCACTTGGTGTAATGTTCTAGTCTGGAGGCTGTGATGAAATTCAAAGGAAGTAGAGATGAAGACTATCCTTGAGGAATTTAGTCTCTAGTAGGAGCCATAATCAAGGTGTCCCCATTTAGGGCAGAGACAGATTATTTCTTTAATGAACTGAATTCGGTGACAATCAATCTAACTCAAATCTGAAGGACTAACTTTTTTTTTACTTAATTGTTCTTCCTAACAATTGATCCAGTTATACATTTCAATGTGATCAATAAATAGGAAGTCACCTTGCCCTTAATGTTTTGTGGCAAGATGTCCTGGTTTCTTAGTTTACCATAAAGTTATTATTTCTACTCAATTAACATGTAGACATATTTTAATATTACATACCTGAAACTACAATGATTCAATATAATTTATCTCCCTCTTAAAAAATCTGAAATAAAGTCTTACTTTTAGGATTAATTTAAGTTTGAAAAAGATAAAGTAACTTCAGCATAGAGGGTTTATATATCATCATAAAGTAATATAGGGATAAAACATAGCACTAGGCTTAGCCCATAATTCAGTGACTGTTCATCATCTTCACAAGAAATGTGAAGTCAGATTGACCCCTCCAATGATTCCACAAATCTAGAAAACTAATCTGAATATTTATGTCATACAAGACAAAAGTATTAATAATAGCAAGAACATGAAAATATTTTCAAATTTATTTTTGTCTAAATGAGGTTTCCAGATATAGTTATTTCCCCACTGAACATCAACTTGAAGTGTAATTAGTTGCCCAATTTTTTTCTTCCCAGTTAGACTGTAATCTTTTTAGGGCAAAAATGATCTTTGCTTATTCAAGACCGTCTCTGCCGGCTCTAGACTAGTGTCTGGAATATGGTAATAATATTTTGTTGTACTGAATTGCATTGGAGACCATCTGCCTTCCATTGTAGGAGCTCACAGATTATAGGAGAGGCAATATTTAAATAAATCATTTTAATCAAAGTAAACAAGCATTTTTATACCAGTACGAATAGAGTTGTACAAACAACGCAGAGCTGGGGTTACAGAGAACTCACTAAAGAAGCAGCATGTGACTTGGGTCTTGATGGATGACTGGGGCCATCCAGGTGGAAGGGTGGGCGAGGTATTCCAGGCTGAAGGAACAGACTTGATTTTTAAGAAATGGAAATGAAAAAAGATCTCCTTTACTTTATTATCGTCCTCATTTGGCCAAAGAGTTGCAAAATGTTGAATACATTTCTTTCAATCACATACAATTTAGAAAGATGCCAGCATGACCAGATGGATAGTTTTCAGATTCACACTTTGGAAACACATGGTGCTTCTCCGAAGCAATTGTGTACTGTTTCTTTTTAAATAGCAGAAAGCATATGGGAACAGGATTGGATCTGTCAGCTACTATCAAAAGAATGGTGAAGCTTCTAAAATAAATTAAATCAAAACCTATAAAGTGACAAAGATTTTTATCATATTTTGAAATTCTAAAGTTTCACATTTGCAGATACACGGACATTTAAAAAGAAAAAAAAATCTACTTTTTGTAAAAACCAAAATCCCTGCTACCACTGCCAAATCTGAGGCAAAAAAGAGAGAAAAGTCAGTGTAATGAGAGTCTGGAAGAATTTCACTGATCAGGGATTAAGTATTTCTACTCTTCACCAGTTTCCAAATTTCTTTTCCTAAGCAAAGCATGTATTTGTCTATTTTCCGCCAACATCTCTTTTCTGAACACAAACATAAAAACAAACAAAAAACAATTACAACACCAAACATTATATGTATGAAAACGTCTGCTTTAATTTAACTAACTTAGGAATTGTGGTTGTCCATTGTTTTGTGCAAAGGCCTCTCTATGTCCTGTTGGTACCATTAAGCAAGTGTAGAGATGAGCGAATTCGCACCAATTCTAAGCACAGTGTTTCCATGGATGAGTTTTATAACCAGGTCAAATCTCCCTAATGCTAGACTTACAATTCTACCATATTCTATGTTTTCTATGGTGATTTATCTTTCCCCAAATTATTATTATGGGTTTGGGGATGATTAAACTTCAAGGAGAGTGATTTCATAGGGTTGAACCCAAGGAATTAAAGGAGCTTTAGATAGCAAACCTCTATTTTAAGAAAACATTTGTTTTCAAGGAGTAGGACTTCCTTTGCCTTTTATCCATGCAGAGTCCTTGATCCCAGATAAAGTAAATGGTCTGCTGGTGGCTTTGAAGTCATCAGCTATCCTTCATTCATTCAGGAATGTGCATTACTCTTCTTGACCCCCATGTGCATAGAACTTTGTTTCTAAAATCTGCTACGTGCCAATATGAATTTGTCAATTTTAGTTCTGGCATGGTGATAGAGAAATAACATCGTCTGTTATTCTTATTTATTCATCCACTCCATAAACACTTACTGACTTCTCGGATAGGTGTTATGGGGCATTCAAAGATAGATTAGGTATATATCGTGACTTCAAAGTGTTTACAGGCTGTTGGGGAAACTAAGATACAAAGAGCTATAACACAAGGAATAAAATGGTAGGGATTGTAATAAAGGTACAAAGGAAGTATTTTAGGAGTTCAAAAAAGCATTTGGTGGTCATAGATGTTTGTTTAATAGCCTTAGATATTTGGCTGATTTTTCAGGGAATTCAGAAAAATCTTTTGACACAGTCAAAATGTTTATGTCAAAGCCAGCATATCAAACGTGCACAAGTTGCATGAGATTTTATATTTCTACATGACACTAAATCATCACCATCATCCCAGCTTATTGGCAACTCCTTCCTATATCTTGTCATAACCATAGGCTAAAACTAGAAAGTGATTACAAGACGACATGTACTTTATTTTTTATTTTTTTAAATGGGGTTGCCTGCATTTCAAATCCTATTTTTATATATCAAAAACTCTAATAAAAACTATTTTTAAAAAAAAATCAATGTTTGATCTTGGTCTCAACTTTAGAGACACAGTATCCTCAACATATCTGATTGTTAATGTTATTTAGCTCTTAATGGATAAGCTCCACTTATGTTTTCAAATTTACTCTTCTAAATTGCCTCCAAAACAAAAGCTCAAAACCTGGTATGCTAAGAAGCTGCCTAACTCTTATATTAATATGAATGAAAAATATTGAAGGCATGTTTGTTAATTTCTGTGTATTGTGACAAATTGAGATGTTTCCTAAAGCAGTACTGGGTAAGAATGAAGAAACTGAATTATTGCCAGAGGAACCAAGACAATAGTTAGAGAACTGGGCCTTAAGACTGGATGACCAACTAAGGAGAGGAAGAATCAAGCCTCCAGGTGAAGGGTCAGAATGATAAGAGGAGCAACATCTCATTTGGTAAACAGATTGAGAAGACAGTTCAGAAAGTGGGGGGTCTAAGAGTTTCTTCACACACTGTCTGGTTCCTGTTGTGTGGGTAGACATAGTAACTTGAAAGAATTGCAACTTGGGAACTATTTTCATTTAGTTTCTGCATAAATATATTTCAGATAGTCCTGCCACCAAATATTTATGTCATACATATTTGTTATCACCCATGCCATTTCAATTTCAAACTCTTCAGCATATTTCAAGAAACTGTGAATGATCCCAGGGTACTGGCGCCAGGCTTAGTCAGCTGTTATTCTCTCACCATGACTTTGCAAAGATATCACCCCCATTTCCAGAGCTTCCAAATCAAATCATGGTGACTAGTGAATTTGCTAAGTCAGAGGCACTTGTGAAAAAATTAAATTAGTATTAGATCAATGATCTAAATTGATACCTAAATTCCAACATTAAATAAAACATGGCCCTCAGAAAACAGTAACTTCCAGCATACGCTCTGTTCATAGAAGAAGGAGCATTTAAACTCCAAGTTTCTAGTGGCTGTGCCAAAAAAGTTCAGTTGTGCATATTCAATTATAATATATGCAAAATACAATAGCATAAACACAGGCTAATAAATAAACTTGTGTGCCATAAGTAATGCTTTAATTATCTGAGAAATAGAGGAACTCACATTTAATAAATTTACTTGAACATCAGGGATTTCTTTGGTAACCATTCTGTTGTTGACCAGAGTGTTATCACATTCCATAGGTTTAAGCTCCCACCCTAAAACACAACCAGAAAACCAAATCTCTTTGCTTCCAAGAATACTGGCCTCTAGGTAACATAAAAAAAAAGAAAGAAAGAAAGAAAGAAAGAAAGAAAGAAAGAAAGAAAGAAAAGAAAGAAAGAAAAAGAAAAAAGAAAAAAGATAAAATAAAGCTTTTCATTCATAGCAAAGTTAATACTGACTTCCTATGTCAAATGCCTTTCTCCCCTCCTCCCACATGATCATCTCAAAGTCATTCATGAGCTTTGGTGGAAAGCCACCAGCATTACTCCCTGCTGCTGAGGTTTCTGTGCTGGGACAGAGCCATGGACACCAGCAGTGGACACCAAGCAGTGGGGTTGCTGTGTCTACATATCTCTCTCATCTACAAATTTGCCTCATTTTGCACTTCCAGATGGTTGTTCCATCTCCAGTATATTACATTGCATTAAGTAGTGACGTCAATTTGGATTTCTCTTAGTGAAAACTGTGACTCTCTTGAGGACCAACTTTCTTTTACCTTCTCATCCCCAAGATTCCTAGGACAATGCCTTCTGCACTATAATGAAAGAGATGAGTTGTTAAATTCAAATAAATTCTATAAGCACTCTTTCTAGTAGCAGCCAACAGTAGTGTTGGAATGTCATATGAAAGAAAAACTGTCTCTTTCCAATCAAGCCTCATGGGATGAACTTAATGAATCTCCCACACACTCTTGCAAGCTCAGGAAACTGACTTTGTCTCATGGACACAGAGCTATATTAACCTAGCCCAAGAAACCAATGAGTGAAATCAAAATGTCCATGCATTACTTTGCAGTGAGAAATGTGCACACATCCTTCTCACCTCACATTTCTGACTTGGAACCTCTTTCCATCAGATTTAGTCTATAGCATGATAGAAAGATGCTCAAGTTGTCTTTACTAGCACAAAGTGGCATTAACAGGAAGAGGCAACACATTACCATAATTTAAGTTTAAACTACGTGGTTTCCAGTAACCCTACTAGTCTCAGGATGGTTTCCAAGGAGACAGTATCAATTATGGTTTGAAGAAAAAAATATTTCCATAAAAGAAATAACTTTTATAGGAATTTAGAATTTACTCATTTGGTCTCTTTTTGTGTAACTTTCTAACTAAATTAATAACATTTATCTTATTTGATGCTTAGCTGAGATTTTATTCCATTTGGAAAAAAAAAAAAAAGCCTTCTAATTTTAATAGAATGACCTGGAGAGTAGACAACTTTCCCAACATAATAATGGCATGTAGGCTTTTATCTTCAGATAAATGAAAAATTATTAGGAGAGTTTTGAGCAGCTAGATAAGAAAAGCTTGGGAGAGGGAGGTACCTTTGTACATTCATTCTTATTGAATCTACTCTGCAGTTTGGATCAAAGCCCTTATGGTATCAACACCTAAAGCACAGAAACATTTTTAAATCTCTGCAAATTAACTATATTTTAAAAATATGGGCTATATAGACACATAATTTTAATCACTAAATTAATCAAGTACATGCTTAAACAATATCCGTTCCATGCCTTATACTGAACAATGGCTTCAGCAACAACTTTCTAATATAGTTATTAGAAATTTTCCATGCTACTAAGACTCTAAGTCACCTTTTTTTTTTAAGTCTTTCTTTCTTTCTTTCTTTCTTCCTTTCTTTCTTTCTTTCTTTCTTTCTTTCTTTCTTTCTTTCTTTCAGTAATCTCTGCACCTAAGGTGAGACTTGAACTCAAGGCCCTGAGATCAAGAGTCTCACGCTTTTCTGACTGAGCCAGCCAGGTGCCCCTAGCAGCACTTCTTTATTTTTTTTTATTTTTTTTTTTCTAAGTCACCTTTAATAAGTAGCTCAAAGAGAGTTTTTATCCACTGCCCCATCACTTCTTCGTATGATAATCATCTAAGGATTTAAGATTAAAACTTAAGGGCCAGAAAAAATCTGGTTTTTACCAGTGTCCAAGACAGGAACCTCACAAAAGTTATCTTTCTAAGATAAATGTTAAGGACTGAATTGTGTCCTCCCCCACCCCCCAAAACTCATAAGTGAAACTTTAATCCATATATAACTATATATTGTTTTTAATATTTTATTTATTTGTTTGACAGAGAAAGAGAGAGCACAGAAACAGGGGGAGCAGCAGGCAGAGGGAGAAGCAGGCTTCCCTCTGAGCAAGGAGCCCAATGTGGGACTCGATCCCAGGACCCCAGGATCATGACCTGAGCCGAAGGCAGATGTTTAACCTACTGAGCCACCCAGGCATCCCCATATGTAATTGTATTTAGAGATAGGGCCTTTAGGAAGTAATTTGGGCTAAAGAGGTCACAAGGTGGGGAACCTTAATCCAATAGGACTGGTGTCCTTATAAGAAGAGGAAGAGACACCAGGAATGCTCAGGAACAGGAAAAAAAGAAAAAAAAAAGGCCATGTGAAGACACAGCAGGAAGGCAGTCATCTGCACGTCAGAGAGAAGCCTCAGGAGAGGCTTGCCAGCGCCTTGATCTTAGACTTTCAGCCTCCAGAACTGTGAGAAAATAGGTTTCTGTTTTTAACCCGCCTAGTCTCTGGCATTCTATTATGGCGGCCCTCACAGACTAAGACAGTAATGCAGCAGGTGCTTTTTAGGGATCTGTTCAGTCATGCCCCCTGCCCCTTTGCTAAGAACTAGCCACAAACAGAGTGGATCCCTAAAACTTATATATAGTGAAAGACCTCGGCCTCCTGGTTACAGAGGCTCAGTTTTGTGGGGGGTCCCCAGCACAAGTTGGGGCCAATCATATTTTCCCTCCTGGGAAATTGAAAATGGGCACCAGAAGTGTTCCTCAACCTCTCTAGGGCTTGGACTTGGGTGATACAAAGTGGAGGTTGTGTTGACCATGCACACAGACTCTCCCACGTGTCAGAGATCCATACAACAGGACCCACCACCCCCACCGCTTTCTTTTTTTTTTTTTTTCCAGTGAGTACTTTCTAGATGCTAGATAGTGCCATGAGAGTTTTATATATATTAACTCATTTAATCCTTACAACAACCTCCTGGGAGATAGGTTTTACAGAGGAACAAATGCAGTCACGGAGAAGTTAAAGAACTTGCCGAAGACTAAACAGCCAGCAAGTGGTAGAGTGTTTCAAGTCAGGCGGCCTAGCTCCAACGCCCAAGTTCCTACCCACCATCTATCCTGCCTCTCCCTTTAAGAAGGGAAGGAAGGGGGAAAGGGAGGAATGTGAGGAGGGGAAGAAGAAACTTCCCCAGCTTTTTCAGTCATAAATCCTGACCAGGGCCCAAGTGAATCATGGAATGTGGCCATGGTGGCACAATAGAGCCTCTGAGTGACATGGCAGGCCCCCCCAGCCCCACCCCACCGCGTGTCTACCTCAGAGCAGCTTCTTGGTCCTTTAGATCTCATTACTGTAAAACCTTTTCCTTGGCACGATGAACATCAACTCAGAGACACAATTGTGTGAATGCTGGAAAGGAGGCTGCATTTGCAGTGTGAGGATAGATGTAAGAAATATGGCACTGTGAATGAAAACGCAAGTCAGCAGAAATCCCGGAAGGAGTAGCCCAAACATTTTAGTGCTTGGGAATTTAGTAAATTAAGATTGTTTCCAGACAATATTTCTGGAATGTCCAGAGTCTTCCTAAGATTTATCTGATTAATCAAATTAGCTTTGAATGCTTGGTATTTGGAGTTCTTTACTCCCCTATGAGACTCCCCTTTTAATTGAGAGTTTGGGAAACTTTATATATGGGAAACCCAACGTGCCTTAAGATGTACTCATTTTTCACTCATTTTTTAACTCATTTCATATTTGAAGTGTTTTACTTAAAAAGAAAAAATGACAGAAAAAACAGATCCAAGTATCCTTCTAAGATTAAGTATGTAGAATTTAATATCAGAGACATGATAAAATTATATTGGAGAGATTTCTTTGTTTAGACATTTTATTGTACTCAGTAATTTTATGGCTTTATATTGAGGTGCTAGGATAATGTGACAAAGGACACTTCCACACTGCTTTTAATAGCAATGACTAACAAATCTGTAGACTAAGAAATGTCTGACCATGAAAAATGGTAACCTTCAAACATGTACAAATATCAGCATACTGAATTTGAAGTAAAAAAAACATGTTTGCAGGATACATGCGCCTAAACTAAGGGTCCTTATGTGTCAGGACAAAAAAAAAAAAAAGAGGGATCTCTCACCCTCTTCCCTAAAAAATCTTAGACCATTCTTTACCTAACACTGTGAAAATGCCAAGTAGACCAACTCATGGGTCTCATAGTTCATCAAGAGTAGGATAGATTTCCATCTTCTTTATAGAGCTGGAAGGAGGGCAGCATACAGAGAAAATGTATGTGTCCTGGTATTATTTGAAGAGAGAAGAATAAAGGTAGGCTCAGAACCCAGAAAGTACATTAAATTCTTTTCCATTAGAAAAAAGCCTGCAGATTTCTTCAGGCTACTGGAATAGAGCAATTTCTTATTTGTTTCTTTGTTTATCTCTAAAGCTGTAGAATATGCTCTCCACTATGGCTTCTTTTTTTCACATAGCTACAAAGCTTACTTGAGTATTTTTAGTCAGTTTAGAGGGGGCCATCCTTATGCCCCCAAAAGCAAAGAGCAGTTTTGAAACTAACAATGAGAATCATTGGATTCTCATTGGATATATTTAGATCTTGCTTGAACTGTATTTTGTACCAGTTGACCTCTTAAGTCTCCCCCAGCCATCTATGTTTCCATGTGATATTACATTGCAGCTACTCCATAGACTATTTTATAAGAGACTACCCTAGTGTATTTTCAACTTGGAATTTTAATATCCTAAGATAGACATTACCTATACTGAAAAGGGATTGTTTGCCTTCATATGCAATATACTCATTGAAATTTTTACCACAACATTCCTATCTTCTTGCTGATGCATTTCCCATAAATTGAGCTTAACCAGCTTACTTTCCTAAATGGGATAAATCACTAATGATGAAATATGTTTTGTAGTGTCACAGAAATGACTAGAGCCAGATTGGTTTTAATTTTGCACATGCTTCTCATCTAAAAAGAGCAAGTTAGAGGGAAATAATGAAAACCCAAGGCTGTTGTTAATTCTACCACATCTTAAAGTCTTCCTTCCAGACCATTCCTGGCATTCTAAACAGCCCCCCGTTTGACACCTCACTTTCTTGAGTTACAGACAGTTGCATTCCTTAAAACCAGTGACTGTCACAATGAAAGAGAAAAGGCTCTCAAGAGGAAGTAGCTGTCAAGGATGGCTAGACTGGAAATTGTACTTATCTTGACAGCGGTTTTGACTGTAATGGATTAACCCCCAGGATTAACATTTGCCTACTTTCGTCTTTTCCTACCTCCCCCTCTTATAAGCAAATGTCTGGATCCCTGTGATGTTGTTCTATTGTCTGGAGACATTTTTGTTTGTCACAATGGGGAGGCGGGTGCTGTTGGCATCTGGTGAGTGAAAGTCAGGAACGATACTAAGCATCTTACAATGTGCAGGACAGCCTCCCCGCTAAAAAAGAATTATCTGGCCCAACATGTCAATAGTGCCAAGGTTGAGAAGCCCAGTTTTAGTCCTACCTTACAAATATCAGAGCATATGTGTCAATTCAGAGAAGTACTCATTTTGCCTCAATTTGTGCTGTTTTTCATTGTTGATCTCCTTTAAGATGAAATCAATGGACACCACACCTTCTGTAAAAGAAATATCCTTCTTTGTTTAAAATATTATCTTCTTGAGCCATAAGAAATACAATTTAATGTAGCTGATTCAGGTATGAGGTCAATGAATGAAAATTGCTTGCCACTGTTGAATAATAGTAATTTGGACCCAACTAAGTCATTTTCAGTCCTGGCTGCACAATTATAATCACCTGGGAGACTTTCAGACATATTGGTGCCAGGGCCCCGCCCCCTGGAAATGCTGGTTTAATTGGTCTCAGTTTGGGTCTGGACTCTGATGGCTGGCAAAGCTCACCAGGTGGTTGTAATGCACAGCCAGGGTTGAGAATGATTGGTTCCAGCCCGTGGGGCACCACCAGCGGATTCAGAAAATTCACTGGAGGGGTCAGGCTGGGACTCATTTTGGCAATGAGCTAGGTACATTAAACAGTTTCAGAAAATCATTTGTTCTAATCATCTCATCAGTTTTCTCTGGATGGCCAGGGGTTAGAGTGAACCCCAAGATGTTCCTAAAGTCTATCAGTACCTGCTAATAACCATCTAAAGATCTCCCAGAGAGAAACTATACCCTCTGAATGTAAAAGCAACACCATCTGTGAGTCCTGGGTGAGCATACCCTGCTAACTTTCCATGCGTGTTTGTCCTCTCCTTGCATTGTTCTCTCTATAGCACATGAAGTAGAGGGAATCATCACAGCTCTTGCTTATTGACTGCTATCTCAAATTATACATTTTCTTCTTTTTTTGACGCGGGGAGGGGCAGAATCTGAAGCAGGCTCTACTTCCTGTGTGAGCCACATTTGGGGCTCCATCTCATAACCCTGAGATCATGACCTGAGCCGAAACCAAGAGATGGACGCATAACTGACCAAGCCACCCAGGCACCCTGCAAATGATGTATTTTCAACAGTGAGGATCTGATGCTAATAAAAACCAAAATATTAGGGAATACAAATATATTTCCAAAGACCACTGTTTCTTCTTCTCTTCCCATAATCCCCTGGAATGAAAAGGATAGCTTCTCCCTTTTGCACTACTTCCCTCCTTCCAAATGTCTCCCTCCTCTAGGCTAAGCCTTAACAGTAAATGTAGATATTTTCTCTATGAATCTGGAAGACCCAGTGATGGAGGTCTTCCTGTTATTGCTGAAATGTTAAGACTATGTGCATGTGTGCAGAGAGGAGTGCTATAGAAGGAATTAGGTGAAGCAGGGTCTGCTCAAGAGATTTAGCAATTCCTGGCCTTGCTCTCCATCAAACCTGCCTCTCGAGTGTATTGCTTTGTTATGGTATCACGTCCCTGTTCACCCCTGTTCCACCCCATCATGAATTGATAGGCTATGGTCCAGCCTTGAAACTATGCCAAAGAAATTTTACTTAAGGGAAGCAATTTAAATGAATTAATATTTGCAAAATTATTATTCATATAATAAAAGTGTGTATATATACCGAAGTTGAGTCAAATTCAAGAGACGTAGACAAGCATTATTGTTCAATATCAGTTTGGAAAGCACCAGAGTATTCAATAATAGCTCTTTTATTTGAAGGATGATTTATATCAAGTGCAAGGTATAACATATGCAAATCAGATATAAAAAAAATACAGAAATATTCCTGACTCTGGACAACCCCAGAGAGTGTGGTTGTTCATTTAGGATGCCCTCTCAAGGTTTTCATATCATCTCAGGAAATGCTGAGAGTTGAGGAAGCCAATAGAACCAAACCAATGAGAGTAAGTAGTTCTCTAATGGCCAGCTGACACTCTTCCCACTATATCCTCTGCTAGTTTTAAGGCAACTCTCATCAGGAACCTTAGGAGAAATGGGATTGTGTGAAGAATTCTATATTAACTCTCATCAAGCACTTTTATTCCTTCAAATAACTGCGCTAGTTATGCTTTATGGAAGATTCAGCTGGAAGAGGCAGGTCAGTGCAGAATACACATTTGCAGTGACCAGAGGGATTTGGGGAAGTGCTAGTCTATACCTCTGACTTAGCTCTTATAGGTCCAAAGGAGAGTAATGATTGTCTCAGCTCGTTCTCAGGATCTAGAGAATAAGGCACATATGTACTCCTCCAATAATCCAGTCTTTTGATAAACATTTAGATATGATGCATTCGGGTCCTTTTAGTTTTTTATTTGCCAATACCTGCCTATAAACTATGATTAATAGTACTAGAAAATCAGTAAAACTATTAGAGAATAATATGATCAATTATAAAACAAAAACAAAAACAAAAATTTTGGAGTCAGATCTGTTTAAGTAACAATTCTGGCACTTCCTAGCTATTATCTTTGGCATGTTTTTTAACCTCTCTGAACATCAAGCTCAAAATAAGAAGAGCTGGATACCTGCCACCAGCATTGCTGTGAGAATTATAGGCAAGGCACCTGGCATGAACTTGACCACAGAGTAAGCCTTCAAGAAATAGAGGCTGCTGTTGTGACCCACACTGCATTCTTGCCCCAAGTTTTACTTCTTTGACCTCCCTTCCAAGACTCTTCAGATCTTCTGCTTTACTGATGGAAATGGGTTTGAACATGCAGAAATAGAATTGGGTCAAATGACCCAGAAAGAGTGAGAACAATCACAGGGGCACTGGAAAGTGAGTCTTCATTCATTAGGATAAAGAAAATAAGAGGGATGGGAACCTCAGATTGTGGGTTGATGGGAACCTCAGATTACAGTGCTAACATATCCTCACTTACTCCTTGGCTTTCTTTGCTCGTTCTATGATAGGACACTTCATAGTCCCTAGGAACTATGAAAATTTCCAATTTTGAAGTTTCAGAAGAAATCAATATTGTGTCTTTAGATAAATATACCTTTAGAATTTCTTTGAGAATCCTCCTTCTGACTGGATTTCACTTTCTAATTTTATGTTTCAATATTGTGTGATATGCTACGAAAAGCACCTTTATCTGTTAAAAAGTGAATAAATCTCCTTTGCAATTGATCAAATTTGAGATGACTGACCTTCCAGACTTTACTAATTACACCTTTGGTTTGTTAATTGATAAAATTAGGATAGCAATACTTACCCAAAAGAATTATTGTAAGATTTAAATATTTAAGTGTAAGTAAAGCTTGGCACATAGTGCTCAATAAATGGTCATTTACTTCCATCTTCATACAGTGGTTACTCAAAATATTTTTACTAGCTGCAAATGATTTGGGGGGAGAAAAGGAAGAGGGGTATTAATATCTCTTCAAATCCACAGTCTGAATTGTTGGTTTCTTTATCTTGCAGACCTCCCTATAACTTAGAGCTGCCATTAACTTAAAAGAAAATCTTTGAGGCACGAAGCTAAAACTTAGTGCTTTGTACATACAATATGCCTCAACATTTGGGATTTGCTTTCTCAGTAAGTTCTGACTAAATGTATGGAAACCTATTAACATTTGGTGTGGTTTCTGCAAAGAGAAACAGCTTTCAAAACTACAAAAATCTTCTAAATTGTATCTAGTCTGGAGCAAGAAAAAAATCTTGGTAAGCCTGGATTTTATTCTAATAGGCAGCTATTTTCCATCCTTTAATATAAGCCTCATAGGTATCAAACCGAAGGTCAATTTAGAGGCACTCTCCTTGGAAACAAGCTGCGTGCCATGCTTTGGAAGCAGGCAGTAGCCTTCGTGGGCTCCCACCCCATGGACTGGGCTACCACAGTGTTTTAACCCTGAGTGGGCATTGTTTTGGGACCAGGGAAAGGATCGAAGGCATGTTTAATATTTTAAATGAATTCAGTGCCATATTTCTATGCAAACATTCACAACATAACTTTTATTCTGGGTTAAATAAGAGAAAGGCAGAGGCATTGTTGGTGAGACACAGTGGAGTTACTGTTCAGAGTGTATAATGGCTCCAGGGCTGATTAGGAGGACATTTGTCCAGGAACCCAGAAATGATAATGGTCATCAAAAGTAGTTCCAGATGTCCCACATAAACAAAATGCATCTAAACGCAGGTACTGTAGGGAGTGGGAGGGGAAGCGGGCAAATGTAAATGTCATGCCTTCACTTTTAAATCCATCTTGACATCTAGAGGTAGTTCATCAGGGAGGGCTCATGCACTTGGAAAGAGCATTAGTAGGGTTAAGTACATTATAAGGCTAAGGGATCGGGACTAATTCTTTTCTAGTTCTGTGGAAAATTCAATTGCCAGAATATTTATTTTCATTATAAAAGTTAATGAGTTAACCATAAGAATAATAGCATAGAATTTTCCTTTCAGTTTTTATTAGAAACAGATTAAGTATAATTTTTAACAAATAAATACATCTCAAAAATAGAGCAGCCAACTATTGCTTTTAACGTGAACATGTACCTATTCCAAAATTGCCCTGTTAATTAAAATTGCAAAATTAGTATTTTGCAGCTTTAAACTGATGTATAAGGAAAGACTGGATAACACGATAAATGTTGGCTGAAAACAGTAAACCAAAATTCTACAGATGGTTAAGGTCTCAAAAGTCTGTTTTTAAATACGTTGGAAGAAGACTGGAAGAACATAAACTGAAGTGTTCATGATGGTTGCCTTCGAATGGTGGTATCACGGTCGAATTTGTTCAGTTTTGTATTTCTATCTCTGTACTTCATAGAATCTATATGTTTTATTTTTACAATTTTGGGGGGGAATAAAACAAACTTTCCATGATGTCATAATCTAGAAATACCATATGCATATTTCTGTTTCAGTAGAGATGGCATTCACATACCCAGGAGTTGGCAGCTTTCTATCTTTCTCTTTTTATAAGCTAAATTAATCAGATCGTGCCAGGATATTTTTTATTTCTTCTGAATCTCAATGAGAATTTTACTTTGAGACAAGGACCTCTAATTTTTTTTTTTTGGTCTACCCTCACACAGTGTTTGTGCTTTTTCTGGAATCCAAATTAGATGCCTTCCACAAACTAATCTCAAAGGCGGTAGAAAAATAGCCCCAATAGAGCCCCAGCCGGCACACTCCCTGTTACTTTAAGAGTAGCACTCTCCCTCCCCCTCCCACCCACATACTTGTCCTCTCACAGCAAGTGCCAAGCAGTGACATCGACTATAGTTTCTAGGACACCATGGTCTCTGCTATACAGGGAAAAAAAGGGAGAGCGAGCAAGAGAAAGAAGGCGGGTGGTGAGGGACAGAGAACACAAATCCAGCTATGTTCCCAGAGGATGAGTCACTTCCTCGCAATAATCCTGAGATGCTGTTTATGGCCGGGCTGCTGAGATGCGGCCCAGCTCCATTTCTCAGCGGAGCTGCGGGACACAGCCTCCCCCTGGCTGTCCATTAATCACGAGGGGCTGTTACCCAGTGTACACAGAGTGGGAGTTCTGCCTACGAGTGGCCTCTAGCTGTCTCCAGCTCAATGAAATGACCCTGTGTGAAAACTTGTTTTATGAGAGATTGGTTTATTTGTAACTAAACTACTTCCTCCGTTATTTGATAAGCTCAAATATTTGCTACTGATAGTCTGAGAGTGTCACATTTATTATCCTATTTCGGTGGTTGCCCAACTTCTTTCGACCTGGCTCCATTAACCCTTGCAGGGATAGCAGTAGCTCTTAATAAACCAGCTTCTGTTTCCTCGCACCAGAGCCAATGCCGTCTTGTAGGCAATGTGCATTACTTTAGCTCAGCTATGACGTGTGAATCCAAGAGAGGCCTTTCTATTCCAAAACAGAGCATGGACAACTCTAGAAACAGGAGCCTCTGTAGACCACCGGGGAGGTTCTGAGGGCACCATAAAGATGAAGGGAAGGTATTCTCACTCACTAACATAAATCTAAGATGTTCTGCGCACATTAGTATTTCTGAAATGGCAAATTTTAAAATGTTGCAATGACTTTCTATAGTTTCTTAGACCCCCCAAATATCATTTGTGCAGGGCATGCTGTCTTAAATACTGTAGCATTCTGCATTTTGAAACTTTGCCTTTTGGAGTCTGAGCTCATTTGCATTTGGCAGAACTAGATTTCCTGCTTCTACCGAGGGGGGACGGTGGTGAAAGCCTTTACAGTGCTCCCTCAAAGGGCTTTCTGAACATATTAAACTATGTTTCCAAGAGTTAAGTGAACCAGAATGAGGCAGATTTCATTTGAAATGAAAAAGAAATACAGGCTTTGTTACATGCAATACATTTGAAAAACCTAAATTGAAGTATCTTTCCTGACAAACCCATATCGGGACTATTTTTCAGTTCTCTTGCTCTCTGACCAGCTACACAGAACTCTCAGTGAATGCAGAAGAGGCTAAGGAAATAACCACTTATGTGTGGCAAAATGTTCCAGCCTTGCAGAGATTTTCCCAAAATCATTAGACCCACCAAAACGCTTTCCATTGGCTAGGTCCACACCTTCTTCATCAGATTTTCCACACTTCTCCAGACTCCAAGTTCTGTCCATCTGTATTTCCTAAGAGAGCCAGGCATTTGTAGCTGAAAATGTAACAGAGTTTATGCTCATAAGCCAGAGATCTCCTTGACTGTCAATCAAAAGAAAAAAAAAGAAAAAAGAAAAAAAAAGAAAGGAAGAAAGAAAAGGTAGAAAAAGCTTACCTCTTAACTCATCTTAAGAAAGTCATAATGTGACTTTCCAAGAGAAAAGTCATACAGACTCACCATCCCTCTGCCCCAGAAAAGGAGGTGAATTTAGGGCAGCTACACTCTGAGGTCATATAGAGATGAACAGGAAAGGAGCCAGCCAAATCGGCCCCACTGGGATGGCAAATGGCGGGAGGGTGAGTGTGAAGGGCATGGATCCCCACCTCAGGTCATTTTTAGGTACAGCTCTCACCACGTGGTCTCCTGCGTCATCACCCCAACTGCCTGTCAGCAGAACAAAGACGGGACCTGAGTGATAGTCGGAATTGTCATCTGCAGTGGATTTGTATTCAGAAATAGTCTACTAACGTGTTGACTAGATTTTATATTTCAGAGTTCCCATCCCTTCCTTTATCTTATTTGTCTGTTTGTTTATTGTGGTAAAAAAAACACATAACATGAGATCTACCCTCTCAACAAATTTTTAAATGTACAATACAGTATTGTTAACTATAAGCCCAATGTTAATTTTAAGCAGATCTCTAGAAATTTTTCATCTTATGAGACTGAAACTTTATACTCATGAACAGCAACTCTCCCCCCAGCCTCTGGCAGCCACCATTCTCTTTTCTGCTTCAATGAGCTTGACCATGTGAGATATTGCATATAAGTGGAATCGTGCAGCATTTGTCCTTCTGTGACTGGTTTATTTCACTTAGCATAATGTGGGCTAGTTTCATCCATGTTGTAGCACATGACAGGATTTCCCTTTTTATGGCTGAATAATACTTGTGTGTGAGATATAAACATACATTTTCTTTATCCATCTATTGATGGATATTTAGTTTGTTTCCTCCTCTTAGCTATTATAAACAATGCTGCATTGGACATGATAGTGCAAATATCATATATCTGATAAGGAGTTAATATCCAAACTATACAAGGAACTCCTGCAACTCAATAGCAAAAAAGCAAATAACCTGATTAAAAAATGGGCAAAAGACCTGAATAGACATTTCTCCAAGGAAAGCATACAAATTGCCAACAGGTATACATAAAGAAATCCAACATCACTAATTTTCAGAGAAATGCAAATCAAAACCAGAATGAGATATCACCTCATACCTGGCGGGAAGGAGAGTCTTTATTAAAATATAAAAGGTAATACAGGGTGCCTGGGTGGCTCAGTCGGTTAAGCATCCAACTCTTGATCTCAGCTCAGGTCTTGATCTCAGGGTCATGAGTCCAAGCCCCCACTGGGCTCCATGCTGGGTGTGGGGCCTACCTAAAAACAAACAAACAGGGGCGCCTGAGTGGCTCAGTCAGTTAAGCGTCTGCCTTTGGCTCCCGTCTTGATCCTGGGATCGAGTCCTGGGATGGAGCCCCACATTGGGCTCTCTGCTCAGCAGGGAGCCTACTTCTCCCTCTGCTTCTCCCTCTGTGTGCTCTCTCTCTCTCAAATAAATTTTTAAAATCTTTATAATAAATAAATAAAAATTTAAAAATTAAAAATAAAAGATAACAAGTTTTGGTGAAGATGCAGAGAAATTGGAATGTTTAAACACTAGCAGTGGGAATGTAAAATGGTGCAGCCACTATAGAGAATAGTTTAAAAAGTTAAAAATAGAACTACCACATAATCCGGCAATCCCACTACTGGGTATTTATCCAAAAAAGTTGGAATCAGGACCTCAAACAAATACCTGCACCTCCAGTTCATTGCAGCATCTTGGGCTTTTGTTGGTTGGTTTGTTTATTTAGAAAGTCTACCCATACAGATTTTACATTGTATCAACTGAAGGGAAGTGATGATGGGATGGAAAAGGAAGCAATTCAGTCCAGGCACCTGGGTTTCAGTTGTCACTTCAACTTTACCATCAACATGACCTCCTGTAGGTTACTTAAATTGCCTGGGTCTTGATTTCCTTTTCTCTCAAAGGATTATGATACCCTCTCTCTTAAGGGCTGTTCTGTGAATTAAATGGGGTAACTTGGGTAGGAGTTGTATAAACTGAAGAGTACCACCAAAATGTTCATTGTTGTAATGTGAATGAACAAAACAAAATTCTGCTTATCCCATCCCCCTACGCAAAATAGAAAAAAATCCACTGTAGAATTTGAGTTTTCTAGTCATCATCAGTTCTGGATTATTAACTGGATAATAACTAACTTTTTGTATCTCTTTTGCCATGTAGATAAACAAATCTTTTATTCTTTTTTATATAAATTTTTTTAAAGATTTATTTATTTATTAGAGAGAGAGTATGTGCCAGGAGGGAGAGGGGCAGAGGGAGGGGGGCAAGCAAACTCCTGCTGAGTGTGGAGCCCCAGGCAGGCTCAATCCCACAACCCCGAGACCCCAGCCAAAATCAAGAGTCAGACCCTAATGACTGAGCTACCCAGGTGCCCCACAAATACTTTATTCTTAAAAAAAAATGAACCACAAAGTATATGTGGATATTTACATAATATATTAAGTTTTCTTGGATGTACCTTTCCAAAACTGTGTGCTATCCTTATGTAATAAATTTATTTTCAGGCAAGGTAATTTTAAAAATATATTTCTATGTTAAAAACATACCTGATAATTGCTATTATTTATGCTCAGCCAGTGAGTCACAGGTTCTAGGATAGAGAACTAATAATCAAATTTGAAATAGCTATGAAATGGAGCCGAAGTTCTCCTAGTCAGGGTCTCCAGCACTAACTTTCTGCTGCAAGCACCTGTGCTGGGGAAGGGGTCTCCCAAGAAGGTGCCCCTTATTTCACCCTCTACTTTCTGTAGTTCTCTTGCATTACCCATTCCATCACATCATTTTCTTTTTTAAAAAAAAATTATTTATTTATTTGAGAGAGAGTGAGCAAGAGAGAGCACAAGAGGGGGGGTGGGGAGGGGCTGAGGGAGAAGCAGACTCCCCTCTGAGCAGCGAGCCCGATGTGGGGCTCGATCCCAGGAACCCAGGATTGTGAGCTAAAGGCAGATGCTTAACCTACTGAGCTACCCAGGTGCCCCTTTCACATTGTTTTCTGTAACTCAACATACCAAGTCAGTTCAGTGGTACAACAATGCTTACTGGAATGTTGAGACACCTTGCTGGGATGAGCTACATAGAGCTGAAGCTGATTTCTTGCACAAGGTCATATGGCTTTGTTACCTTGGTAGTTCCTTCCAAGCATTTCCAGTTTTCCCTTCACTCCTTTTAGTTCACAGTGCCTGATGCGTATTAGATACTCACATTGAAGAGGTTATTTTTGTTGTTCTTCTTGCACTTAACCTTGTTTTCCCTATCCTGGAGATGAACTTGATGTATCGATTAGCACATCTTGATTCTGACGCCACCCTCAGTTCTGTCCTTTCTGGTCCATGATATTAGAGAGATTCAGAACAGAAGTTAAGATCTGGCATTAAACTTTGATCTGGATTTAAATACTGTTGTTTTAATCTATAGCTCTGTGACCTTGAATAAATTACTTAATCTCACTAAAGCCTCAGGTTCCTCATTTGTAAAATGGCAATAATATTACTAATTGCAAAATGTTTTTATTAAATTTTATGTAGAGAGGCATGTAGAACATGCTTATTATTTGCTTTCTGCAGCATGCATTCTTTTTTTTATTAAGAAAAACACAGATATTATGGGGTATGATGCAAAATTCCCACTAAGCTTAAAAAAAAATCAGAGATTTGAAAGAATTTTTATACATAATTTGTGCTTCTCTGGGATATACTTCCAAGGTGCCACATATTCATTTTTATTTTCCTCTGCCATTTTAGGGGAAATTTTTGAGAAGCACTATTTATGGGTTAAGATTTACCTATTACAAATGACACAAACATCAACTAAAATGGACATAAGTAGAAAATGGAATATAGTCATTCACATCGCTAAAATATACAGGTGTAGAATTCAGACGTAGCTGAATCCCAGATTCAAGAAATACCATAAAGTAAGACTTTAATAAGCCTTTGTTATTCAGGATTTTTTCATTCATTATTTCTCTGATCTGGATCAACTTATTTTCCTTCCGTCTGTCTTTCTCTCCTTTTGGCTTCCGAGTCTATGTTTTCACTAAGAAATCTTAGAAGGTCTTAGTAACTCTGATTCCTAAGTGTCATCTTTTTCAAGTTTGATTTAAATCTAAACTTTATCCTGAATGGTACTGCTTGTCCCATTTTCGTCAAACTAGCGCTAACATCAAAGCGCATGAAAATATCGAAGGAAAGCTTTACCTGACAGGGTAGTTGATGCAGTGTTCGGTGGCAGGTGTAAGTCTCAATCTTCAGTCCAGAAAATAGAAAAGAGCCAAGATTCCTGCTCTTCCCTCCTTTCTGCTCTGAGGTAATGAACAGAAGGTAGATCGTGGTCTTAAAACATTACCCTACTCGATCTGAAATATTTCACCTGAATACATTTGCAGATATTTACATTTTATTTCTATTCTTCCAGCATTACCTGCTTGTTCTCCTGACTACAGAATGAGTTCCCCAAGGGAGCAGAGTACCTTCTTTATTTTTACATTATTTCTAAAACTTAGCACAGTGCCTGGCACGTAGTGGGAAGTCACAAAATGTGAATATATTTTATTTTACCCCCAAATCAAAAGTAATATACTTGACCAAGGTTAATTACACATTTTCAAAGTTAATTTCCTAAAATGATGCTCTCTTAATTGCATAAAATGTCTAAATGAAAATATGGGATGTAAAAATACAGAAATTTTTTTCTGTGAAGAAAACAGTAGTAAGGTCTTTGGCTTTACAGGTCATATGATCTGTTGTAACTTATCCTTGTAGTGGGAGAGCAGCGATAAACAATACATAAGTGAGTGAGTATTGCTGTGTTCCGGTAGAACCTTCTTTACAAAAACAGGCTATAGGTTGATTTGGCTCAAGGACCATAGTTTGCTGACCCCTGTTCTAAAACAAAGCATAAGGTGTACAAAGTAAACATATTTTCTTTCTTTTTTTTTTAGATTTTATTTATTTGAAAGAGAGAGACACAGCGAGAGAGGGAACACAAGCAGGGGGAGTGGGAGAGGGAGAAGCAGGCTTCCCGCTGAGCAGGGAGCCTGATGTGGGGCTCAATCCCAGGACCCTGGGATCATGAGCTGAGCTGAAGGCAGACGCTTAACTACTGAGCCACCCAGCGCCCCCAAAGTAAACCTATTTTCAAGAGTGACCAATCATTCAAGTTGCCAGGTACTGGAGTTTCCCAGGACAAGGGATTTACAGTTTGAAAAACAGGACAATCCCAGCAAAACTAGAATGAGTTGGTCACCCTACTTGTCCTAGATCCTAACATCATTCATTCATTCATTCATTGAACAATGAGTACCTACTAACATTAAATCAACACTCAAAGTTTCAAATTAAGCCAGAGCACTTGCAATATTCTGCATTATCTGGTGATCACATAACATGTAATTCTGAAGCTAATTGTAAAAGGCGTTACTTTTACTTTATTCATTATTTAAATTTAGACAGCTTTAGAATGAACATATGGCAGTAATTATCAACATAAAATAAGATAAAAGCATATTAAAAGAAAAAATCATAATGTAACAATATAAACTTTTTTCAATTTACATCATATAGAGTTCTTCACTTAATCTGTTTCACTAACACATATTTTATTCAAGCCATAAATGATGTCTTCCTGTAATAAAAATCCCAAACTAGACTTTTTTATAGGCAAGAAATTTGAAGAGGTTGCCAAACATGCTTAGGAAAATCCCAGTGACTTCATGATTCATCATTTGTATTGAAAATTAGAAGGTGAGAAAATTGAGAGGAAAAAAAATATCTCACTAATAAGGATTAAAAACAAATGATTCATTTCTTAAACTTTTTTCAGAGAAGCAAATTATAGCCAAATTATAGGCCTGACAAACCATAATTAAGGCATAAGAGGAATTATGGGGAATTGAGAGGTGAAGAAGGCCATGTTTCAACTTAAATATCAATTTCATTTAGCATCGTTAAAATTAGCTCTTTCCTGCTACAAATTCTTTTAGTTTCTGAAGTCACTACTTAATGAAAAGGGAAATGGAATATTAGAGCTTACCTATATAAATCAAATGGGATGAAGCATGGAGAGGAATTTATGTAAAGTTTTAAATAACGTCCATACACAGACATGGATAGTATTTTTACCTGGAAATTAGAAAAGAGTCTCCAAGTCCAAAAGTCAAAAGAACAATGAAGTGCACACATTTTTCTTTCTCCCCCTTCGCAATTTGAATGCTTCAAGAGAGTTTCTGAAATTACATGGCTCTGAGCAGTGTTTCTCTCTGGATAGTTTTAAAATTTGGAGGAGAAAATGACCACTGATTTCTGATTTTCAATCCAAGCATTCATACAGCAAAAAATATAAAATTAAAAACTCAATTTATTGGAATATCTTGAGAATGGATGGATAGAATGACTTTAAGATGAATGTTTGTTTAGCTGATTATTAATCAGGAACATTTTGTTTTTCTACTTTCCATTTTGTTACATACTATATTAAAATGACATAAGAGAACCATACTTTGCTTTCAATAATTCAGTAATAACCACAAAAGAAGCTTTCAACTGAACGGCGTTTTTATTTTATATCGTTGTGTATTATGAATAGATACTGTGTACAAAATCTAGATGCTTTAGGTGTGCATTAAATGAGGGCAAGAGGGTTTGGTTTTTTGCTTTAGAATTTTAATTGCATTCATTTGTAATCCGGTAGAGGAAGTAAACAGCATACTAGTAACATTCATCAATGCGAATAGGGTAAAAAGTGATTTCAATAGAGTCTGGCTGCGTCAGCCTAATCAAATGAGGCCAGCAGTGTTCATACTCTCTTCCATTCTCTCAGTAATAACAGTTCATTCATGAAAAACTTTATAATCATTTTATTAGCCATCCTTGTCAGAGGTCTAGTAACTTTAAGGGTCTTTGACTGAGGCAGAAATGGAAGTATAAAAATGTAAAGAGGGCACTTGTGGTCTGAATGCGGTCCATGCAGTTAGCATATCCCCCTTTTCCTGCTGGAGAACATCCAAAAGCAACAAGGAGAATGGGAAACAAAAATGCAAACGCCATTTTCAGCAAAAGTAAGAGACAGCTCAAATCTCCAGAGCCCAAAATAGGTGTAAGGGCTGCCAAAAGCCGTGGAGACGGAGCAGGGCAGAGCAGGGGCTGTGTGGGAGGAAGCCGGGAGAAAATGCCTCGGAGTGAATTCCCTAGCAGCAGGCGGGGGGCCAGCTTCTGCAGCTAGCAGAAAGAGCAAAATGACAACTCTTAGACACGAGCAGTGCGCTCCGGTGGTTAAATCTAGGTCCTCGCTTGCGACGCAGGATTTGGGTGCACCGACTGGCAGAAGGAGCCACCCTGGACCCGAATTGATTTTGAGACACTGAAGGGGGAGAGCTAAATAAAGAATCACTCTTAGAACAGCCGTCTGTACAGGGAAGCAGTTTGTCTTGTGACCACGGGGTTCAAGACGGTCTTTGCGCTATGTTGCACCTGCCTATACCACTGACTGGGGAGAAGCCGCAGCTACGTGAACCAGTGTGCAAAAATGCCGCAGCCTGTGACTCGGCTCTGGCCACTCCTCCACGTCTGAAACTCCTGCAGTCCTTGGTCCAGAAAAATGCATCTTTTCAGTGATGAGTGCAACAAGAAAAACAAAAATGGGATACTGCAAGAAAAAAAATGAAAACAGAAACAGTAAACAAATAACAAAGAGCACTCACCTGGAAGGCAGCGTAGCTTTAGGCATTAATAGGATGGAGTCTGGAAGCAGACTTCCTATTTATGAATCTCTAGAATAAGTTCATTCACATCTTAGTGCCTCATCTTCCTCGGTTTGTAAAACAGAGTCCAAGGTAATACCTACTACGTGGGGTTATCACAATGATTGAATGATTAATATTTATAAAATGCTTAGAATAGTGCCTACAACAGAGTAAATTGTATGTAAATGTTATTTTTTAAAACTATACTATGAAACACATGTAAACTTACTTTGATTTAAAAAAAATAATAATAATTTGGGGGCGCCTGGGTGGCTCAGTCAGTTAAGTGTCTGACTTCAGTTCAAGTTATGATCTCAGCGTCCTGGGATCCAGCCCCTCACAGGGGTCCCTGCTCAGAGGGGAGTCTGCTTGTCGCTCTCCCTCAGCCCCTCCCCCTGGTCGTACTCTTTCTCTCTCTCTCTCACATGAATAAATAAAATCTTTAAAAAATAATAATAAAATAAGTAAATAAAATAATTGAATGTATAATTACCACTGTGAAGCAAAACCACAAAATAAAAATATAAGAATTAAAGGAAGTAACGGTGAGATATTAGGAGGAAAGGAAAAATGAGTTAGGATTGCTCAGGAAAAGGGTAGGAAAAAATATCTAAAAATAAGGGCAACATTGGACAGATTGCAAGGGAGAGTGGGCACTGTCACAAATACAGTAGTTTTACAAGGTTTGGAAATTATTAAAATGACAAAATAAAATTAAAATAGAGATTTTATTTTTAATTTTATTTTGGATTTCCTACAGTCAAGTGGGATGTCAGGTGTACTGAGGAGATCTGATCAGTCGAGTGAAGTGTGATATCACAGGCATGGGAGAGGCAAATCGAAAAAAAAATCTGAGTCTCAGAGAAATTAAGTAATGCCCCCAACTTGGGAGAATCTGAGGCCACTCCTGTTGGACTCCAAAGGCCATGCTTTGAATGATTGTGAGACATAATATCATCTCTGTCTCGCAGGCTTGCTGTAAGGATCAGACAAGAACAATTTTTCCATAGCACTTAAGTAACTATAAAATGGGATACAAATATGTGTTATTATATAATACAGCTACTGTATGCTAGGCTTCACTCTAGAGAAAGAGAAGATACATAAGTCAGAGTAGGTACAGCTAATCAGAATGCAATTACATTTTTCCTCTTTCTGTCTTCTTGAAGACAAAAATCATTTCAGCTCAAAACTGTTCCCCAAAAGTCAGCAAGTGCATTCAAAGTCCATGCCTCTGATGATCCTCTACCTGAGCTGCCCTATGCCCACAGACCTCCTAGTCTCTCTCAAACATATTCACCTAATGAAACCTACTTCAAAATGTCACCTCACCTGGGAATCTTTTCTTAACCCGTCCAGAAACATAATGGTCGGGCTACCACTTGGCCGCATTTATATATCTAAACTGATGTATTGTGATGTGCCTTTTACCCCTCACTAGCCTATGTTCTCTTTTGAGCACAGAAACCCAATCTGATTCTTTGTTAAACATCCAGGCTAGCACAGTGATTAAAAACCTATCCAGCATTTGGTAATGGAAGAACAGACACATGACTTTGCCTAGATTATTAGTGCACATACAGTTTCCTCATGGTTATTTAGGTGGAAGAAACCATACACTGATCCTCTAAATTTTAAGATCTATTAGTTAATATTATACTGAGGCCAAGATTGCCAAGCATTTGTTAACCATTTCTATTCATTTTCTAATTTCATCTTTCTTCATGTCAACTATTAAAAACCATAAATTGACATATATTTGCTTTTACTGGGCAAAGGAGCTGAGTAAAGTGATGGTATAGCCAGAGCTAGAATATGGGATGACAAGACGAGAAGGTGAGAAGAAATGGAAAGAGATTTCAGGCAGGATTTCAGGGCTCGGGGTTGGAGGTAGGCTGAGACCAGAGGTAGTGCTCTGACCAGCATCAAGACTGGGGAAAGCGATGCAGTTGGTCCCAGGCAGGAGGCCTGGCTGCTCAGACGGTGATAAGGAGTCTTCTCTCTGTCTTGCATTCCTCTACCGCTGATAAAGAGTATGGCTGACGTCAAACACTCATATGGACCTAATCCAATCACCACTGAAGAATTTTACCAGAAGACAAATTACAGTTTACAGAACATTGAAGAGACCAGTAATATCATTTCTCAAGAAAAAAAAAATCATAAAAATAGTTGTTAAAAGAAAAACTGAATGTGAGAGTAATTCCAGGAAATGTGAAAGCTGAATGAAAGATGCCAAAACTGAAATACGTCATTTATCAGATTTTATTCTTTGATCTTTAAACCCCAAATTTTATATTCACTTAGATATTCCAGGAATATTTTAACCACAAATTCAAAATGTTTTGTAAATATTTTCTCATGATATTTCATAAAAGCCGTCTGTGGGAAAGAGCACGATTTGTAGTCATGCCCATTTTACAGCTGTGGAAATACCAAGTGGAAAAGGCACAGGGAGGTGCCCTGAGTCGCCAGGATATACCAGGTGGGGTTGTGTTTACTTTAATTGTGACTGGCCAGTCTGAGAGGTTTTATCAAATATATGAATGCTTTCTCTCCAAGCAGTGTGCTGACATTTTCATATAAATAGGATGAGTCTTGGGCCCCCTGGGTGACTCAGTCAGTTAAGCATCAGACTCTTGATTTTGGCTCAGGTCAGGATCTCAGGGTGTAAGATAGATCCCTATGATGGGCTGGGCTTCATGCTGGGTATGGAGTCTGCTTAAGATTCTCACTTCTTTTTTTTTTTTTTAGTTTTTTTTTTTTATTATGTTATGTTAATCACCATACATTACATCATTTGTTTTTGATGTAGTGTTCCATGATTCATTATTTGCGTATAACACCCAGTTCTCTATGCAGAACGTGCCCTCTTTAATACCCATCACCAGGCTAACCCATCCTCCCCCCCCCTCCCCTCTAGAACCCCCAGTTTGTTTTTCAGAGTCCATCATCTCTCATGGTTCATCTCCCGCTCCGATTTCCCCCCCTTCGTTCTTCCCCTCCTGCTATCTTCTTCTTCCTTTTTTTTTTTTTAAACATATAATGTATTATTTGTTTCAGAGGTACACTCTTCTCTCCCTCTCCCTCTGCTCCTCCTTACTTCTCCCCCTCCCCACTCACACTGGAGCTCTCTCAGAAAAAAGAAAAACAGAAAAACCCCCCAAAACTCAGGATGAGTCTAATCATACACAGCATTGCCGATGACTAGAACAATTCTCTGAACTTTGTCACCTGTGACAGAAAACAAAGGTGATGAGAATAGAATCCTATTAATGTAAAAAAAAAAAAAAATTCTAACTCTCCTTGAAAACCATCCCAAAGTACCTCCTCCACAGAACTTTGCCATGTTCCTTCAGTCATTTATGGTCCTTCTTCCTTTTATTCTGCACAGCATTTAGTTTCAATGGGCTTATAGTGACTTACTCAAACATTTATGTCTCTTATATTCATCATAATTCTTACCTAAATAAGTATGTGTTTGCTGATGCATTTACTTATCTGTGTGCCCCATATGGTACTTAGAATGTCTTTTTATATGAGAACTCTAAATATATTTTAATTAAATCATAGAATAAACCTTAAAGGTTTTGATCCATCAATCAGAAAACAATTCCCAATTATGTTAACTCATAATAATTATTTCCTTTTTGGGGTGCCTGGGTGGCTCAGTCAGTTAAGCATCTGCCTTCAGCTCAGATCATGATCCTCGGGTCCTGAAATCAAGCCCCACGTCAGTTCCCTCTCCCTCTGATGCTCACCCTGTTTGTGCTCTCTCTCTGGCTCTCTCTCCCTCTCAAATAAATAAAATCTTTAAAAAAATTATTTCCTTTTAAGGAATTGAAAAATTAAAATATCCTATAACATAAATAAATAAATAATTCTATAACTAATTGTATTACTTATTCATTCAGCAGATTTTATTACCTATTTATTATGTGCCAGGCTGTGGAAATACAGCGGAGTACAATAAACAAAAGGTTTTAGCATTCATAGTGCTTAAACAGTAGGGAGAATAAACAAGTATATAAATAAAATACATATTATGATAAATGCTGTAAAGATCATATCATTGGAAGTGATCAAGTGAGTGGCTACTTAGATAAAATGATTAGGAAGGGCCTCCATAAGGAGGTGCTATTTGAGCTGAGATCTCAATGTAGAGAGAGCCTTGCAAACATGAGTGAGGAGCTCTCTATGCATAGGGATTAGCAAGTACCAGGGATCTGAGGTGAAAAGAGCCTGTGCTCAAGATACAGAAAGAAATCAATGAGGATTGAGGTTATTGTGCTTAGGTAAGTATAATACAAAATGATGTTGGAGGCAGAAGTAGAATTGAATTCATGTGAGGTTTTATAAGCCATAATTAGATTAGGTTTTCTAGTTGTAACATCAACCATATGCTTGTCTAGAGAAGATTTGAGTGTCACGTTCGGGACCTCTGGGCGGGCCTCAATGACCAGTTCTTACCAGGGGAATGTGAACAGAAATGCTCTGCGTCACTTCCAGGCCAATGTAATAGAACACTGTGACTCCTCCACCCTCCTTATTTCTTCTCTTGCTGAAAATAGATGACTCTGATGCCCCAAGCACGTCCGTGGAGGAAATTAGCCTGGAGGAAAGCTTCTCATCAATTAGGAACACAGGCAAGAAATAAAATTCTATTGTCTTAAACCATTGAGATGGTTTGGTTTGTTATAACAAATTATATAACACAACTAATACAGATATGATGTGACTTACATTTACAAATGATGACTCTGGCGCTGTGGTCATAAAGAATATAGGGCTCGAGCATAGAAGGAGGGAGGCCATTGAGGTTGTGGATGTCTTGATGAGCAATGATGCTCATTTGCTTTAGGAAGTAGACATGAAGATGTGGATAGCAGTGGACCACTTCAGGACATATTTTGAAATTAGACCCATCAGAAGCTACTGATGGGAGAGAAGGAAAGTAAGTAGTGTTTCTCATCAGTGTCATGTTTTATGATTTCTCAAAAGAGGATTTATATCTGAACAATTTTTATTTTCCTCTCTTCACTAGTGTGACAAGGAACAGCTTTGCCCTGGAAAGTTCTTATAAAGTTCTTATTGGTTTTACTCATACTTAATAATCTTGGAAGAATTATTGAAATTGAAGTTAATTTGGAAACTGTTAACATAACCTAATCTTTTCAATGATGGTTTATGTCTTGACCTGAAGAAAATATAAATAAAAGTACAGTCTTCTTTGGTTTGGAGAATGCATTTCTATTTAGGTAGCCTAAATTTACAATTTACAATTATATTGCTGCCTCATCTTGAGCCAATGGTTAATACAACTTCCCAAATCTTTTTTTTTCCCCACTAAACTACTTGGGAATAAGTTTATCCGTAAGTGAGAAAAATCCACCTACAAGTTTGTTTGTTTGTTTTTACTTTTCCTTGAATAATTAGAAACCCCAAGGTAGTCCAGGGTTCTCAGGAGCAAAGCCTTGCCTAATTCAAATTTATGAATCAGTGTTTTAGTTAATGTGTGCCCATTCATTACATTGATAACCTGGAATGTCATAGGTAGGAAACACAAAACCTAACAGTATTTTAGGCATTGTGAGATGAGAACTATGAATTTTCAATACAATATTTTGCTACAACAATAACATCATAAATGGTTCCCAGGCAGGAAAATAATGGTGAAAGACAAAGGGGAAAAAATGACATATGCTAGTCTAGTCTATCCTTTTTTATCAGGAAATAATATTTGCTGGAAGCCCCTCCCAGAAATATTCCAATCATATCTCACGGCCCAAAATGGATCTTACGGCCACCAGTTGTTGCAAGGGGCTCGGAAGAGGTAATGAATTTTAATTGAGCACATAATCATCCTGAACAAAATTGGTTATATTTAAGGAAAAAAGAGAGTATATTAATTAGGGTACAGGCTAGTGTGCTGTAATATAAAGCTCCCAAATTATAGAGGACTGTGAAAGTCCAGGGTTCATTGGATATTCTAAGGCTGGTAGGTATCTCTGTCATCTTCTATGAGGCCCCACTTATAGACCTAAGATTGCAGTCCAGTTGCACAATTTCCTAGGCATCTGTAAAGGGAGAAGAGTCTAAAGGAGCACACATCCAGTTATTTTAAGGGTATACCCCAAAATGGCACCCATTAATCCTATCCCCAAATTATTGGGCAGAACTTAGTCATATGGCCATATCTAGCTGCAAGTGAGGTTGGAAAATGTAGTGGTTAGCTGAGCATCCATATGTCTAGCTGGAACTACTAATTTGAAAGAAGGGGAAAATGGAGATCAAGCAGGGTGGGGAGAGTGCACCTTTTGAGAGTTGCTCAAAAACATCTCTCTTCCCTTCAGATACACAGGGATCCTTCAGTCAGCCACCCCTGGACAAAATTGTTCAGCCATCCAATGCATACTACTTATGTCAACACCTAGCTTGTGGTTCTCCATCTTATACAATATACAAATATATAATTGATGAAGAAAGGATAGGTTCATTCACTCCTTTATCCAACCATTGAACAAATACTTATTGAGCCTCAAATGCCTGGCTGGAACTAAGATCCAAAGGGAGGAACAGTGCAAAAGGATGAGTAGAAACAGTACAGGAGGGCATGAAAGGTCACGTATGCTCAGAGAAGGATAAGACTGGCTTGACAGGCTCTTCTCACACAGGACAGCAACAAGAGAAAAGTTTGGATGTACAAGGAAACCAGAGGCCAGCCTGTAGAGTTGGAATGTATTTCTTTCAACAGCACAAAGCTATGACAATGTTGTAAATACGAGCACAGCATTATCTGAAATGTGTTTTTGGAAGATTACCCTGGCTCCAGCACAAGTATTTGCTGCTCAGTGGAAATGAAATTGAGCAGGGATTCATAGCATTGCAATAGTCCACATGGGAGATGATGAGGGATGTCTCTTGGGAGGAAGAGAACAAATGCAGGAGAAGCAGATGTAGCAACTCGCTGTATCTGAGGAAACAAGAGAAAGGATGGAGAGCATCAGACCGGCTAATCTATAGGACTAGGGGTCTGGTGCTAAAATTAGCTGGAAGGTAGAAATGCAGAAAGAAGAACACGTGGGGAAAACAGAGTGAGCTTAGTTTCAGACTACAGTTTGAGATCTCATTCCAGGAGGCAGGGGGAGAATCAGTAACTATGATATGTGACTAATAAAAATAAGCATTTTGTGCTTTGCAACATTTGTACTATGGATATTCTCATATTTTTCTGGGAAACTCTCCCAACTCAACATTTGGCTGCAGTCATTCTAAGCCCTTGAGAGTCATTCAGGAAATTCCATGCACGTATGACTCTACTTTGAAAGTGCACACCCAGGAAAAGACCCAATGAGTTATGATGCACTTTGTAGAGTCAGGACTATACTATGCTAACAATAGACCTACAGAAGCCTGGAGCCCTCTAGGGACTTGCTCTAGAAAACACCGTATGTGAGGCTAGATTCCATGGGTGATGCAGATCTAAAGGCCGACTTGAAACTTGCACCCAGCAGGACAGGATAAAGTGGCAGACAGTTTTAAAAAAAAGAAAAGAAAGAAAGCGAGAAAGAGAATGGGAGGGAGGGAGGAAGAGGGTGGAAGGGAGGTAGAGAGAGAAAGGTAGAGAAAGGGAGAAAGAGAGAAAGAGAAAGGAAGGGAAGGAGGAAGGAAGGAAGGGAGGGAGGGAGGGAGGAAGAGAAGAAATAAGGACTCAAGAATGCTAAATCTAAAGAACCAGCTGAGTCTCTAGGAACCCAGTGGGTAGTTTTGTAATAAATGGCATCAAATGTCAGGACAAATTTTCCCTGACATCAATCATCCATTAAAGTATACTTTTATGTATAAGCCATGTGTCCCTGCCTTGATTAAGTCTCAAATGGCCATCATCTCATGATAAATTATTGATGATTTGTAAATCTTTAACTTAACCTACATCAAACTCTCTCTTTATTCCTTGTCTTCATATACCATACCTTGGCCTAGGCCACACCCCTCCTTATACTCCCTTATCTATTTTTCTGGCTTCCCCTTTTTTCCTATTTCTTTCCTACTTGGCATTTCCAAATTTCTCTTACTGCTGAAATCCTGTTTCAGCTCATCCTGTTCTCTTTTTGTCTGGTTTGCTGCATTTGGAAGATCTTGCTGAAATTGAACTCTGGCTATGCTCTGAAACTTTTCTCTTGAAAACTGCTCCCGGGGCACCTGGGTGGCACAGTTGGTTGGGTGTTGACTCTTGGTTTTGGCTCAGGTCATGATCTGGGGGTCGTGGGATCAAGCTCAGCCAGGAGTCTGCTTAAGACCCTCTCTCTCCCTCTCCCTCTGCCCCTCCCCTCCGTGCTCTCATTCTCTCTCAAATAAATAAATAAATCTTAAAAAACAAAACAAAACAAAAAACACCTGCTCCCAAGGGCACCCCATCGCAGCAATGCCCACTTCAGCACCAGCCAAGATGGAAGACAAGTAGCAATGTGTACTTGGATGCCACTGCACCCCAATTTTTAATATTTGTCACCTTAAGTTTGGAACTAATTTTGTCAATAAAGTATTAATGTCGTACCGTATAGTTAGATTCATCACCAACAAGTCAGTAAGTCTGTGGGATATCCTCAGTCTATCTTATTCAACAAATTTTAGACTAAGGATCCAGGAATGGTGTTGGACAATGAGATCACATTGATAAAAAAAACACCAGCAGCAGTCCAGAAAGTTAAGTCAGTGTTTCCAGTTAAGACAATAAAAAAAAAAAAAAATTATTACAATGTTCCTCCCTCCCTCCCTTTCTCTTTCTCTCTTTCTTTCTTTTCTTTTTTTTTAAAACTGTCTGCCACTTTATCCTGTCCTGCTGGGTGCAAGTTACAAGTCTTATCATAGCGTTAAGTTCTGTGAGAGTTTACACAGAGAGGTTTTCTCACCTTGCTGCATATTTGTATATCTACATATCTAGAGAGCCTCGCTCACCCAGATTAGCTAACAGCAGAACCAATTACAAAAACACCAACAAATGAGCTATTTAGTTATAACTGATTATGAAGACTTGATAAATAAAAAAATCCAAGCATGCTGCTTTCCATTAACTTTATTTACATTGAACAAATATGTTTGCTGGTAAAACATTCATTATACCATAGCAGTGACAAGAACAGCAATTTTCAGAGTTCATACAGGAAACTCTGGGGAGGGAAGGGGTATCTCCCAAATATTTCAGGGGATCTGCAGGTTTAAAACTATTTTCATAATTCTACTAAGACATTTTCTGATGTTTTCACTCTCCGTCTCTCATTAACGTTGAGAATTTTCTCAGAGGTCACATGAGACACGATATTACAGATTGAATGCAAAAGCAGGTATGAGACATTGTCTATTAGCTATACATTAAACAGATTTTTTGAAAATGTTAAACAATACCACGACATTTTCTCACTGCATTTTTGCTTTAGAAAATATTTTCCTGGAAATACATTATTGATTTGAACAGGTAATGGATTTATTTTTAAATGAATTAATAAACAAATACCTTTCTCAGCTTTAAGACCTAATAGGTTAGGGCGCCTGGGTGGCTCAGTTGGTTAAGCGACTGCCTTCGGCTCAGGTCATGATCCTGGAGTCCCTGGATCGAGTCCCGCATTGGGCTCCCTGCTCGGCGGGGAGTCTGCTTCTCCCTCTGACCTTCCCCCCTCTCATGTGCTTGCTCTCTCTCATTCTCTCTCTCTCAAATAAATAAATAAAAATCTTTAAAAAAAAAAATAAATAAAAATAAATAAATAAATAAAAAAGAAAACACTCTTTAAAAAAAAAAAAAAAAAAAAAAAAAAGACCTAATAGGTTAAATATTGAAAGATATGTCATATAATCAAAAGGGCTTTGGGGTGCTCAGTAATTTTTAAGCGTGTACAGGGGTTTGAAAACAGTTTCAGAACTGCTGCCCTGGATCGGTTAATGGTTATCAGAAATATATGGAATGACTTCTGCTTTTTTAACAAAGAAAAGACAAAAGTCAGAAAGTTTGGAATAGAAAATAAAAATTTATATTAGAGAGTTTCACATAACATTCCTGAACAAGGAAAGCATTGTTTTCACATAAGGGAAGGAGAGAGGATAAAATTACATTTCTTGGCAATCTGGAAGAGCTTCAAGGAGGAGGTGAGGACTGGATTCATTTGACCCTTAGAAAATCAATAACTATATATTTTAGTTTATATCTACTTCCTTAGGAACAACATAACTTGGGAAGATTCCAAAATATGAGGCCAGATCAAATAGATATTCCTTTAAGTTCAATAGTCCAAGAGCAAGTAAGATGCTGATACTGACTCCCCAGGCCAGGCCCCAGTGAGATGCCTTTGATCTGAACAATAACTCTTTTGTCATTAACACAAATGCTGCGTATCTTCCTTTCTCATTTTATGGGCACAGATCTCATGGAGCCAAAGGGACTTCAGTGCTTGTGTCAAAGGAGTATCAGCCTGGCGTTTGAGCATATATTCATCAAAACCTACTTTTTACAATGCGCTCTATGATGTCTTAAAAATTTATATCACTTTCAATTTTATATTTCAAATAAACTTTATTCTCACATGTCTATCATAAGAAATGTTGCAAATTCTTTTGAAACGAGGCTGAATATTGACAGCATTCAGAGAAATGCTCTATGCGTTCACTCCAAGTTCGGTCCCAAGAAATCAATAAACAAAAATTGCTCTTACATGAGACAGAAATTTCCTGTAAAAGCCAGAACTATTTTAACATCTGGATCATGAAAGTTTATATTAAATGCCGTTTTACAGTTCAAATAGTACTTTAAGTTTATATGATAACTTGTACACAGATATTCATGGCAGGTATATTCACAATAGCCCAAACCAGGAAATAATCTAAATGTCCATCAACAAGCGAATAGATAAAATTCAGATCCGTACAATGGAATACTACTCAGCATATAAAAGAAATGATTCACTGTTACAACAAATGAAGGAATCTCAGAATTGTCACACTACTTGAAAGAAGCCAGAGGCAAATAGTGCACACTTTGCAATTTCATTTACATAAAATACTAGAAAATACAAACTAATCTATAGTGACAGAAAGCAGACGAGAGGTTTCAGAGTAGGGGCGGTGGGGGTGGGTTCAGGAGGAGGAGGAGCAGGAGGGATGGACTGCAAAGGAATACAAAGATTCTTCTAGAGTGATGAAAAGATTCTGTAATTTGATTGTGGCGATGGTTTCACAGGTACATGCCCTGTCAAAACTTGTAAAATTGTACACTTTAATGGATTCAGTTTATTGGACATAAAATTATACCTCAGTAAAGTTGATTCTAACATGCACTGCAACACAAATAACCTCATCAGATCATCTCAAGGAGCCTGTGACATAGCAGAGAAAATTGTGATCTCATTTTGCAGCTGAGGAAACTGGAGCTCAGGAGATACAGTGACCTTCCCAGAGCCAGGAACTCTCTGAGCTTGAGAAAGACAGTTGTAAAGAGTAGTGACTTTCGAACTTTCTCCTGTGATTTTTGTCAAATGCAATATTATGTAGATCTCCATGGTAGGAAACAGTAAATGCTGGGATGCTGGGTTTGGGTGTGAGTGTGGGCCGGAAGGGGTGGGGGTGACGCAAAGACACCTCTGTGGGACCCTAGGGCTCTGACACAGCTTGACCACCTGAAAGTGATGGCACAAACATGGATGCTAAACACTGAACACCTTGCTTCAGACCTCTGTCTGCTCTGTCATTTACTAGCTGAAAGTTCATGTTTGCACATGACGTTGACTCTATTCACAGGATTAGTTATATAGAATTTTTCAGTGCTTATGCCCCTTATCATTTCAAATAGTTTATCTGTTGTATTTTAGGTTTCTGTTAATTTGCTTATTAACCAGGCAAGACTATCCAGGTGTCTGATATTTTGAATACTTTCAAGAGTGCAGAGGATGAAGATGATCCCATGCAGTCAAGTTCCACAAAATTAATTACGTAGGAGAATTCGTGAACTTCGGGCCAATGGTGTTATATTAGTGACAGCAGGGAAATGACTAAGCAAAACCTGAGCCTTATCCTTGATTCCAGTCTCTCACGCCTCTCAGTCACTGCCACAGATTCACCCAACTGATTCTCATTTGAATAACATCTCTTTACCTCCAAGGTCACCACTATAATTCAGAACAACCAAAATCCTTCTTTATGATAGCAAAGGTCCCGCTTCAATCCCCGTCCAACCTATTCCACACACTGTGGGCGGAACATTCATTACAAAAGTGCAGTCAATCCCCGCCATTCCTCTGTATCCAGTCCTCTCATGGCTCCCCATTTCCTTTAGGAAAATGTCCAAACTCCTTCTTAGGGTTTACAAGGTCCTAATGAACTGGATTCTACTTATCTCTCAGCAACATCTTCTACTGCATGAAACCCTAAACTCTACCCTTCAGCTAAATGAAGGTTTTCCAGTTTCTCAAGCCCAAGAGTGATGGGCTTTCAAACATGCTACCACTTACTCTCCTAGAACACCCTTCCTCCCTCATTTTAATCTAATTCAAGTTCATGTCTCATCTTAGCTCTCACTCCTTTTGGAAGCCCTCCTTCATGTCCTCCACCTTGGTCAGATGCCCTTTCTAGAGCTGAGTTTTCCCATCAGAGTGGTTATCACAGTATTAAACTGAACTGGTTGTGTGTATATTATCTCAGAATCATTAACTCTGGGACACACAAGTATCTTGCTTTTTCATATCTAGCATAGCACCTGGCACAGAGTAAGGACTCAAGAAATATTTCTGGAATGAATTGACTGAATAAAACAGCTTAACAAAAGGCTAGAGTGCGTGGCCCTGGGCTGCTGGATTGCACCAGATTAAGATAACACATTGGCTGCCGATGGGACACATTGCTTTCTTCCAAAATTAAGATAACAGAAAATGAGTGTGGGTTCATGACTCAACATCTCTTCTGGATGAATATTATATGAAATGGCTGAATTTAGTTGGAAACCAAAGTTTTTCACCTCTGTAGGAAGCACATGCAGAAACACGGTCATTTTCCAAGATATCATTCTTTCCTTGGCAAGAAGGATCCTCTAGCATCTTAATCCATAAAGCACTTCCATGATTAGGTTTAAGGTTTGCCATGGGTATAAGGGCCCCATCCAAAGAGACTAATGCACCAAGGTTAAAGAGGAAAAATACTGGTAAGCTTTAAGCATGTTAGGATAATTGGGCCCAACATGCGTAAATTGCTTTCAGATGAAAGGCTCTAAGCAATTGTTAAATTATAAACATTGAAAAAAAAAATTCTCTGCATCCAATCTAGAGAAGAAAAGGTTTCCATTTGTACAGCAAATTAGATTCAGGTATTTCTGTAGGTCAGCATTTTTTTTTTTTTTTTTAAGGCAAGGGAAGCTCTTCTGGCGCGGGCCGCGTCTGACTCAGAGATGGAAGGACCTGGTAACTGCGGAAGCCCTTTTGCCTCGCACTTGGGCCGCAGCAATTACATTGGAAGGGGTCCTAGACCTGCGGGGTGTGGGATGTGGGATAAATTTGGAGAAAGACCACAATATGTAAACAAAACCTGCCAGTTTTCCAAAATACCTAACCACAAGACTTCACATTTTGGCAGCTCAGAAAGAGTCAAATGTGCTTTATTCTGACAACAAATTTTATTCTCAGCAGGGAGAGTTATGAATCCCAGTTAAAGCAAGCAACCACCAATAACCGAAGTTAGAGGAATTTTAAAATATAGCCTATGTAATAAAACGGAGCAAGCTCCTGTTCAGAGATAATAGGCATCAAGAAATCCAAGGGTGTCGGTGAATCTTTGAAGTGTATGCGTGTTTTCAAAATCTTTTAGATTAAGAAATCCTCCAGAAGGAGAGTTATTTCTGAAGACAGATTAATAGCATTAAACTGCTCACTTTATGTTAATTAAATCTTCTAACTTGCAATATCATCTGCTGAATAATAGCGTTTTGAGTCTTAGATAAGGTTTTATTACGACTTTTCAGTTTTCAATGTCCTGAAAGTGCTATCTTTCATATTGTTGGTATTTGGCTTTGCCGAACTAGCACACACTTTAAAGCAATCAGAAAGTCAAAGAATAGATAATCCGTGTCCAAGCTTTGTTGTATTTTCCCAGAATTTCAATATTGCTGTTGCTCAGAGAAAACAACTGCTTCAAATCGCAAGCAGCTCAAAACTTGGACCCTATCCATTGCCAACTCACATGTAAACAGGCCCCAGGGGGCTGTTCATCTTCCCTGCCTTCTGGAGGGAAATGGGCTGCAGGCTTTCGCCCTTGGCCAGAGGCTCTCACCCTCTCCAGAGCTGGGTCTCAGCAAGTCTGGAGAGCAAGGAAAGGTAAATAGCTCAGTTGCCTTTAAGAATGCTGATGAGTTTGCTTTGATCAGTTTCCAGGGAAAAGGTAAGCACAGACTACGTGGTCTATGGTCCCTTTGCTAAAGTCTAAGGTTCCGAAGTAGGGGTGGGGGGCGGGCTTGGGAAACCCCATGAAATAAGCAGAGGATGGGGAGCAGTTCCAGGTACTGTCTCAGAAGGGAGTTAGGAACTGTAGATTTGGACCAAGTAGTTTATTTATTTATTTTTTAACTTTTAAAACATTTATTTTTCTTTAAAATAAATATTCTTTGGATTTTTTTTGTCCAAGGATTTGGACAAAAGTTGTGATTTTATTAACTGGATTGTTTTTTTGTTTTTGTTTCTCAAGGTTCGCGTTTTTAAAAAATGTTTCAAGTTCTTATTTAAATTCTAGTTAACGTATAGTGTAATATTAGTTTCAGGAGTAGAATTTAGTGATTCGTCACTTACATACAACACCCAATGCTCATCACAACAAGTGCCCTCCTTAATACCCATCAGCCATTTACCCCTTCCCCACCCACCTCCCCTCCAGCGACCCTCAGTTTGTTCTCTATATTTAAGAGTCTGTTTTATGGTTTACCTCTCTCTCTCTTTTTTCTTCCCCTATGTGCCTCTGTTAAATTAAATTCCACGTATGAGTTAAATCATATGGTATTTGTCCTTCTCTGACTGCTTATTTCACTTAGCTCCATCTACTTTGTTGCAAATGGCAAGAGTTCATTCTTTTTGATGGCTGAGTAATATTCCATTGTACTTCTTCTTTATCCATGCATCAGTTGATGGACATTGGGGCTCTTTCCATAATTTGGTTATCGTTGACAGTGCTGCTATAGACATAGGGGTATATGTTTTCCTTCAAATCCGTATTTTTATATCCTTTGGGTAAATACCTAGTAATTGTAATTATTCTCTCATAGGGTAGTTCTATTTTTAATTTTTTGAGGAACCTCCATACTGTTCTCCAGAGTGGCCACACCAGTTTACATTCCCACCGACAGTGCAAGAGGGTTCCTTCCCCTCTCTCCTCATCCTCACCAACATCTATTGTTTCCTGCATTGTTAATTTTAGCCATTCTGACAGGTGTGAGGTGGTATCTCATTGTGGTTTTGATTTGTATTTCCCTGATGCTGAGTGATGTTGAGCATTTTTTCATGTGTCTGTTGGCCATCTGGATGTCTTCTTTGAAAAAAATGTCTATTCATGTCTTACGAACTGTAGATTAGGACTAAGTAGTTTAGATTTATTAAAATTCTATAGTGATTAGACATAAAATACTTTTTTAAAAAGGTACCACCATTCATTTATTTTCCCATTCATCCAAGAAATATTTGCTAAGTACTTACTCTACCCTTGTCTGGTATGAACTCTACCTGGTACTGAGGATGTGACAGTGAATGAAAATGAAACACTCTCTACCCTCATGGAACTTCCTGTCTGCCAGATGTATAATATGTGTGTGTGTGTGTGTGTGTGTGTGTGCACGCGTGCACATGCATGTGTGTGTAGATAAAAATATAAAGATAAGGAAATACAAAATTCAGAATTTAAATACCCTTTTAATTTTTTTGATAAGAAACCCCAAAGAGTTGGAGCGGGAAGGGAGGGCCTTGCTTAACTGTGGAAGTTGATGAAAGATAGCCCTTCCTTTCTCATCTCTCAGCAGCCAGGGCCAGACGTGCTCTCTCCTAGGAAGGTGAACTTTGAAGGCACATGACAATGGCTCAGAAACAATTAGAAATCCATCAAGAATGCTGTCCCAGCAGTGTTTGGAATCCACAGCGCAGCAGCAGTCTCAGTGGTGAGGTTCTAAGCACACAGTAACCCTGGTGTGTGGTGTGATCTGGCTCAGCATTTAGCTGCTTGACCTCCGGCTTCCTACCAATTTCCTTTCCCTGGTTTTTCTGCAATCTCATCAATCTGTCTCCTGTACCTTTTAGTGCTACAGTTGAACAGAGTTCGTGTCTGTTGTTTGCCACAAAGAATAGCGACTGGCTGAAGGGGAGACATTAATCAATGAGGGCTGGCATTATCAATTAATTACAACCATGGTTAAGTGTTGTAAAGAAAAGGTATTATTTGTCCTTTTGGGTAGAAAGCAAAGAAGATGTTTGGGAAGGGTGAGACCCATGTCACATCTAGGCTGGAGAAAAAGTTTCCCGAGAACCAACAAAATGCTAGAGTTACTGGAGAAGAAGCCTCCCGAATCCCAGGACCCATGGCAAAGGAAGGAAATGTTGAGTCCAACAGGAGTCTGGGAAAATAGAGGAGCAAGACCTCTATAGGGTTTTGACATTCCCATTAGGGTCACCTTTCGAGTTCATAAACAGCAGCTCCAGAAAATCCTCAGAAAAGATTTGTACTCTCGGCACTTCACACAATTCCTGTATCCAAATGCTGACAGCTTTATGTCTGTTCCATTCACACTAGGCTGGTCCGGTGTAAGTCCCCTAGACCTCTCCCAGGTTCTTGTGTTCCACCTGTCAGATCTCTCCATTTCTTGGGCATCCAGGTGATTGCTCTAAAATGCTATGTGATTATGGGAACTCTCTTTCTTAAAATCCTTCTATCCATGATGGGAATCCATCATCCCATCACCAAAAGGATGAAATATGTGCTCCTTAACTGACATAAAAGCTCTCTCTATTGTGGTCCTGACAATCTCCCCAGCCTTACTCCCACCTCTCGCTCCCCTCAGCTTTGTCTTCTAGCAACATTGCACTACTTTTGCTCATCTACTGAATCCTCTAAGCCTGAAACACCCTTTCCTCTAACCCTTACTTCTCTGCCTTCTCTTAATTTTAATTCATCCTTACTGAATGAGCTCAGATATCATCTTTTCCTTCAGAAACTTTCCCGGAAAAAACTTTGTATGGGCTGCATAAAGAGCTCCTGTAGCAACTGTTTGGAGATAAAGACAGAGATAAAGGTACCTGTTATGATACCACATTTTACTGACATTTTCTTTTTACATCTCAATCTACCCATTGTCCTGTCAACTCAGGCTGCTTTGACAAATTGCCATAGACTGGGGGGCTTAAACGACAGAAATTTATTTCTCACAATGGTGGAGACTGGGAAATCCAAAATCAAGGCACTAGCCCATTCAGTTCCTGGTGAAGGCCCTCTTCCCAGCTCATAGAAGTCTGTCTTGTCATTGTATTTTCTTATGGCAGGAGGAGATAGGTCATCTCTCTCATGGCCCTTCTTATAAGGACACCAATCCCATTCACAAGGGCTCCACTTCATGTCCTTCTTACTACCCAAAGAACCACCTCTACCATATGAATTTGAGGATGATAAAAACACTCAGTCCTTAATACCTGAAAAGGTTTTTGTCCAATTTCTTTTGATATCCCCGACCCCTAGAATAGTTTCAGCCAAAAATTAGGTTCTTAAAAAATACGTTGAACAAATTCATGTATATTATGTCCTCATTAATATCAGTAACAAAATTATAACCTCTGGTTTTACTGAAGACCTTGACTTATTTAATGTGATTTCTTTTGTTTCCCCAAGAACTGTCTCCTTTAGCTTACTCTCTGACAATTTCAATAATCAATAGACTATTCCTAGAAAAGTTAAAAGACGGAGTTGATGGAGAAAATAGCAAGACAAGAAAAAGAAATATGAAGGAGGAGTGTTGCTGCAAGAACGATGAGTCACAGTTGGAGACATTTGCAAAATGAAGAAGGAAAGAGTGGGAAATTAGAAGTCTCAGTTATGATGCGTGATTCAGCCACAGATTAGAAGGCTGTATCTTACTTCCAGTTTCCTTCACTTCTATTTTAACTGTACAGATCTGACTTCCTGAAGTAACCTATTTCTAGTAACATATATTCAGCTCTGACATGTATAATTCCTGTCATGGGCCACATCAACCTGTGAAAGACAAAAACTGGATTCCTGACAATGCTTGGTGTGCGAGCCCTTACTTAATTTCTGAGCTGAACAGGAAGTAAGCATGGCAAAGGCCTTGGTGGAAGGCCATCTCCCCAGCCAGTCACAAATCCCCAAGAGTATTTGCCTTTTCCCTCTTTGCACAAATTCCACTAATACCCCTCTATCTTTAACTGAGGATGAAGAAGGATCAAAAAGCTGAAAGCAGAGTTTAGATGATGGACAGCCTAGATTAACCCCCATTCTATCACTTCACTTCCCAGTTTGTATGACCTTGAGTTTATTGATTAAATTCTCCAAGCTCAGTTTCCTCATCTCAGAAATGGGGACATAATAGTGCCTAACACAGGGTTTTGGTGACAAGTAAGTGCTGATAATGTATCTGTAATGCTCTTAGCACTAAGCCAAGAACACAGTGAATGTATTCAATAAATGATACATGCATTAATTCTTTCCAGCTGACAGGAATTCATTTTGGCCCATGATGATTTACTGGCTCATGTAACATGAGGCCAGACACCAATCTCCTCCATCCAGGTGGCTTCTGCTGGGCCTTCCAGATAACCGAGTTTGCAGCAAATTCTGCCACAAAAGCCCTAGTTATCTTCTTAGGAGATGATGAGGCTCTCATTCTCTGGCCTGAAACATCACTACCTCTTTGGAGGACCGGGATGATCCTGCTACCACCCTGGAGGATCCTTCTCTAAGGCATGCTAGACTCATGGCATTTGCACTTTCAACCTTTGAAAGTTTGGCCATATCTAGGTGTGCTGACACATGGTTCATGTGTGGAAACAAGTACTTAGCCAGTAAGACTGACTGATTATTCAGTCTCCATATCTTAATTAGTATGTGTGAATTTAGGTGTTCTGGAACATCTCAAGATGTTTCCTTTGCAAAAATCAAGGGCATACCATATATGTAGAGCCCCATTTCCAAGAAAAGTGTCATGCACCAACTAGAAATAGATGTATCATTTTTTTTTTTTTTTTTTGAGAGTGTGAGTGGGGTGTGGAGGGGCAGAGAGAGAGGAAGAGAGAGAATCTTAAGCAGACTCCATGCTCTACAGAGCTGGACGTGGGGCTTGATCTCACGACCTTGAGATCATGACCTGAGCCAAAATCAAGAGTTGGAAGTTTAACTGACTGAGCTCCTAGAAGTAGATGTATCTTAACTGAATGCAGCTTGGAGAGTCCTGTATGAGATTTCCTCAAGTGGGTTATAGACCCACCCTTTGAGGTACACATCAAATGCCACCACCTTCTCTGTGAAGTCCTCCCTGACTTTTCTCAAATATGTTTGCTATTTCTTCTTCTTTGCTACCATAGCATTGTATGCATAACCCATCATAACATTTGTTACTTTACAGTTGATCTCCTTAACTAGCCATAGTTACTTGAGAGCAGAGACTCTATCTTTGTATCCCTAGTACTTACCTATTACAGTTTCTGACATGTAGTTATCTCTCAATAATTATTTTCCTATAAGAATGAGCCATGGAAGGCCATACTCATTCTGTGGTGGCAGCTCTACAAATCATACACCTATGGAATTGGGTTACACCTGCTGATTCTGCTAGACTCAAGGTGGATTGGTCTGTCTTTAACTTTGCAATGTTTTCCTGGGCTCTTCTGCTACCATATAAGAGGATTCCATCTAGACTATCCTAGTGTAACTTAGATTGGTATCTCCCAAGGTCTTGGCTCCTCTGGCAAAGTTTAACCTTGAGTTGTAACCTCTCTATGCCTCCTATTGCTGGTAGATGCCATAGAAACCGAACCAACAGCCAAGCAGCACACTACTAAGACTGCAGAGCAGGCTTTATAGAAGAGAAATTTTCAGAGATAGGAGTAATAGCAGGTATGCGATTTTCCCACTGCCTAGAGCATGCTGGAGCAGTACACGGGGACTCCAGAAGGTCTGGTTGTCAGTCTCCAGAAGAGAAACCTCAGACCTTTGAACTGAGTGACAGGGAAATAACAGCTCCTCCCCTGGCACAGTCAGGGACTGAGATCCAAGAGAAATTTACTGGGTGAAACCTTAGTCCCAGCCCTGGTTCATCAGCCAAGCACTCATGGTTAGAGAAGCAAACATTTGAGGGTCCCAGCTATGTGGTTGCAGCTCTGTGATATGCCTGGGTGGTGCTATGGCTTGTACCTCAGCATTCATGGTTGGGGTAACACCAGCCCTTCCCTGGCATAATCAGGGGGGTTGAGGTCACAGCTTATGTGACGTGGGAGACGGGTGACATTTTTCACCGTGTCAGCCCTCTCTCAGGATCCAGGACCTGATTCACTCAGCTATTGCTGCTTTCATGGAGCTTTGCAGGAGGAAAGCCTGTAGGTGATTAGGACAGGACAAGTTAAAACGTGATCTTTCAGTGAATTTAATCCTAATATGGTTCTAACTCATTAACATCTGCTGGGCCTAAGTAAAATTGATGAATTAAATTCAACCAGACTGACTTACTTCTCATAGACAAAGTCACTAACACTTTTCTCTCTAAAATAAAAGTGATCATTAAGCCCAGGAGGGCAGGGGCTCCATCTAACACCCTAATGCAACCCTAGTGTTCGTGCTACTGCTTTTGTTGAGTCAATGAATGAATGAACCTTCAGTTATGGGATTTAGACTTCATTCTTGGTTGATTTTGACATGAAAGGGGATTCAAAATGCATTTATTATTTGTTTATTGTTTCTTGAAATCATTATGTTACCACAATAAGGGCTAGTACTATGTAAAAGGTTCATCTTTTTTATACCATACCTCTCTACACCCGCTCTAACACAGTACCCTAATATCTACTTGCTGCCTTTATAGAGTTCCTTTAGAAAACATAGTCATTGATTTGGTGAGAATTTAAGAAATGACGGCAGGATGAAGGCCTGAGTGCTGGCTGGACTTAGTGGCTCGCTTACTGAGTAGAATATGAAAAGGGAAAAATAGTAGCCTTGCGTGGGAGAAACCTGGCACACATGATCTTAACCAAGTGATCAAGGGAAACATCAGCATGGTAGAGCACTTTGATGTCATATACCCTCTGATATACCTCTGTGGCATTCTTTTCAAAACCCATAACCCCACTCTATGGCAGAAACTTCAGATAAACCAATATTGACGAACATTCTACAAAACACTTTACCAGGACTCATCAGAAACGTCAAGGTCATTAAAAACAAGGAAAGTCTGAGCAATCGTCACAGACAAAAGAAGCCCGAGGAGACATGATGACCACATGTAATGTGTCCTGAGTGAGATCCTGAAACCGTAAGAAGGACCTTAGGGAAAATGAGTGAAATCAAACAAAGTGTGGAGTCTAGTTAATAGTACTGTCTGAATATCGGGTCCTTGGTTGTAACAAACATACCATAGCGATGACAGATACTAACAATGGGGAAACTGAGTGGAAGCTGTACGGGAACGCTGTTCTATCCTTTCAACTATTCTGCAGATCTAAAACTATTATATGCTTTTTCAAAAGTGAATGCTACTTGAGTATATGTAAAGGTGTTTAGAGCCACTTGACTGAAAGCCAGCAAGAATACAGTGCCTAAAACAGGGTCCAGCACACAGTGGGCAGCCGACAATCCCTACTGAATAAATTTAATGGCTATAAAGTATTTATGCATCACAGAAGCTATTTATTTGCAATTAAAAAGAGTTTTAAAAATCCTTAAATTGTAAAGTTATGGGAGAAGTTACCCAAAAGGAGGAAAAACAATGTTTTCATTTACTGAAAGTTTCCAAAAGATATTCAAACCAGGGATAATTTAAGGAAAGTTACAGAGGAGGTGGCGTGTGCAATCGGTTAGCGAGCTGCCCAGCCAAACGGAACATTGCTGTGAGGGAAAATGGAGCGGATATGATGAAAAGTAGGTATGTTTTCTTACGTGAACTTTAAAAATTGATACCATTTTCTCTTCTGCTGTTTGTTTGTTGTGGTCAGCTCCAGTCTTCTTGCTTTCTCTTGTATATATATATATTTTTTTTTTTTTTTTTTTTCCTTGTGGCCTTTCTCACATTTCATTTTTCTTCTTTCTTACTCCTCTGATTATCTTCTGTCTTTCTTTTTAATTTCTCATGACCCAGCAGCCCCAGGCTGAAGGTTGATTCCCTTTCATGTGAATGACTTAGCTCCCTGTCTTCTATTCTCAGGCACCTGGCTTTGGGTCTTCCCATTGCTTATTAGCATTTTCTTTAGGGACACTTGCATGCATCTAGAAAGTACTTTGATTCGTTTTTCTTAGGTTGTCTATATCTGAAAACAGATGCATCTCCTCAGGTTTGTTAATTTACAAATCTGGAAAACAGCGTAGACTTGGTGGCAGAACATATTTTCCTATGAGTAAAGTAGCAATAACAGTGCTATGCTCACTTAAAATATACTCAAAGCAGAGTTATGTGAAAAGACAAATACATTTTTATCCTTTTCATTGAAATATATTTTTTAAACTTTCATCAGTTTTGATATTTTATTACCCAATGAATCAGAAAACTCGGTTTTTGCTCTCCTACCTGGGAGACTCTGGACAAGTCATTTAATTCTTCAAGTCTCCCTGTGCCTAGTGGTAAAATGGAAATGATCTATGTAACACTTGACTTGCTCAGAGAAACAGTCAATCCTCATGCCCTTTCCAGATGTAAAATCTATGATTCTAAACTTGAATCAGTATTTGAGGGGCACTTCTATGCACATTTTACTTTGCAAGGCAATGAAGATGGAGATGCCACTGAGAGTTATAGAGAGTCCAAGAGGGCTTGTCCATTTGACAGACAAGGTGTGGAAAGATGAGGGGAGGGAGATGCTGGAGGTTTCGCTGTGTTTCAAGATCAAGCACACCACTAATGTACCAGTTCAAATGGGGATGGGGCTGTCCTGCCAGTTACTCTATGGACAAACATGATCATGTCCCTCTGAATCTACTAATGAGAAATCCCTAATCACACATCTATGTTGATCAATAATTTGTATACTTGAGCCAGATTTTTAAAGAAGATAGAAGTATGTATTTAGCTTTGCTTATATAATTTATGTTGCTGCTAAGGTGTAAGTCTAACCATTTACTGATACATTGTTATTTGTACGAAAAAGGTTTAACTCTTCTCTTTTATTCTCATTCTCCCTGCCAAGCAGCCCTGGGACTGCATAGTTACAATTTCACAATCTGTGGTTATCCCTTTATTTTATTATTATTCTTTTTCATAAACCAACTATGTAATTAGCCAGTGTTTTTGGCAATCTGACTGTTTCATTTTTAAACAAAATGACAAATTTCTTACATACTTCTATTTTGGATAGTAAAGCATAGAACTCACAGTTAATGGAGTGGAACAGTAAAGAATTTTCACAGTGTCATTATTTCATCTGTGTGCACAAAATGACCATTTCATTTTCCTACTGCCTAGGCATATCTTCTTCCTGAAAGGAGAAATTATAATAGTACGTTGCTTCCCCTGATTGGATTTACTCTTAAGTATTACTTGATTCTCTTTTTTTAAAGATTTTATTTATCCATTTGAGAGAGAAAGAGAGAGAGAGATCACGAGCCGGGTGAAGGGCAGAGAGAGAAGCAGACTCCCTGCTGAGCAGGGAGCCTGATCCCGGGACTCTGGGATCATGACCTGAGCCCAAGGCAGATACTCAACCAACTGAGCCACCCAGGCACCCCTATTATTTTTGATTCTGTCCTCATACTAACCCTATGATGGATAGAATAATACTATTATCCCCATTTAACATAAGAAGGACTAGAATAAGAATTTTATATAGAAATAAGTGGCAAAAAGTTGAGATCAACATAAATATTTTTGTTTCCTTTTTTGGTAATTTTTTAAAAATTTGAGTATAGTCGACACACAGCATTACATTAGTTTCAGATGTACAACATAGTGATTAAACTTCTCTATATAGTACGTTATGCTCACGACAAGTATAGTTATATCTGTCACCATACAATGCTATTATAACATCACTGACTATATTCTCTATGCTGTACATTTTATTACTGTGTCTTATTCATTCCGTAACTGGAAGCCTGTTTCTCCAAATCTCCTTTACCCATTTTGCCCATCCCCTCACCCCTCTTCACTGTGGCAACCATCAGTTCTCTGTATTTATAGGTCTGATTCTGCTTTTTGTTTGTTTATTCATTTGTTTTGTGTTTTAGATTCCACATATAAGTGAAATCATATGGTCTTTGTCTTTCTCAGTCTGACTTATTTCACTAAGCATAAAATCCTCTGGGTCTATCCATATTGTTCCATATGGCAAGATCTCATCCTTTTTTTATGGCTGTGTAGTGTGTGTGTGTGTGTATGTGTGTGTGTGTGTGTTTAAGTACCACAACTTGCTTATCTATTTGTCTACTGATAGACACTTATGTTGCTTCCATTTCTTGGATGTTTTAAATAATGCTGCAGTAAACATAAGGGTTCATGTATCTTTTCTAATTAGTGTTTTTATTTTCTTTGGGTAGATATCCAGTGGTGGAATTATTGGATCATAGGGTATTTCTATTTTTAATTTTTTGCAGAAACTCCATACTGTTTTCCACAGTGGTTGCACCAGTTTGCATTCCCACTGACAGTGCACAAGGGGGGTGCACCTGGGTGGCTCAGGTGGTTAAGCATCTGCCTTCGGCTCAGGTCATGATCTCAGGGTCCTGGGATCAAGTCCCTCACTGGGCTCCTTGCTCAGTGGGGAGTCTCCCTCTCCCTCTGCCTGCCGCTCCCCCTGCTTGTGCTCTCTCTCTTTCTCTCTCTCTGACAAATAAATAAATAAAATCTTAAGAAGAAAATAGTGCACAAGGGTTTTTTTTCCTCCACATCCTTGCCAACACTTGTTATTTCTTATCTTTTTCATTTTAGCCATTCTAACAGGGTGTAAGGTAATACCTCATTGTGGTTTTGATTTGCATTTCTTTGATGATTAATGATATTGAGCATCTTTTCATGTGTCTCTTGGCTATCTGTATGTCTTCTTTGAAAAATCTTTATTCAGGTCCTCTGTCCATTTTTTAATCAGATTGTTTGTTTTTTGGTTCAACATGAATATTTAAATTTAAGGTAGTCTACAAATCATGACAACCCATTTATTGGAATACTATATAGCCATTAAAAATGGTTCATAGGGGCGCCTGGGTGGCTCAGTCGTTAAGCGTCTGCCTTCAGCTCAGGTCATGATCCCAGGGTCCTGGGATCGAGCCCTGCATCGGGCTCCCTGCTCTGCCAGGAGCCTGCTTCTCCCTCTCCCACTCCGCCTGCTTGTGTTCCCTCTCTAGCTGTCTCTCTCTCTCTGTCAAATAAATAAAATAAAATCTTTAAAAAAAAAAAATGGTTCATAGAAAAATATTTGTGACTAATGCATATACACTGACATGGGGAAAGTTTCAGTATGTTATCATAAATTTATTTGCCCAGTATTCTCTATTTTTAAAATGTGCATTTATGTATTGACATTTATGCCTAGAAATAAATATTTGAAAAGTTATCTTGGGAAATGAGTCAATACAGCAAATTGATCACAAGAATGAGTTTGCAGTAAAATAGATCAAATTATGATTTCTGGATTTAATAACATAATCATTGACTGTATAATTTTGAATCAATTATTTGTTCACCCTAAGTCTGTGTCTTACTCTATATAAAGTAAGGCTAAAAGTAACCTCCTTCTGTGAGGATCCAATGAGGTGGTTCATGTAAAACCAAATCTAGTTGTCCACGCATAGCAGTCATTCAATAAACTTTGCAACATTAACGTAACATCCCTGGGTCACTGGTTATAAATGGTTTTGATACTGTTTCTCTTCTACGCATTTTCTGGTTCCTTAAAATGATTTAAAACTTTCATTTTATCTTGTTTTGACTTTGAAGAACACGACCAGAATAAGACTCTGTCTCTTGGATCTGAATATGGTCTTATTTCCATATCATTCATGTCATTCAGCTGAAAATGTGACTGGGGATCTGGGAAGTGGTTAAGAGCTTGGGCCCTGGAGGCAGCCTGCCTGGGCTCCACCATTCTATCTGTGCGACCTTGTGCATGTTACTTAACCCCTCTCAGCCTCAGATTGCTCATCTTTAAAAAAGGGATAATAGTAACTTTATCATACAATTACTGTGAGGATTGAATGAGATGAGGCATATAAAGTGCTCAGCTGAGTGCTTGGCATGTAGTAGAATACATTATGACTCCAAAATATTTCTCAAGTCTGTTGAGTCTGCATTTGAGTATTATAACATTATTTTAGTCATTGGTAGAAAAAGAACAAATACGGATCTGTGGCTTATACAGCTCTTTTTCTATGACCTGGATGCTTCCTCATGCTGCTAAACTAGTCTTGATTTTCACAAATGGGCTTAAAAACAGATGTTATGAGGCATCCCAGATATTTAGATAATCTTGACATGATTAAATATATGTATTCATGAGCATTTCTATTTTTCACCTTTCTTAAAGTCAAAACTCCATTATAAAGTGTATATTATAAAACCCCTCCACCTTATCCTTCACCATTGCACCACAGGCAGCCCCCCACACCTACATTCAAAGCCTCAGCTCTGCAATTCTTTCATACTCTTCCTTGCTTCTGAGTTTTTATACATATTTCCTCTGCTTAGAACACTTTTTATCATTTTTTCCCTCCCCTATACCAACAACTGGTAGTGACTTGTATACATTCACAGGTCTCCACTTAGATGACACTTCCACGGGAAGTCTTCCTCACCACCAAGCATGAATCCTGTGACTCTCTTATGTTTTTCCATGGCGTGGCTTATCTCTCAGTCCTCCTCGTGTCTTATTGAAATGTCCTTTCTCCTGATTCCACACTAGCCTATAAATTATGACAGTGAGGTTTCTGTCTAGGCCATAGTTGTATCTACATCAGTCACAGTACCTTACACCATATTGGACATCCAAGAAATAGTTATTGGATGTGTGATTTTTAGCTATTTGTTCTTCATTGGTTCTGTGCTGCATAATAGCATTTCTGATGGAGAAAAAGAAAGAAAGAAAGAAAGAAAGAAAGAAAGAAGAAAGAAAGAAAGAAAGAAAGAAAGAAAGAAAGAAAGAAAGAAAGAGCAAGAAAGAAAGGAAGGAAGGACGAAAGAAAGAAAGAAAGAAAGAAAGAAAGAGGAAAGGAAAGGGGAAAGGAAAGGGGAAAGGAAAGGGGAAAGGAAAGGAAAGGAAAGGGGAAAGGAAAGGAAAGGAAAGGAAAGGAAAGGAAAGGAAAGGAAAGGAAGGTTGGTTATGTATAAGATTGTTTTGCCAGCAGAATGATTCTTTTTTGAAATATTAGGCAAGAATTCCATTAAATTGTACTGAAATTGTTTCAATGGAAGAATTAAACACTGTTATTCATCTTTGTTTCTCATATTTAGAAGCATATTTCTATAACTAGATATGCTGGTTACATTGAATATAATAGGCTCCCAACATACAAATAATCAGGTAAATTATGTGGATGAATTATTGTGTGTGTGTGTGTGTGTGTGTGTGTATCAGATTATTGTATAATGTCTTTGAAGAACAGGTTGATATTTTTTTCTCCATTAAGAATTCTTTTGAAGAGTCTGTACTGTACATAAATGTGTACATACATATTTTTTACAGCTGTCTCATATTTGAAAGTAAAGCCATTTCCTTTCAAAATTAGACATTTATTCAAGACAGACAACTACTTTTAATGGTAACAGATTTTGGAGTTATTCTAAAGCACTATTATTGCATTACTGATGTTTGACTTGTAAGAAACTATACAAGATTGTTGAAAATATCAAATAGCCATTTCCAAGCCTAGGCTTTCACAGAACATAGCACTGCCTTTATTACTGATGACACATATTCATCACTGAGACTTTTAAAAAGGTATCTTTTGAGAATATCTGTGGGGCCTGGAAGTGTACTCCTTTATTAGAGATTTAAAAATGAAAGGCTTAATAAGCCAGTTAATAGTTCTAGAACTAGGGATAGGTCTTTGGCAACATTGTAAAGAAGTGTAATTTGCCTTTGGTGCTCTTGCATCCTTCTTTGGAAGACTTTTAACATCTCTCCCAAGTGCTGGGGACCTCTCATTGCCCTCTGGGGCCATTTCCCCCTGGTCGTTTTAATGGACTTCCCCCGTACCTTTACTCTCCACAGCACATCTCCTCAGCATCAAGGCTGGTGGCAGACAGAGCTGCCACGCCTACCTCCAACTGTCAATTTCCATAGAAAAGAGTCCAGGAGGGTCCTACTCTTATTGATTCCTGCCACAGCGAGAAAGCATAGTGAGACTGTGGGAATGAGATAGAAGCTGGCCTGACTCACTAGGATCTAGGTTTTGGCACCCCACATTTGTTCTCTGAAGTGTGTTTTCTTTCTGCTTCAGTCCTGTATTTTCTCTAGGTTCCTACTGTTCTGTTGGATTTCAGGCCACCAGCATTTGTGTCCTCTGTTTATTGGCTGTCTGCTTCCCTTGTCTCTGACCATACTAGAGATTTCCCTTTGTCCCTTCTGTGCTTGTCTTTCTGTTCCTGTCCGATGGCCTTAATCAAACATCTGCACCTTACATCTCAACCCTGGAGTTACACCTTGACTCTCAGTATCTGAACTTTGTGTTGGGCCGGACAACTTCCATTTCTAGTCTATATTCCCTGTCACTAGACTTATTAGCACTGATCCCCTTCCCTATAATTCACACGGTTCACATTAGGTCAGCTAAATCAATGATCTGATTTTTCCAAAGTTTTATGTGATCATGTGTCATTGCTAACTTCATATCATGCATCTTTCCAGGAAATCAATGGTTGTGTGCCATAAAGAAGTGATGGGTGTGAAAAAATTTTTTTTATCTGTTCCTACCCTGCTTAAGCCGTTGATAGAAAGAGAGTGGTTTAAAGTGGAAAAATATGTGGCTCAGAAGCAGGGCAAAGACCCGATCCCTAGTTCCTCTGCTTCAGAGCAGGGCATCAATTTAGGGAAATGTAAGTGACATTGTTCCATTTTTCCCACATCCCAGTGAGAGCATTCAAGTGACTATATACACAGTAGTGGTGATGGTCGGAGTTGCAACACTTTTGCTCTCATCTGTATCTTCTTTTGTTTTATATCTATAAATATTTACAAATTGAATATTGGTAAGTAGAAATACTTCTGTATTGAAACCCTATTTCTATTAGCCAAGCAACTATCCTTTTAGACATCGTCCTAAGACATTTGGCTATCTGAATGCTCTGCTCACAGCTTAGAAATAAAAAAATAAGAAGTAGAAATAGTAAAAAAAAAAAAAAGAAGAAGAAGAAGAAGTAGAAATAGTATAACAAATAAACATGTTGAAATGTGGCACCAGACAGCTAAAACACCCTGGCCTGGGGAAAGAGATACAGAAAAAAAAACGAATAGAAGTTTGGTGTCATTTTATATAAAGACAAAAAAAAATCGATTATGTTTCTCAAAGGACGATGAGGGCATTACAGCATTGTAGGACAATTCAATAACTGAGATTAAATTAGGTTCATGCTCTCTTTGAGGAGACAGACGAGTTTGCAGTATTTTGGGGATTGTCTCCAGCCTCTCTCCTCCCAAACCCTCCTCCATCCTACAACCAGAGCTCTGTTTCTAAGATATAAATGTCATCCCATCATTCCCCTGATTAGAAATTTCCAGTGGTTACCTCCCCTTTGTCTACAGGATAATCTAAACTTTTTAGCTTTAGCTCTTCGGTCAGATTGTAATTTATATTTCTTAACCACTTCTCCATAGGATAGAGCCTAGGTATCAGATTTAAGACCTAGAGAAGGCCCTGGAAATAACAATCATAATACATACATTATTGGACTGTTTGCTATATTCCATGGATGAGGCTAAGAGCTTTTTGAACACTGTGTCACTTATATAATATAAAAAACATGGATGTTGATTATTTTATAGATGAGGAAACTGAAGCTCAAATTAAGGTTAACAAACACATCCAAGTTGATAGCTAGTAAGTAGACAAGTAAGTCAATGTTAAGTCCAGGCCACCTAATTCCTAGAAGATAGTGGTCTCAAGCCTTTGCCTGTGAAACCCACGGGCATCTGTGGTCACTCTCCCACAAAAGAACGGCCCCCACCTTGCCGTCATGTAAGTCAGGATTTAAAATATATATATATATATATATATTTTTGTATATATATATTATATATATATATATATATATATATATATATATATAATATATATATATATTTCAGTAGGAGGGATTAAGATGATTTCTACATGTTGCTCAGCAAAATTTACAGTTCAAAGGGGCATCAGGTAAATGTGTAACAAAATGTGTTGTCTTTTTGATGGGATAGACAGCAAACAGAGGTCCTGATCCACTTCAGGTAATTAAAGGGTCTGTGACACATCTTGAAAGTGAAGAGGTATGAATTCCAGGGCCCTGGCGGAATTCCAAACCACATAATTACACCTTGTACTTTCTACCTAAAAATTTTCCTCAGAGTTTCAGCTGAAAAATAAATTCTTCACTTCCCCTTCTAAATATTGCCACTGTGGCTTGTGAAGCATCGTTATGCTTCTTTAAGCAGACCCTTCCTCTATTTCATTGAGGTTTCCCCTGCAAGGTGGCCCAGAATAAAAGGTACTGTTTTAGAAATCTTTCCATACCCTGTTGGACCAATATAGTAAGCATGGCCAACTCAATCCCAGGAAGGAGGTAGATAGGTGATAGATAAAATAGATTGATAGATGGATATGCAGGCATTAAAAATATACAAAAGTCAAAGTAATAGAAAATTATAAGTATTGTATTTCTTTGAATTATTGTATGAATGGTTCATTTAAACTACAACTCACCTCTTGCACAACTGATAGTTCTAACCTTCCATCAGGGTGGTTGTCAGCATGAGGAAATAGAAGAATTATTTTAACTGTAACTGATTGAAATAAAGATCAAGGGTCATTTGCAATGTCTTTCTGAAGTGGATTATGTTTCGCTTTCAAGTGTAATTGAAATTTGTCTCAAATAATTATACTAGAAGTGTTGTGACAAATGGTACATAATGTAGATGTCTCTTTATTAAAATTGATTGCATCATTTTTACACTCTGTAGATGTAAGTAGAATCCTTGTTAAATATTCATAGAGATGAACCATAGAAACAGGAAAAAAAAAAGAAATTAGTATGATTATACTGTCATTTGAAATGAACCACTAATCAGATTTATTAAAATTACATACTTTATTAAATTAGTGAACTGCTAGCATTTATTGAACAACGTCTTCAACCCTATGCTAAGTGCTTTACACACATCATCCTGAGAAGAGGACTCTGGGCTTTGCTGAACTGCCCAAGGGGGAAAATGGGTCAAGAGCATCCATTCATTTTACTCTTAAGGAAGAAGAATCAAGTAATTCCAACATTACTTTTTAATTTCCAAATAAACACATTGTATAATGGCATAGCTTCAAATTTTAAATTAGTTTTTGAATAAAATAACATTTCAAAGGAATGTTGTAGTGAGGCTGTTTAGTAGAGGAAGACGGAAAACAGATGATCAGAGTAACCACAAGTTGAATGAATGATCTGTGAACAGTAATTGCATTGATACTATAAAGCCGTATCTCACTCCAGATCAAGAAATCTCTAGGCTTTCAATCTTTTTTTTATAAAATCTGAAATTTTAAAGTGTGCTAATCCACATTTTGTAGAGTTGATTCTCTCAACCATAGCAAGACTCCTTGTTATGAATAGCTTAGTCTATAAAAAGCATAGTAAATATCTATAACAGGAATTAAACTCCCAATCTAACCATCATTATGCAAAACCATGCAAAATGATCTATAGGGGTTTCGTTGCAGAATGTATGTTGTTCATACTTGATCTGCTGTGTGTACATGTGTCCATATACTTAACTATTACACTTTTTTCCCAAGGAGTAAAAAAGCTAGTATTAAGCAGTTTCCATTTGTAAATTGACATTTTGATTTTTTAAAAATCAGTCTTCTAGGATTTCATTGTTCTGTTTCATTTCTTTCAGTTCACAGTTATCTTTTTATGATGCACCTTGTTAATTGTTGTTTTCTTCTTAAGGTAAATTACAGCTTTGTGAAATGGTCAGTGCTACTCACAAAATGCTGTCAAACTGTGAATTACAGAAGCCTTTGATGGAAATAATAAAGATCAAATAACATTGCCTTTCCTTTTCCAGACTGCATTTCTTTCCAAGATTTGGTTTCAATCAATACCATTATTGCTACCCATGCATTTTTGTCATTCCAACAAAAAAATAAAATTCTTCTTTGTCTTTTTCTAACTTGTTAGATAACTGTGTTAGCCATTAGAATCTTTTTCAATTTATACTTTTTAACAGAAAGATATTAATTTTATAACCACTATGCTTTGCCCAACAGAGTCGTTGTCCTTGGGTGTAAAGATGGTAAGTTGTTTGCAGCATTATTGCAGTAGGACCAAAACACCAAATCTTTGAAAGAGAATTAGTTGTTCTACTTCTTCAGCACATTTTTCCTTGTATACAGCAACTCAGTAGCATGAACCATTTTAGAAACAATCTGTGATCAACCATAAGCCCTAAGTCATGTCCCAGGGCCGACCCTAGGCAATCCTGGGGAGACCTAGAGACTCAGCTTACATTAATCAGGAACATTCCATGATGTCCCATCAGGTTGAGTCAGCAGATTCAGAGTCCCAAACATTCAGCATTTCTCCAGCATACTACTACACATCATATCATATCATACACACTTATCATTATTTACACAATATCTGTCGTTCCCTTTGGATTGTAAGCCCCATGAGAGCAACGACTGTAACTTACTCAGGTCTGTCTCCCTAGGACTTAGCAGAGTAGCTGGTGGCTATCCTGGTTGTTTAATTAATATGTGTTGAGTGGGTACATGAAATGAAACAGAGTATGCCTTCCCAGTTTAGATCACTGTTTTCATTTTTCTCATTCTAGTCTAGAACAAGCCTACTTGGTTATAAACAGCTGTCAAAATGCAGAGGGCATGGAACAAACTGAAATTTCTACAGGGTCCAGACAGGGCTAGACAGAGAGTTCCATGGTGAGTCCTGACAAAAGAGTTCTACTTAGTCCAGCCTGTTGTAGCCATATGGCAATGCCCTAACTAATCTTTTTTAGAGAAACCAGATCTTGTATTTTTACATGAAAAAGCATTTTCTGATTTTTTTAAAATTCACTTTAGGCCATAAGAATATGTCAGCTCCCTATCTTCAGCATATATAGCAAATTTATTATCTCTGATCTATGTCTTCTGTTTTTCTCTAGTGTATAAATTTGTAAAGAAATATCTCTTGGTGGTTAACTAATTCCATTTGCTAAGATATCTAGTATGCATATTAAAAATCAAGACTATTACCAAATTTTGCCATGTTCCTTTCTATGCTGTCTGGTTCTTTAGTTCAATTTTAACTTCTGTCTCTCCTCCACCAGTGGGGTGGAGTTCTTCCTATGATAAATGTTGCTATGGTTCAGCCCCAGTGGAGTCATAGTTTGAATGTCTTCAACTGTCTTGAGATCAGCTTGAAGTAGCTACTTCCATACTGAAGGTGGCCAAAGACAGGCACAAACCCGATTCAACCTTGGGGTCTTCCTCTCTAAGGTTAGTACATTCACTGTCATCCTACAAGTCACATCAATAAGATTATGGTTAACTATAATCAAAGCTACATCAGACTTCCATTTCTGCCCCCATTACTCAATTTAAAGGTTGTTCATGTGGACTTTACATGAGTTCTAGCCTGCCTTTTGAACCCTATTCTTTCCCTATGGGAGAAAAAAATCTTTAGTTGCCTCTGGTCAATTTTGTTCTAACTTTGACATCAGCATTCAGAAGCAAGAACTTCCCCCCTTTCATAGATCCTTCATAACTGGAATCAGTTATAAACCCAAGGCCCCAAGCCCCTAGTCAATGAACACTTTCTATTGGGCCTCATTCTAGAATAACAGCCGCATCTCTGCCTGAGAGGTGTACGCCCTGCCAATCCCACACAAGGTGTGTCTCTGTTCTTCAGTCCTGGCCCTGAAGAGACAAATGGCCTCTCGCAGTGAATCATGTGCTCCTGTTACCACAGTTAAAATAGTTACTGCCTGCTTTCTTCAGTCACCAGTCCCTTTAAACTTCAGCTGAGCTTCTATTCTCATTTCTCGAGCCCCCTTGGAATGATTTCTTTTTTCCTCGCTTCTGGAACAAGTTATGTGCTACATTTTCTGACACTCATATCCTAGGCTTTATTCATTCCACTGTAAATTAGTTAGCTTTGCTTTTGATTGCCTGAGACTTATGTTTTGATTCTTTATTCTCTGATACCCAAAGATATCTGTGATGGTAATGTTGACCATGCTCATTCTAAACCACTTGTTTTCCTCTTATATCTGCTTTGGTTTTCCTTATCATCTATTCTAATGTTCACACATTTTAGCTACAAACTATGATGGACTGCCTGACCCACTTGCGGATTTAGACACCAGAACTTCTGTGCAAAGAAATCTGAAATTTAACAAAATATTTTACATTTTAGCAAATTAAAAGGAGCAATGATCTGAAGTCAGAGACTCTAGTGCAGCAACCTAGAAGCTGATTGGTCTTTGACAAATTAATTAATCTCTCTACAGTTTAGCTTTCTTATTCGTGACTTGGATGTGATTTTTTTGTGGTGTTGCTATGAAGATTAAATGAGACAATATTTGTGAAAGTACTTGAAAACCTTAAAAGTACCACCCAAATATACAATATTATTAAATAATGCAGCTTTATGTTGTACATTTCTCACTGCCTGGAAGGATAAGTCACGTACAGCTGTGAGCGTCTTGAGGCACAGATAGTACATACTTAACGCCGTATCTGCCCAGTTATAGAATGTCTCCTCAGGGACACCAAGATATATATGTTGCTTTTGGTTATAATCTAGAAAGTGTGTTGTGGTCTGGAGGGTAGGTTGTGAGACGAATAAAGAGACAAGGAGATTTACTTTTAGCTGTTTGCTTTAGGTCTGCTCTTTTCTCACTTAAGCTGCTTTCCTACATTAATAGTTTCTCTTACTCTATGTCAGCTGCTCTGGTGTTTGGTCCGTGCTTGGTACCAGGCTTCTCCCCATCAGGCACACTGATATGGCTGGACTTGGGGTCCAGCCAGCCCTTTCTCTGATCATATCTCTGCCCTCATCAAGGACCCCTGGCCTCATAAGATATTGCCTTACTGCCCATGGTATGAAATTCCCATACCTTACATGCAATTCCTTGTATATTAAGTCTCACCCACACACTCTGGGCATCTGAATGCTCTGTGCCTACATCTCAGCTCTTATATTCCTGTCCCTCAGGGACTCTGACTCAATCTGCCTACTTGGACCTTACCTGCATCATGTACTAACTGTCTAAATTAATGACCCTTTATACTTTTTCTTTCTACACAGTCATGTTAGTCACCTGCTTCTCAAACTTCCCCCTCTAGACTGTGAGTTCCTTGAGGACCAATTCCATTACTCACTCATCATCTCATCCCCAAATCCTTCCCTAGTGTCACTGGCACACAGCAGTTTGATCAAAACTTTGTGTAGCTAGTACCTTTCTGGTAACTGCCCTGCTGCCAAGATATGCTCCACACCTCTGGATATCTAGACTTTGGACTGTCCTGAACTATGGGGTCCTAGAACCTTTGGTTTATACCTGACTTTTATGCAACTGGACCACTGACTTGCTTGCTCAGTCTGCTTCCTATTGACTTGCTCCATATCCCAACCCAATTTGGTTGTCCTTGTTTCTCCACTCTTCTAATCTGGGGAAAGCTCAGATGTGGAGATTAAACTTGTTGCAGTTAAAAATAATTGAGGAAGCCAGGTTTGAACTCACATAAAGCCTCACAGCTTTGGCATCCCCTGGGAAATGGTTAGAAATGCAGAATCTGAGGCCTCACTCCAGACCTACTGAATCAACACCTGTATCTCATTAAGATTCCAGGTAAAATGATTCATATGCAAATTAAAGTGTGAGAGTCACTGAGTTAAAGCACACACACATACAGTGTATAATACAGTATATAATGTATAATAAAGCACAGCTAACATACTTAAAGATTTATAAACTATATAAATAATATATTCCATAAAATGAAAATAGAGTGTAAAAATACTAGAGTACCAATTGATTTATTTAATTTTCTTTATGAAACTTATAAATTACACAAAATTTTTTTAAAATGTCTGAAAAGTAGGGGTGCCTGGGTGGCTGTCAGTTGAGTGTCTGACTTTTGATTTTGGCTCAGGTCATTACCTCAGGGTCCTGGGATCAAGCCCCGTGTCAGCCTTCTCATTCAGCGTGGAGTCTGCTTGAAGATTTCTCTCCCTCTCCCTCTGTCCCTCTGCCTGCTCACGAACACTCTCTCTCTCTCCCTCTCTTCCTCTCCCCCCTTCCCCCTCTCTTTCAAATAAATAAATAAATCTTAAAAAAAAAAAAAATTTCTGAGAAGTAGCAACAACAAGCATTAAAAGCAGCATGAAGTAGTAAAATGTCAGAGAATTCAGTTTTGTAAGACCTGGTTTCTAGTATAGCTTTGCTGTGGGTTAAGCAGTCAACTCTTCTGGGTCTCATTTCTGTGTTAGGAAAAGATATAATGCAAAATTAGGTGAACTCAAAATGTTATCTAACATTTGTGTTTCTTATAATTAATTCTCTATGATTCCTTCAACTCACAATGTTGTAGTTAGGTAATTACTGAAGCTCATCTTAGCAATTTCAACTTTTATCAACGTATTTGTTGGTTCTTATCTTTCTTCTCTAAGTGGGATTTACTCTAGTCACAGTTCTTTCAGCTGCAAGAGATAGAGACTCTTAACAGTGACCAACTGTCCCAGTTTGCTGGAGAGGGAGAGGTTTCCTAATAAAACCAAGATGGTCACATGCAAACCGGGATGGTTAGTCACCCTACTCTGTCCAGATTATGCCAGAAAAAGGAGTTTATTGAGAGAACATACTGGCATAGAATGCAGGAAAGCTTAATAAAACCTCAAAGGAACCATCATCACTCAGTTCTATAGCCCAGCCACCCAATCTTCTGTCTCTCTGTCATGGTGTCTTTCCTTTTTCCATATATCAACCCCATTCCCCTCTGTCTACTGACTAGCTTCCTTTGCTTAATATTTGTTTTTTGTTCCTGCACAACTTCAATCTTTATGAAGATGTAGACTTTGTGATTACATCCTGTCTTTAGAGCCAGGGCATAGATTTTTAATTCCAAGTGAACTATAAACAGGCTGTTCTTAGATTCAAATGGGCCATGGCCAGAGGTGGACAAAGAAGTTAGGTCACGTGTGACTGAATACTGGGATTTTGGAGAGCAGAGCCTGTGTGTTTGGACTAGCCTTTAGATGGAAACTTGAGTAGGGAGTGCTTTTCAATTCGTATCTAGTATACCATTTTCATTACTCCTCACTTTCGCCTCTATTAGTTCAAGTTTATTCTCCGATGCAAGTTCACATACAAGTGTGAAATACAAGCAAGCATAGCACTTCTCACTCTGTAGCCAGATGCCTTTAAATGATCTCAACATTTCATAGCACAGCCTATTCTTCTAGTAGTTCATTTTGAAGCCTTCCTTGAATATTCAGCCAACTGGTTCCAAACTTCATGATCTGATCTTAGAGGCTTCGAACTGCCAACTTCAAGGAGAAGCATATCACAGTCTGTCCCAAGTTTTCCTACTTCATTCACAAGGCTTATGCCTGCACCAATAAGGTGACTTGTTTGTATATTTTAACAATCTGATTGTATAAAGTGCAAAGCCTTTTTCTCAAATACTTTGAAAAAAAGTGCAACATGGCTTTCCACAGTTAAGCTTAAAATCTTACATTCCTCAAATTATCTGTAATTACTTAGAAAAATGTAAGATTCATAACATAAATTTCTATGGGTCAGGGTAAGAAAAATCATCATAATTGAAACTTCTGATTTGGTACCTTTTTCTGTACTTGAGCACTACAATAAAACCAAACAACAAGTTCTATTCCTGCCAGAAAACCCTCTTTTTTGCTATTTCTTTGCATAATGTGATTACTGATCCATTTCAGCTTCTCATCTCAGGGCTTTAATTTGCTTTGACTATTATTTAGATTAATATAGTAGAATCAAATTTTAGGAAATACTATTTCAGTAGAGATTTATTTCTATTACACATAGGAAGATATCCAGGAAAAGGAAAGCTATAATTATAACTGATGTATTTTAACCTTTATAATTATCAAAACCAATAACATCTATCTTCCCAAGAAATGCTTCAGATACATCTTCAATTTCCATTTGTCAAGAAAATCTCCTTTAAAGAATAAAGCATACATTAAGCCTAAGTGATCATTTACTGGATTTCTACTGCTGTTCTAAAATAGCCATCAATAATAGCCTTAATAAAATGTACGACTTACACTCTGGCATCCAGTGAGAATTTATTAAACTAAAAGAGCTGAGGTGACTCATTGATTCGCAGAAAATGCCCTCTGAAATACTTATTTTATAATCAGCCAGGTACATTCAACCTTCAGACATACACATCATCAATCACTCAAAAGATATAAATAAATAAGAGCTATTCACTTATTGGGTGAATATAAACATTCATCTGTAAGTCTGTGATGCAGTTTTGTAAGCTCAAGACCACAATTCATGGACAGCTTAGAAATTTTCCTGAACTAGTAAATGAAAATCTCCTACTGGTTACATTGACTTTACCATATATCCATTTTATTCAGGTAAAAATTGGTTTGCTTTGTAATCAATATGTTTCTCATTTGTCCTTTGCCCAACAACCCTAGATAGGCCTTCATCACTCTCAACTAGATTATTTCCCTCATAAATAATAAAATTCTCTACAGTTTCTTCCCTCCATAATCCACATAGTATATTCTGCCACATTGATTTTCTTAAAACCCTGATCTTAAAATGGAACTCCTTTCCCAATGGCCTCTACTTATATACCCAAAAAATCATCTTGAAATACTAAAATTATGAAATCATGAACACCTTAGATGGAAGTAATCCTCCCAAAGCATATATGCTTTATTTATAAAGTATATGCTTTATTTATCCTAGCATATGCTTTCTTTATCCATTCCACAAATATTTGTTGTGTATCTACTATGCTTTAGACATGAGTGTAGGCCTAAAGATATGGTGGTGAACAGAACAGACTATAGTTGCTTTTTTTGGAATTTACATTTGGGTGAAAGAGAGAAAAATCAAGGAAACAGGAAAAATAATCAAGCAGTGATAAGTGCATTGAAGAAAATGAAACAATGTTGGTCCGTGCATGGCTACTCTATTTTTTTAAAAGATTTATTTATTTATTTTAGAGAGAGAGTGGGGGGAGGGGCAGAGGGAGAGAGAGAATACTCAGGCAGACTCTCTGCTGAGCTGGAGCCTGATGCAGGCTCCATCTCATGACCCCGAGATCAGGACCTGAGTGCAAATCAAGAGTCAGATGCTCAACTGACTGAGCCACCCAGGTGTCCCTACATGGCTACTTTAGATGTTCAGTGAAGATGCATTAGTTTCCTAGGGCTGCCTTAATGAATGGCATATACATGGCGGCTTAAAACAACATTTTCTTATGGTTCTGGAGTCAAGAAATCCAAAATCAAGATGTCATCAGATTTGTGCCCCCTCTGAGGGTTCTAGCAAGAAATTCTTCCTTGCCCCTTCCAGCTTCCAAAGATCAGACATTCCTTGACTTGTGATTGCATAACTCCAATCACTGCCTCAGTTTTCACATAGCCTTCTCCTCATCTCTCCATGTCTCTCCTCTGCATGTCTCTTTGAAGACACTTGGCATTGGTTTTAGGTCCACCTGGGTAATATAGTTCATCTTATCTCAAAATCCTTACATACATCTGCCAAGACCCTTCTTCAAAATAATTCAAATACAGTTTCCAAGATTATGACATGCACCACCATTCAGTCACTAAAGAAGATTTCTCTAAGGAAGTAATATTTAAGTTGAAACCTAAATCAAATGAAACCAGCTATGTGAAGATTAGGGAAAGAGATCCCAAGAAGAGAGATGAGCCAATACAGGGAACCTAAAGCAGAACGAAGGTTGACATATTTGAGGAAGTAAAAGAAAACCGGCATGGCTGAAGCTTCATTGTGGAGAGAAAAAGTCATACAAAATGAGTTCAGAATGCTAAGCTGATCGTGGATATCATGGTAGATATTTAAAGAGTGCCTCTCTTGCACTGTTGGTGGGAATGCAACTGGTGCAGCCACTCTGGAGAACAGTTTGGAGGTTCCTCAAAAAGTTAAAAGTAGAACTACCCTGTGGTCCAGCAGTTACACTATGAGGTATTTACAAAAATACAGATTCAAAGGAGGTACGTGAAAATGAGGATACAAAAATACAGATGCAAAGAGGTACATGCACCCTGATGTTTATAGCAGCATTATCAACAATAGCTAAACCAGCCAAACTATGGAGAGAGCCCAAATGTCCATTGACTGATGAATGGATAAAGAAGATGTGGTATGTATATATATACTGGAATATTATTGAGCCATCAAAAAGAATGAAATCTTGCCATTTGCAAAAATGTGGATGGAGCTAGAGTGTATTATGCTAAGTGAAATAAGTCAGAGAAAGACAAATACCATATTACCTCACTCATATGTGGAATTTAAGAAAGAAAACAGATGAACATATGGGAAGGGGGGAAAAGAAAAAAAGAGAGAGAGGGAAACAAACCAGAAGTGACCCTTTATGATAGAGAACAAACTGAGGTTGATAGAGGGAGGTGGGTAGGGAATGGGCTAGGTGGGTGATGGGTATTGCTGTGATGAGCACTGGGTGTTGTGTGTAAGTGACTACTATTTCCTGAAATGAGAAAGACTGAGAGGAACATGTTTGCAGCGGTGAAATTAGGGCTTTGATTTTGGCCATTATCCATGTGGAAATGTCAAATAGTTGGATATAGGAATCTAGCATTAGGATAAAATCTCAAGAGCTGAAAATATAACTCTGGTGGTTACCTCACCTCTGCTTGGACAGTACTGATTATTACTTAATTTTTAGGAAGTTAGTTGTATTGTTGACTTGTAATTAGAGCCAGTTTATAAGCCATACAAGCTCACTGCTCTCTTTAAAGACTACATGCTCTTGGGGCGCCTGGGTGGCTCAGATGGTTGGGCGTCTGCCTTCGGCTCAGGTCATGATCCCAGGGTCCTGGGATCGAGTCCCACATCGGGCTCCTGGCTCATCGGGGAGCCTGCTTCTCCCTCTCCCTCTGCCTCTCTCCCTGCTCATGCTCTCTCTCTCTCCATCTCTGTGTCTCAAATGAATAAATAAAATCTTTAAAAAAATAAAAATAAAAAATAAAGACTACATGCTCTCTCTACTATGCTGCCCCCGATCATTAAGCACAACAAAAAGAGATTTACCTAATTCATTGGCTTTGTCCCCTAAACTCAAGTTTTCACTGAAATCACAAGAGTTCTGAAAGAGACTCCAAAAAGGAATTGAAAAAATTGAAATTATGGTAATATAGTTATCATGATTTATATGGCTTTCCACAGTATCAAACTACTCTGTAGGAAGCTGTACCCATTTGGATATGTAAGTTCAGGAGTATTTTTAAAAAGCCTCTTTGCATTCGAATCTTATATAGATTTATACCTATGTATATGTATATATGCAAACACAAATATACATACATATGTAAGACATGATCTAAATGATCAAAATTGATTCTAAAATCAAAAATGATCTAAGTGTGTGTGTGTGTGTGTGTGTGACAACAGATACAGGTGGAAGAAAAGAAGAAACACATCACTGCTTTAACTAAGAATGCTGTAGTAATTATGTGAAGAGCTTATACCCATTGACTTAAAGTTGAGAATAAAATTAAGTTTAGTGATTAAACCATCTAAGTTATCAGATTTGGTCTTGGACCCCTCAGTTTTGCTTCTATGTCAGCAACCATGAAGCACAGTTGTTTCCAGGATAGGTGAACTGACAACATAAAAAAGCGTAAAGAGCTGTGAAGCACCAGCGTGGAGAATACTTTGATATAGAAACAAACCTGTGTAACGTATCTGTCCCCAGGGCCATCACTGGAGAGTGGCAATTGCAATCTCCACAGCTGCTTAATCTCTCTGGGAGACCCTGTGATATTTGGGCTTTGAACCAAAATACCTGGGTTTGAATCTGGCTCTACCACTTAGGAATGTGTGACTTTATAAAATTCATATAATTTCTCTGAACCTTTTTTTTCTTAAAGATTTTATCTATCCATTTGACAGAGAGAGAGACTCAGAAAATCCGAGTCCACTGACATCAGTTTTAGGAGCATTGTTTAAAATAAAAACTGTGGGAAATGACCCAGGGAAAGGTGTTGGATCACAAAAGGAGATTAAAAGCCTCTCCACCCCCCACAGGGAAGAAGAGATGGGAAGAAAGATATGAACCCTTCAGAAGAGGGAAAGTACAGACTTTGAAAAGAGAGAGGAAAACTTTAAAATTCCCTGCTGAGGGTGGCTGCTCTCAAGTGAACTGGGCCACTAAAGATGCAGTGCATTGCAAAGTGATCAAATACAGCCATAGAAGACCAGGGGAAGGTTGTCTGCTTAGGATTCAAAGAACATCTGTCCACAGAATCAGCTTAACCTTGGGCTGGCCTGTGTATGGATATGAAAAAGTAAGCTAGTCAGAAAAGAAAGAAAAAAAAGTAACATAATGGTTAGCTTGAAAAGTGGCAAAATGTGCACTTTTCTAGATTAATATTTTGGACATCATCACTCTGTTTGAGTAAGTTGAGATGTACACTTTACACTTACCTCAAGTATCTCTGATATGTACCTGGGGATTTTTTCCACTATAAATACACTATAAATACAGACTAGTTGTGAATTTTTCACCAGCTAATTGTGTAGCCTATAATAATATCAGAACACCATGGGCCAAAGGTACTTCAAGAAAAATAAATAGGAAAATGGTACAAATTAAAGACTTGTGGAGGAGTCATTGCCTTGAATCAAGAAATGAACCAAACAACCAAGAACCCGCCTTAGAAGTCTTCTCTTTGGAAGACTACCCAAAGAGGAGTGAGAAAGGTATTTATTCACAGGAAGAAAAATAGAGAAAGTGTTTGCAGAGGGCATCGAATTTTTTGGCGCCCAGAATTTTTATTGGTCCATCACTCTGTTGTGTGGCATAGTGCCGTGAGCTGACTTCAGAGCTAAAGGTGGAAAGAGTATTGTGCCTACTTAAAATTTTAGTGCACTGAGGCTCCAAATCCACTAAAGAAGCAGAACCAGTCCTGTCTCAGAGACAGTTCAGTAATTTGAGAAAGGCCAGATGAAATTCCAAGTGAAATAATGATCACAGAGGAAGGAGGATGAAGCAGACTATAGCCCACAGCTAGGTTGGTTTGTTTTTCATATTATCAGTGAATTCACGATGCATATATATCCAAATTGGAAATAAGCTGCCTCCTTTCTAGCTACTTCCAAACTCTTAAAGAAATAATGGAAGTAACAAAATTGATTCTTTATTCATTGGCAAGATGAAATAAATTGTATTAAGTGACCACAGGCTAGCAGTCTAATTGTACGAACATTGGGTTATGCCTTTGGTACCAAGAGCTGCAACTTTGATACACCCAAGGCCATGGCTGCTTAAAATGCCTTCATCCTATCTGGTGTAAACTTGCATGCCTTCTCTGAGAATGGTTTCTGAAGCCTCATTTTCTTCTTCATTCTCTGAGTCCCTTTCCTCTTGAGTAAAAAAAAGGACACAGGCCGCATCCATCTCTTTTAGTGCCCTGATTCATACTTGTACCTGGACCGTATATCCCAAAGTAACTTGAAAATGGCTGTTCTTCTCATTTTCATTAATTATCATTTACCTTTGATTATGTAGAAAGAGCCTGAGCTATCGAGTAATTTCTAACTGTGCCGGGATACTATTGCTCTCCTCTACCGGCTATGTGGCTTGAGCTGTTTTCCCCTTTCTAGGTCTCAGTGGACCTTTGGTAGGTAGGCTCTATTGCTCTTATCCCAAAAGTGCTCTGATGGAGCAAATTAGAAAGAAGATGGACATTGTCTCTGAGGGGAAATAATGAGTTAATGTTTGGACACACCGGGCTTGAATAGATAGGAATGTAACGACCAGGTGAGCCCATTATTGTTTCCAGTCTTACCTGAGGCTTAGTTGAAGATCTAAAGCCAAATAGCCCTGGAGTGGTAGGTACATTATCTGAACTTGTTAGTGCAGAGAGCTGTAAAACCTTCCATGGCTCCTAGCTTTCTTCAGGCCCAAGTCCAAATACGGCATGAAGTTTAAAGCTGTCTGTGTATCCCACCTCTTCTCTCCAGGTGTGATGCTGTGTATGCACAGGGTTCGAGATGACTCTGCCTTGCTGGAGATTACAGTGTAAAGCAAGTAATACTCACCTGGGTACGCACGCATAGAGCAGAGATTAAAGGTCCATAGGTATCAAGGAAAGCAACCTGAGGGGTGACCCAATCCTTAATTTTGAAGGGGAGAAAAGTCTCTCATATTATTCCCTTCAAACAATGAAATATATGTCCTTTGTATTCAGTATCTTTGGAGAAGGATTCTCAACATGCGGTGTATGCAGCTCATTGTTGATATGCTTCCGGGTATAATGCTTTTCTAGTGTCTAAGTGTCTTGCTATAATAGAGGCCTCCTCCCTGCTCTAGTCAGTGAAATAGGAAGTCCACTTAAACAGCATTCCTCTGTATATGTTTACATTATTTGCAATAGTCTTTTGCAATCTTCTCTTCTGCAAAATCTGCGAACCCCATTCCTTTAGCTGCTCTTAGTAATGTAATATTTCTAAAACTTTTTTTTAATTTAATTTTATTTATTTCTAAAGCTTTTTAGTGGAAGTGTTTCTCTTTATCAGAAGTCTCTATCAGAAGCCACGTACTATTTCATTAAAAGTAGATATCACATATTACAGGTAAACATGCCTCTGTGTAAGTAACAGAATGACCACATTCTGTCAAACAAACAATATTCTGGGAAAGATTCGTCATCCCTGTGGAGTCAGTATTTCTCTTCTACTTTTCTCTGTTGCAGTCCTGCCTTTCAGTAAAATGCAAAACTTCCATATTTGTCTTTTCTTAACCTAATTTTCACACATTTCAAGAAAGCATTAGTCAACTTTATCTTCAAATCTTAATCTTTACATCACTCAAATGATACAGATGACGTTTAAGTTCTACAATAATTTCATTATGGTTATTTTTATTATTTAAAACCAAGTTATTTTAAAATCCATTCTGTAATCTTTAAATACAGGCTAAGAAAAGAGATCTTGTCTGAGAGGGGTCATTTTCATTTCTTCCACTAATATTGAAAACTTCAGTGATTTGTCTAGGTCACTTAAGTGTGTGTGTGTGTGTGTGTGTGTGTTTCCTAATTCTACTTGACCTTACAGGAGTCTTTATTTACTCTTTTAAAATATTGACTCTAAATTTATTTTGAACTGCCTTATATTCACAACACATCCATCAATATTTTTGACCTGCTCCAGTATTTCAGATAAATTCTTTACCCAGACAGACATCAGTATTGAAACGAGGTTTTGTGAAGGCTTCCATTAGGCCTGATTTTCTTAGGGATAATGTGTGATATGGTAGTAAACATCTCGCTTTTGCTTATGTGGTACTTCTGGGAGCTGAGCAGTCTGCCCTCAGGCAAATGCATCCCACGCCAAGGAGGGATGCACCCTCATATTCTGTTAATTGATTGAAAGGGCAAATGATCTATAGGAAAAGTTGCATCATTAACTTAATTGAGGGCAAAGCCTAATTAGAGGGGAAATGAAGTAGACAGTGCCAGAGACCCAGCAGGCCTTCATCTGTGATGTCAACAAACAGACCTTGTAACTAGAACCAGACAGAGACTGCAGGCCTTCATTTACATCTTCAGTTTCAATGTGAAAACATTCACTCTGTGTGTATGTGTGTATGTGTGTGTGTATTTGTGTGTGTTTGGCCAGGAGAAAGGCAAAAATTTACATAGTTAGGTAGAAATCAGTTTCTTCTAGGTGGAGCTGCCTAGTGGGGAATCAATAGGTTTTAAACAAGTTAACTGGGTTGTTTGTGTTTGAGAGGGTAATCTGAAACACATTTGAACTTTAAATTTGGGGAAGGGGTCAATCTTATTGTCAAGAATGGCCTTAGAAGTAAATCAATCAAATATAAAGTTTGTTTTTTTTTTTCCCCCAACTTGAATGTAGGCAGATTACAGTGGGAATTTATTTGGGACCTGATTATATTACCATAGGAACAGATATGAACTATTTGAACACATTTTGATTGACACCAATTTATCCTATAATAAATAGCCTTCCTGAAATAGGTACAAAATTATAGTCATTACAGAACATAAGAGAGACTAATTCCACTGCAATGTGAGTTGGAAGTGAAGATATCTAGCTTCCTCTGTATTCTGTAACTGAACTATTTTCTAGCAAGTCCTGGCAACTTGGGTATCTTCTTAGAATCAGAAGCTGCTGTATCGTAAATTAGCAATATTAAATTTTAGATGCTTCTTAGGTGTTTTAAATTTAGGGTTCAAATCTGAACTGAGACAGGTGGTGATGGTCAGAACATGTGCTTTTTATTCTCCCAGAAAACTTTCCGTGTCCAGCTTGCCATTGAGTGCACTTTTCTCTGACTGCGGCAATACAAATAAAATCTTTCACAAGAAACACCACTTAAAAGAAATAAAGAATGCAGGCAGACATATTGTGGCTACAGACCTAGTTGTTTAAATACATAGGTATTATTTCTCAATTCAGCTATAGTCCTTGACTATAAAAATTGGGACCCATTTCTTATTTCTCATGCACAGACAGATTTCTATATTTAAATAAGAAAATTAATAGCAATGTTAATAATTAGAAAGGATGGCTAATAAAATAGTTCAGCTAAGAAAGAGAAAAGTCACACATTCATTCACTAAAACTTTATTTAGCTGAGCATACCGACCAGATGAGCAATAAAATCAGACCTTTGTATATGTATTTAAAAATCTTAATGACATTGCACAGGACACTAGTAATAATTTGCACCCATAGGGACTTAAAATTGTATCGATACACTGTCTTAGAAATCTAGATTGATAATATTTTCAGAGTTGGTTAGGAAATTCTCTTTTTCTTCTACCATTTATTTCTCTGAATACTTATACTTCTGCTTTTCAAGTTTGATTCATGCGCAAACTGCTGAAGATTTTCAAATGTCAAAACTATATCAACAGAAAGAACTAATCACAGACAAGATTTGATCTTACTGCTCATGTGGTCATGAAGAAGGAATCTAGTTGTAGCCACTAATCATCAGTAGAAACATGCATGCTTTATCTTCCACAATCTTTTCTTTATAAATGCTAAAATCACAAATTTCATCCAAAAAATAACAAAGGAATCAGTGGTCTATGTTTTGATGATTTCTTTCAGCCATAGAGTTAGACTCAACAACTGAATGTTGCATTTTGTCGAAACTCAGAGATAATCTCCTTTTCCTCTCAGATTGCATTTACTGAGAGATTGTTGTCAGATAATACAACAGGTAATTTTTAAAGTAATAATAACATATTCATTTCTCAAATTGAAATCCAAGGAGTTCTTGGCTTGTTATGTTTAGTAGTAATGTTTTTGCTACAAATCCATAAAAATCATGATATATCTTTAGCATTTTTCTCATCATGTCTTTAAAAGAGAAAATGCGAATCTGGGATAATAATTCAGACCCCTGCCATAGTAGTAGTTCTGGATTAATTAACGTAGGTTCCACAACATACTGTATTTGCTTCTGGAGAAACATTACTGAAGGCTTTTGCTACCTAAAGGGCATTGGAGAGGAAAGGGAAGTCTAGATCTCCTTGTGGCTTAGATTCTATTGCCTGAGCTAATAATAAACACTGGCTGGAATTGGGCAATGAAGAATACAAAGCGCAGACCTTCCAAATCATAGAACTCAAATTCCTCCCAGATTTTTGGATTCCACTATTAGAGAATCCAAATGCCATCACCAACCAGCACTACATAGAAGACCATAGCTTATATTTTTAAAAATTCATGTAATAATCCTAGTAATTTGTCTACATAGTGTCAAAATCTATATGATTAATATTTTTATTTTCTTCAAAATGCTTAATATTAAGTCATCATAATGTTTTTCCTCATATTGGGTCCCCATTCTTGTATTGTCAAGGAAAGGGTTGGGAATTCTTATTATTAGGAAGACCTGACTTTGAATCTGAATGGTATTTAACACTCACTAGTCATGTGTTCTTCAGCTACCTCTGAAACTTTTAAAATTTTTCATATATAAAATTGGAATAATAACATGAACCTTATTGTATAATTGTAAAAGTTCATGAAAGTTAAATGAGACAGGGGTGGGGAATTGTTTTATCAAATGAGACAGGGGTGGAGTCAACGTTTTATTCTAAGCACAACTATTCTGTCAGAAGTCACAACCTTTGTTCCCATTTCACAATGAAATGACTCCAAGTAAGTGGAAAAGGGAATAAACTGATAACAACAGAGGGAAGATCGAGAGTAGGTGTAGTCAAGAGCAAATAAGAGATTTCAACAAATTCTGGAAAGATAGGAGCCATGGACATCTGCCGACCAAAGAAACAAAGGGAAAGAATCCACATTCCAGAGAGGCCTGTGAGGAAGCTTGGTGGGAACCAATCTTCTGGGCAGCAGCACTGCGGGGGTGCTCAGAGTTTATAGCATGGAGAGTGGGAGTGAGGAATGGAGCTAAAACAGGGGGATTAAAAGAACTTCTGCCTACAGTTTGCTCCACCTCCCCAAACCCAGTCCTCAGCCCTCCTGCAGGCAGAAAGACTGGAATTGCCGCCCAGCATTTACCTCCAGGCTAAACAGTGTAAGGCTTTATGAGAGCAGGGGGAGCAGGGGTGGAGTTCACAAACTTCCCATTTAAAGCTAAGACTTCCAGTATGGATAAGGAAGATCAAATACCCCCTGCACTAGCCTTTGAAGGCCCAGCTGACCTCTGGCTTTCTTCCTGCACACAACACCACACTGTAGTGAGATGAAGTCTGTCACCTGAGCTGGAAAACCCCGTTTGCATCCTGAGGAGCATTCTTATTTGGGGGAGAATTGTGGAAACTGACCTATCTATAGCACAGCTACCTCTATCTCCACTGGCCACCTATAATAAATCAGGCCTTCATTTTTCAGTAAGAACAGAAAAACATGGATCACTAGGCCAATGTGGAGAAGCAGTAATTACAACTACGACGGATTAGTACTTATTATATGATAGATACCAGCCCACATCTTTACTTTTTTTACTGATTTAATCCTTTAGAATTAAAATCTCTGTTAGATAGGTACTATTGTAATTACTATTTTACAGTTGAGGAAACTAAGTCACATGAGAAGCATAATCATTTGTCCAAAGCCACATAGTTAATAAATGATAGAGCTGAGATTTAAAGCTAGAAGTCTAACTCCCAGAAACTACATTCTTAAAAGTTATAAAGCACTATCTAGCTCTCTTTTTAAGTTTGTTTTAAAAGTTTTTTAAAAGAGTAAGATAAGGAAATATAAATAATTCAGAGAATAGAAAAAAGGTTTGTCTTTAATTAGAGATTTGAGTGCTTATTTCATGAACACAGAAATAGCCAGAGAAAAAAGAGAGTTCTTAGAAACTAAAAATATGATTGCCAAACTTAAAAAAAAAAAAAATCGAGCAAAAGCTAAAGTCAAGAAAATCTTATATAATGTAAAGTAACACTGAAATAAGTGAAATAAAACATTAAAAGAAAACATTAGCAACATAGAGAACCATTCCCAGAAATTTAAAACTTAGTTAACAGTCGTTCCAAAAAGATAAGAAATAGAAAAATCGATGACAGGAAATTACATAAGATTTATTAGAACAAAATTTCCAAGTAGTGACTATTTCAACTTTAGGTTGAAAAAGCCCATTGTGTTTCCAGGAAGATGAATGGGGGGAAGAAAAAAAGACTCTTATCTAAAATATATCTTTGTGAAATTTTCAGCACATCAAGTTAAAGAGGAATGTTGAAAAGTTCTGGGCAAAAGTTCTGTTTATAACAGAAGAAGGACCATCACACTACAGACTAAGAGATTTTTCATCACGTATACTGGGTGCTAATAAGTCTTCGGAGCAAACCCTTTCAGGTGCTGAGAGGAAATTTTGTTGAGATCAGAATGCAGTATCAACTCAATTATAAATCAGGGATGGGGCAAAAGGAAGATATTTTCACACTAAAATTGATGAAACAAGATACAGTAGTATAAGCATATCGTTTATATCTATGTATGTAGCCACCAGAAAAACTAAAAATATCAGTAGTTGAAAGTGTACATTCTTAGAGGTGAGTATGGGGATAAGAATGTATGAGTCAGGAGACAATTTTATTGCATGCCATTTTGTACTCTGATTTTTTTTAACCATTTTCAACTATTAATTTATGTTATATGCTTTATTAAAATTGAAAATTGTATTGAAAGCACCAAGTCAATTCTTAGTATAGGTATAGATAGCCATTACATGTTGGTGACTCATGCTATATACCAAGGTACCATTTACAAACACTAGGTCTATCACATATTTGCTGTATGAACTTGAGTAAATTACTTAACTTTTCTCCACCTCAGTTGTGCCTTCTATAATATTGGAAAAAAGGAGTGGTCATTGTACTTACATGCGCTTAGAATGCTTTCACCATTCAGTAAATTTTAACAATTACTAATACCATCTAAGTTTCCTATGTACCAAACTGACTCTGTTCTTTATGATTTTACAGAAATTTTGCATTAGCCCATTGCTTCAAAACTGGATTTAGAAAGATGCTTTTTAGTTATGCAGTGGGGTTCTAAACCAATACAGAGAAACAAGATTTTTAAATGTTAAACATTACCTGCTTCTAATTTAAACAAATTAATTCCATTTAATTTAAAATTTGACTTTACCCTATCTAAAAATTTATATCCATACTAAAATCGAGATTTCATATATTTTATAAAAATAGAATGTAGTTATTAAACATTTTTGAGTCTCAAAAATTTTGACCCTTACCTCATCTGCTTTATAATTTTCCTAAAGATTGTCTTATAGGATATGACTCTTTCATACATAAGGGTTGGCACACTGTGGTTTTTAAATTGTGTTCATAGGTACTTATCAACCTTGGAAGAAAGTGTCATCATGGGAAACATATTTAATTTGTGTCTACAATATCACTGCTCCAAGGATGATGGTTTAAATAGTAAGGCAGAAGATATCCATGACCTGAAAGAGTTACAAACCATTAGTCTTCATTAAAGTACTGGCAACCTGAAGTTTCCATTTGAAATATGATTCTAAAAAATTATCAAGGTCTTTACCAAAACTACATCATTTTTTCAGAGATGACCACATACAAGCTACATACAAGCTTAGTGAAATATTGCTCAATCAAATTTGTTTGTATGCGGATTTGCTGAATGTATTAGTTCCCTATCACTGCTATAACAAATTACCACAAACTTAGTTGTTTAAAACAACACTAATTTATTATTTCATAGTTCTGGAGGTCAGAAATCTGCAGTGCATTTCACTGGACCAAAACCAAAGTGTTTGCAGGGCCGCGTTCCTCTAAAGGGTGTAGGAGAAAAGGGCCCGTTTCCTTGTTTTTCCAGCTTCAGGAGGCCATATACATTCCTTGACATGTGGCCCCTCTCTCTATCTGCAAAGTCCATCACATCTCTTCTCTGGCTCTCATCCTCCCACCTCCCTCTTTTAAGGACTTTTTTGACTACATTGGGCCCAAGCAGATAATCCAGGAATCCACCCCCATCTCAAGATTCCGAATTTAATCACATCTGCAAAAATCCCTTTCACTGTGTAAAGTTCAACATATTGGCAGTTTCCAGGGATTAGGATGTGGGTATCTTTGGGAGACTGTTATTCTGTCTACTACCACACTGAAGTATGAAATTAATCTCAATAATAGTAATCTAAAGGCAGCAATCATCTTGAAAGAAACCAACAAATGTAGTCAAAATGAATAAACAAATGATACACATTAGAACCAACCTTATACTATGACTAACACCAAGAAGAGAAAATACTACTTGACATATAACTATTATATTTGATTGGCATGGTGACTCAGGAGTTCATATTTTTAAAAAATACTTTACCTTCCTGGATGCAATGTATTAATGAATATGTGGGAGGTAAGAAGAGGATGGGGAAGTTAGGGAGGGAGGGAGTAAAGCATGACTCATTTATCATTTTATATCTGAATGACTCATGAAAGTTATAAAACGGAAACTTTATTATCCACTAAAATAATTGCTCAATGCAATCCAAAGTAAAGGTCAAGAAATCAGATTTTGAATGGCATATGGTGGGAAGAAGAGCTTTGGATCCAAGACCTGTCTCTTATACATGACCTTGAACAAGTATCCTAACTCTCTAAGCTTTGTATCCATTTCAATAAAATGGGGCAGTAATATCTGCCAGGTAGATAGGATTAAGGGTCTAATATAGTCCTCTTAGTCTCATGGTGAACAGTGAGTTATAGTCTCCTCAGTGTCTACCAATACATTAATCCTCAATATATAACCATCCAAGTTTTTTATCACATAAATTATCTGTCTTCAGATAAACTACATCAGACTACTCTCATTTAGGAGTCACTAAGCTGGAGAGTCATTTATTATTTTTTATGGTTTCATTGAGTCTCAACAGACATTTCTGAGGTTAATTCTAACCAGTCATCCAAAATTAATGTAAAAGCCTCCTGTCCAATTCAGACACATATATAACTTTGTTATATTTCTGTTTTGTACTGGTTGCACCAAAATTTAGGGCTAAGTGATTTTAAGTAGCTGAATGACATGACGTTTTCTCTGGTGAAATACTGTTCACCATCATTTCTAGGACTCCCTCCAATTCTCTAACTTGCATTAGTATTTCAATAGAATACAATATATACTCTATCTAATGTAGTATGAAGTACAAAATCTTTACGTTTTTTTCTCTTAAAATTTTGCAGACATATGAGCATTATTTTTTCTACACGCTATAATTGAAAATTGCTTTCCCTCTATCATTGCTTTTGACCTCAGGATCTGAACCAGATATTCAGGAAAAATAAAGCCACATGAAATTATAGAATCTCAGCATTATAAGTCCCCTTGACAGTCATTTAGTACAATCTCTTAAGAATGTTTAAATTTTCCATGGGCTGATGGTACAAATATCCATTTTCTTAATGAAATGTGTGATAATTAAGGCTTGTTGAAGACAAAACCTTCTGACATTGTCATCTAACACATAGAAAACTGTGTGGTATTTTAGAACTTCTCAAGTCATACCCAACATATGGCATACAACCTACATGCATATTTCAAAGCTGATTGTAATTTGAAATAATGAAAAAACAGATTTGCAAATAGGGTTTGCATCTCTCTCATGAAACCTGAAATTGTTCCCCATTTCGTAAACCTGAGTCCTGGAAAGCAGCCCATGAAGTTTAGTAAATCATCCTTAATTAGACAAGTGCTTGCCCAGATCCAAGGGAGACTGACAAATTATCAGGTTTGAAGGATTTTTACCATTACATCTTGAGATACATCTTGAGATATATATATAAAAACATATATAATATATTTAATTTTTGTTTAGATATTAGATATTAATATATATAAATATAAATAAAAAATATATTTAATTTTTTGTTACCTACTGATAATTACATTCATATAGTCCAATGACATTTATATACCCTCTGCTCAGAAGACAATTAATTCAAATATCAAGGTGGATTTTTTCAATATTTGTTTTAAAGATTTTATTTTTAAGTAATTGCTACACCCATTGTGGAGCTTGAACTCACAACCCTGAGATCGAGTCACATGCTTTACTGACTGAGCTAGTCAGACGCCCCAGATTTTTCAACATTGAAAAAATAATTAAGGCACTGCAATTTTTTAATCAACGATTAATTAAAATGTATTTAAGGAGGAAAATTATCAGAGAAGCTTTGAAGAAATTAAGAAACACAGCAGTTTTTGCAGTGAATGGTCTGAGGACTGCCAGCATCAGGTGGCCGAGGGGACTTGTTAAAAATGTACCTGCCAAGCCCGCTAAGTCAGATTAGGGGGTGCGTATCAGTAACTGCTGCTTTAATAGGTGAGTATGACTCCAAGTACACTATAGTATGCAAACTATTCATTCAACCACAAATATTTGTTGAGTACCTACTATGTACTAGGCACTGTTCTAAACTGGGGATTAGCAAACTACCACCTGAAGACCAAATCCAGACTGCCACCTATTTTTATATGGTTTATGAACCAATAATAGGTTTTATGTTTTTAAGTGGTTTAAAAAATCAAAAGAAGAATATTTTCTAACACATAAAAATTATGTGAAAGTGAAATTTTAGTGTCTATAAATGAAGATTTATTGGCACACAGCTACACTCATTAATTTCAATACTGTCTGGAAGGGGGCACTGGCTGGCTCAGTTGGTAGAGCATGTGACTCGATCTCAGGGTTGTAAGTTCAAGCCCCACGTTGGTAGAGATAACTTAAGAAAAAAAATTAAATCTTTTTTAAAAAAGTATAAAAAAGTCAATATTGTCTGGATGTGTTCATGCTACAAAGGCAGAGGTCAGTAGTTGTGACAATCTATGACACACTCTTTCACTTCACACTGCTGCTAAGCACAGTACAAATAACAGTGACAGTTATAACTCAACAGCTCTGCAAGTATCATACATATCTCCGTACTGAGGCATTTTATTCTGATTTTTATTACCAACATAAATCCATCATGTCAAAACAAGACAATAAAATAAAAGTGGACTTTGAATGTCACACATTTAAGGCACAGTTGAGTGTGGATTATTTTGTTATGAAATTAAATGGCAGCGGCACCTGGGTGGCTCAGTCATTAAGCATCTTCTCCTTCTTCCACTCCCCCTGCTTGTGCTCTCTCTCTCTGTCAAATAAATAAATAAAATCTTTAAGATCTTAAAAAAAAAAAGAAAAAAAGAAATTAAATGGCAAAGCGCTGTTTTGTTATTCAAAGACAATATAGCTATACTAAAAGAATACAACATGCTTCAACATTACTAGACCAAGTACTAATTACAATATTTTCAACTTGCAGGAAAGCAGAAGGCAGGAAAATTAGAAAAGTTAAAATACCTCATCTTATCAGAAATTTTTCACAAAATAAAGTATTACAATGAGCTGCAACCAAAACGTTATATTTGTTAGCCATGCAAGAAAACATATTTATTGAGGGTGATGTAATTAAATTGACTTTGATACAATAGCCGAAGTAACATGTCTGGAGAAAACAAGCTTATTTAAGAGTAGTAACCTATTGGTGAGAATGCTTAGTCAAAAACTTGAGAATATTGAGGGCAGCATCAATAGCCAAATAATATACAAAGCAAATGATTTTGAATAATTTTACTTGGCTTTTGATGAATCGACAGATGTTTGTTGTTCAGCTGCTTTTCATTTGAGGAGGCAATGCTTAGTTTGAAGTGGCTGAAGAATTAGCCTTTATGAAGAGTTAACATATAACAACTATAGGCAAGAATATTTTCAAAAATGTTGAGAAAACACAAATTCAGTACAACCTGAATTGGAATCTGCTAAGATGTGTTAAAACTAATAGTGGTAAAAATGTGCATGGAGGGCACCTGGGTGGCTCAGTTGGTTAGGCGACTGCCTTCGGCTCAGGTCATGATCCTGGAGTCCCGGGATCGAGTCCCACATCGGGCTCCCTGCTCAGCAGGGAGTCTGCTTCTCCCTCTGACCCTCCTCCCTCTCATGCTCTCTGTCTCTCATTCTCTCTCTCGCAAATAAATAAAAAAAAAAAAAATTTAAAAAAAAAATTAAAAAAAAAAAAATGTGCATGGAGCAGAAAATGATTTAGTTGAAAAAATGTGAAAAGTTTATGAAAATGTAAAATGTTTAAAGCCTATGTTTATTCATTGTATTATTTCATCAGCAGAGCTTTGCAGAAAATTAATCTACCATATGCTTCTGAACCAGTAGCGTCAACAGCAAACTCCATTCACTCTTGTGGGCTAACCATCATCATCAGTTCTATGAATTTTTGTCATAAATAGGAGATGAATATTCTGACTTGGCCTATCACACAGAAATCTGATGGTATAACAGTGAGAAAGTTTGTGATTTCTTTTTTTTTTTTTCTTTTTAAGCTCAGGGTCAAGATTTTTAAATTTTTATGGATGAGAATTACCTTCAACCACTATTTTCAAACACTGAATGGCCTCGAAGTTAGCTTTTGCTGCGGACTTGATGTTGTTTCTTTATGAATTCAACCTAAAATTACAGGTCAAATAATACTGTATGAGAAACTTGTACTGCAATAAAGTCATTTTGACAAAAACTAACACTGTTTGAATCACAAGTCATGTCAAGCTACTCTATTCACTTCCCATTCTATCAAAGGTTAAAGTAAGGAGCAAGATCTCCATTCCTACACAAATGTGTAGTAGATATATCTTCTGGACTCCATAACATTTCTGAAATATGATTTAAGTGTGAGGAAATTTCCATATTTCAAAAATCCATTGAAATGTGTAACTGGGGAGCTTCCAACATTCAAGTGGAAGTTAATAATCTGCAATGTGATCATATGCTAAAATGAAAATATCAAGAGAAGAATCTAATAGAATACTATAAATGCCCTCCAAATGACGAATATGCTCAATTAAAGTCAGATGCTAATGGATAACTTCTGTCTGAAAGGACATTTTTAAGGGAGAAATAAATAAAATCTCATACGCATTTTACAAATCAGCATTAGCAAATAAACATTTACAATCAATTTTGAAGATAGAGAACTAATTTTTTTTAAGATTTTATTTATTTATTTGACAGAGAGAGAAACAGTGAGAGAGGGAACACAAGCAGGGGGAGCCGGAGAGGGAGAAGCAGGCTCCCCACTGAGCAGTGAGCCCGATGCGGGGCTTGATCCCAGGACCCTGGGATCATGACCCGAGCCGAAGGCAGACACTTAATGACTGAGCCACCCAGGTGCCCGAAAACTAATTTTGAACTAATTTTTAACCCTAAGTGAAATGTTATCACCTCCCAAAAAGAATTGTATTCTTCTTATTAGTAGATCTATATTACAAAAATTATACTTTGTTATTATCATTTAAAATTTTATCAATGCAAAATTTGTAGAAAATTTTACTCTCTTACATAATATTCTTGATTTTGCCTCTTTGCCCACAAAGCCTAAAATATTTACTATCTGGCTCTTTACCGAAAAAGTTTTCTGACCTCTTCTCTGAATCCCCACTGACTATAATCCCTTTGGGGGAAAGGACTGGGCCCTACACATTTTGCTTCTTCCTCAGTGACCAAAACAATTGTTGTCACTCAATGGATGATAATGGTATCTGTAACTAGACAGAGCTTTGCAATGAGTTGAAAAAAGACCCTTTTGACTGTTAAAATGATGATAATTATTATGATTTTGATATAATATTAGGTAGGAATTGCTCTCTTTAATATGTTTTTGGAAATAAATTCAAATTAAATTAATAATAAATCATTAATCAAAGCAATTGCAAGCAATTTCTAACAAATTAATTCTGTCAACTTCTCCACAGAGAATTAGTGGATACAAGGGATATATGGATAATATGCAGAATCTGATTTGGTTTGTTTGTTTTATACAAAGGAAAATGATTTCCACCAAACATAACTTAAACGTTGCATTTTAAAGGAGCTCATTTTATGGTGTATGTTTGTATTTCGAGTGGAAAATTCTATTCTAGAAATCCAGTAGTCAAATCACAGTGCTAGGAATAACGCTATTTCCATACATTAAATTTACATAATTGAGCATGCACATTGAGGATATATGAAGTACTTGCAAATTATCCCCTTTCTCCCTCAATCTTATACATATCAATCTATTTCATAACTGATTGTTCATCCCTACTTCCACTGCCTTTTTATTTTTCTCATTGTTCTCCTGTCTTGGTCTCTGAATCACTTGATTGTACTCAATAAATATTTGTTAAACGTTCAATGACCAAACCTGAACTGGGTCCCTGTTGAAAGTACTGTTATCAGGTTGGTCCCATTCACTCAACTCTTTCCTATCCATCCACCAGACTCAAAATGATCTCTCTAAAATTCAAAACAGATCTTGTCAATCCCTGGCATGATGATCTCTCCTTGGTGCCTTCGGTTTAAAACCCCAAATCTTTAACATGATATATAAGACCTTTCAGAATATGACCCACATCTACTTCAGCTTAATTCCAACCACATCCTGTACAGATTTCCCTTGTACCTATTCTCAGTGTTCCCAAAGCATCAGGATTTTCATTTTTCCTTTAAAATGCAAAAGCAAAAATGTTTTTGCTCATGTGGTTGATTCTATTTACATTCTGGCCCGCTCTTTTCTTGTTCACTTTCTGCATAGTTCTTTATTTTCAAAGGTCTTGTCCTCTGAAGGTATTTCCCTTAGTCCATGCTCCCTGCACCCAAGTCATGTGCTTGCCCATAGCTCCTCTCACGCTAATGCATAAACATGTGTTTATTCATCTGGCTCACCTTGAGCTCCTTGAATGCTCCAGTCATTCCTTCACCCATCCATTTATGTGTTGTGTTCTCATACTTATTATAATGTCTAGAATATAATCAGCTCTCAAGTATATATCTTCTGAATCGAAGCCAAGCCATCATAGGAAGTAAGGCCCTGGGCTTAATGGAACAAAAAAAGTAACTAATATTTACAAAGTGCTGTCTATGATTTAAAAAAATCTTTCATATTTTATCCTCACAGCAACACTCTTAGGTGGGTATCTTTGCTCCCTTTTCACAAATGAAGGAACTGAGATTAAGTTATAGACTCAAAGTCATCGCAAGGGAGGGTTTGAGCCAGGTTCCAAGCTTAGGTCTGTCAATTATACTTCCATGCTCTACAAATCCACCTACTGGGCAATGGACTTTGACAAATATGTTACTTTTCCCCTTGGTTTCTAATCTGCTAAATCTGGCTAATCTAAATCTGGACTAACTCCTACCATGATGTTAATGGGTTCATATGCTGGCACTCATTATCACTTCCCAGAGAGAATATTTTAACATCAAGGAAATATTCTACAGACGCTATTTTCAGCCTAACTGGGGAGATATTTGGGGGGTCATGATCTTTCCAAGGTTCAAGGAATCAGGGAAGAAGGTGCCTGGTTCAATTAGTGGAATTCAGATATGTGACTTTACATAAAAATTAACACTAAAAGCATATATTGACACTGTTACTTATAAAGAGTAATAAATGTAATATACAACCCTCAGGTATAGTATATAATCCACACAGCTGGCCCCAGAAACAGAATAAAGAAAGTGCTGGATCCTCAGACTTATTTGCTAAAATCCCAGGGAAACTTATATAAGTATATTAAAAAAAAACAAACAAACTATCGATAGCTGCCATTCGTAACATTAATATCTTCATTTACTGAGCACTGTGTGCTAGGTAAGGTGGTAGGCATTTATTTTTTACACAAACCTGTAAGAGAGGTACTATCATACAAATTACCTTAACCCTGGCATAGGCAGGTTTGTGTGCTAAAATGTCTAAAATTTATCTAAGAATACCTCTCATACAGGAAAATGTCAAGGTTCAAAGTCAATGCCCAAGTTCTTTCCACCATTTCATGCTCTAGGGTCCTAGACTTCTTAGAAAATAGTGCACCATCCATCTCAAGACACGCTCAACACAAGAATCAGATCAGGGCCTTTGCAGGACTGGAAGAGGAATAGGGAGGAAGTGGGGGGTGGGGCGGTGAATGTGAGTGTGGGGGGGTGTGTGGAGAGGTAGAGGGATGCATGCACAATAAAAGAGCTCTGGAAGTAATGGAGTGTGATGGGCCACTGAGGGGATACAGTTTTACCTCTCTTTATCTAAACTTCCTTCTGACCCCTATTCTGAGTGTGAAGGAGACACTCACATGCCCTCAGAAGGTCAGGGTTATTTGCTGCTGTGGAATTTAGCCAGCATTCTCAGTACCCATCTCCACTTTTTATTGGAGGGAAATATGGGATTGAAGGACGACTTGGGCCATAGCTGGACATTTTCCACAGACCATTTTGGAGAGGAGATGTGTCCTCAGAAAACATCCCCTTATGGGTTTCTAACACAACAGAATCAATATATTTATTGAAGAAATAAAAGATTTGCTGACACCCACCACCAGCACAAATCAAAGATGTGTGGGTCTAGAGCACATTTTCTTTTTGTTGTGCTGCTCTGCCTTTAATTATTATTATTTTTTTTAAAAATTACTAAATGAACAGTGCCTTTTGGAAAAAAAGCAAATACTACCAGGTTCTATTAGGCAAATAGTGACAATGGCCTCCTTATGTCCTTCTTTTCTGTGTCCTCGGGAACAGCCTATTCATGAGCCGTTTTTTTAAATGACATTTTTCTATACATATTATTTGCTACTTAACTCTTTTCATTCAAAAGTTTTCACACATTATAGACCCACCCCTGTCTTTCTCTGTTCTTTCTTTCTTTCTCTCTCCTCCTCCTCCTCCTCCTCCTCCTCCTTCTTCTTCTTCTTCCTCCTCCTCCTCCTCCTCCTCCTCTTCTTTTTAATGGCAATGTAGTATCCCATAGTTTGGTTATGGTATAATTTATTTAACCAGGGCCTGTTTTTGATTGCCTACAGTACTTTATAATGAAAAAGAAAAAATCTGGACAGAACATATGTGCCTCTGGATGAACTTTTCTAACATAATTTCAGAGACAAAGGGTATTTGCAATGCAGATAGATTCTCAAAGTGTTTAACATCATCTAAATGAATGTTAGAAAAGATCTGTGAGAAAATTTTAAAGCCTGACAAGGATTACTCCTGTGAATTCTTGCAGATGTAATTTTGACAACAATTTTTAAAGAAAGAGTGAATAATGAAGATGTGCATGCAACCATTAAAAACTGAGGGGAAAATGGAGTAAATAACCTGAAAATCAAGTCTTTGTAATCACTCTAACTTTTCTCCTTCTCATAATCTACTTTGTTCTTAAAAATCTACAGTTTCCACAAATCTTTAATATTTGATTTCTAAATCTGAGAATAGCTTTTAAATATAGTGGTTAAATTCTTGAATATAGTAGCACCACAAATCAAGAATACTACATTTGTATCTTGGAGATTTAGAATAGTACAAACCAAAAAAAAAAGGACAAACTATCTTTGCAAAAGCTTCTCTTAGATCAATCACAATACTTGTATTAATTTTATCTGAAGGAGAATTTGTATTTAAGGTGTAATCCAATTTGCTTATAATGCCCATCATATCAAATATTCTAGAAAATGTTTAGTTGGATTTCTACTGAAAGAATTTCATTTTTTAATAGCTACTATAGTTTTTCATTTTACTATAGCTGTGATAATTTGCATATTACATTTATTTATGAGTATATCCTTGCTAAAATGTAAATTATCGTAACGATTGCTTTGTCTTATTTATTTTTACCGCTCCCCATTTCAAGCACCGGCCTCAATCAAGTCATCAAAAATGGGTTTCATATATCTTTTTGGAGCAAGAACTGTAGAAATTGTGTACGATGAAAGGTTTTAACTACTGTTAAAGAGAAAAAGAAATGACATGGTTTATTTTTAAAGTGTGCGCTCACACACACAAAGTAGTAGAGTTGAAAGGAGAGAAAAAAGAGTAAAAGTTCATTGGAACCCTGTGATTTATAGGAAAAGGCTCAGCGAGCTCACATAAAAACCAAAGGGGGGAAGTGGTCGGACATTGGGTCAAATCTCCATTCAATGTTGTGTAATAAAAGGCTGACTGTAGCCTTTCAGCCTTGCTTCTAGTCATAGACAATGGCAATTGCAGAGCAAGACTAATAACAGGATTTAGCATAAATCCACCACAGGAAGTGAACAGTTGTACTGGCAAATAATTAGCCAGGAAACATTTTATAGCAGCATCAGGATGCGTCCATGAGCTTTCAGACTCTCAATGCATTTGTGATCATGAAAACATAATTAGTTCTCAGTGATTGTAATTTTTGTGTGTGTTTGTTGAAGGATAGTCCTTTTCCCCTCCTTTCTTTTCACAAGCAGGCCTTATTTTTCCTGTCCTAATTTAGCAGCCCCAGTGAGGGTTTTGAAGTCTCAAGGGAGGGGTTTAGAATGTTCTCTTTTTTCTCCTGCTGATGCTTTTTTATTGCAAGGTGGATGGTGTTTATTTTGCACAGCTAACAAGTGAGTTCAAAGCAACACGTTGCTCTTGAACTCCTGCCAGATTCCCAAAGCTGAAAGCCCCCCTGCTTGGTAGAGCCGACCTGTACTATCAAAGCCTGACTAATTTGCAAAGGAATGTCAAAATGACTGGTGCACCGCATTTTCCACCACCCGCTTCATTTGACACTTAAAGGAAAGCTAAGTGGGAGTGTAAAAGGAAGGAAATTCATTCAAGGCAGCACACCCTATAATGTGAATTAATTTCACAAGAAAAATGGGAGCTCTCTGCTGAGTACTTCCCGTTTTCATCTTCTTTGCTCTTTCTTTTAGCTACTGTTTTCGTAAGGGCTGCTAATAAACATTACGTTTCTGTTCTCACATCATCCATATTAAGAGTAAATGCTGTCATTAGACTTGGCTCTGAAATTCTCTGTGTCAGAGTGCCTACGTGAGGCTGCTTCATCTGAGTCAGTCACACCACTTAAGCAGCAGCCCCAGACAAATGCTAGATTCAGGCCAATATTTTCTCCTTCCAACGCTTAAAAAAAAAAATCATTTCAATCAGAACCAAGAGATCTATGTTTATGAGCAAATACAAATTATTGCTGGAGGAGGCAAGACTGATGAAACAAAGTCCTAGACTGAACTTCTGAAGGTGTAATTCAGACATGATTGGGAATTCAATTCAGCTCCCATATGTATTGATGCTAAAACAAAGGTCAAGTAAATACGAGACTTTGATTTGGTTTAGTCAAATTTTAATCTGTGTCCTGATTGCACTTGATAATCTCAAACTTGTATTGAAAATACGATATTGGCATATTCTCACCAAGTAAGATCATCTGCAAATCATTTCCTTGGCATGGGCCCTAGAACTTCATTTAAGCTTATACCTGATTGTTTTCCCAATGCATTTGCATGATTTCTATAAATTACTGCGGTCATCACCTTGGTGAACAGTAATCTCACCTTTAGATTGTCCCCCTTGCGTGAGTTTTAACCATGCATTTCTGTACTGTTACCCTGTGCCCGACACTGAACTCTGTATCTCCACGTGTCTTATCTCTGTTATCAGAATGTGAGGTCATCTGGAGGTGAATCTTCTGGCAATGCCTCAGTTGCTTGGAAGTGAGTTACTGAGGTATGGGCATGCTGTAGTTGTCTAAAAGTGAACACATATCAAACAGAGTACCATGCGCTAAAGGATGAAGGCTGTAGTCCGACAAACCCAGGTTTGGATTACAACTGAAGTACTTAATAGTTATGTGACCAAGACTAAGTAATGAAATTTTCGAAGCCTTAGCTTCCTCATGTGTACAATAAGGCTAATAACAGCCCCTACCTTGTGGTTTATTGTGCTCCATCCTGTGCATGTCAAATAGTAAGCACTCAATAAATATTAGCTATTGCAAAATCGTAGCAGTTCAGAAATTCTGTGCTGCAAGAATCAGGAATTTCCTCAAGTGGGCTTTAAAAATAAGAAACACCTTATCTAATGGGACAGGAATCTAGAAGTAAGCCAGGCTCCAGGCTTGGTGCAATCAGATCTTCAGTTTTGTCTTGGCAATGCTCTTGGCCTTCTTTTTTGGGTGAGTTTCATCCTTAGGCTGGCTCCCCTGGTGGTTGCAAAATAGCTGCCAGCAACAACTAGGAGAGCCATCTCCTTTGTTCAGCTTCAGCAGAGGAGATAGGAGATAAAAGTGATTCCTCAGCCATGAAATGAAACTTCTCCCTGCCGTATGACTGGGAAAACCTTAAGCTCTATGCCCAGCCAGTGTGGCATGATGGCAGTCACCAGGTACCCTGATTATTTTAAGCCTGGTTTCCCAGGCTCATTTCTTGTAAGGGGGAAGAGACTTTCACGATGGCCCATACCAGTAAGGATCTCACCCTGGAGCTGAAGATGGAGGTCATCTTTTCCTGGGTCACATGAGCTGGAGGCAGAAGGGTGGCTGCATAAACCAAGTTGGAGTTCTATTGGGATAACTGAGAGGAATGATGGGGTCTATCAGTCTGCGTTCCATAAGGACAGAAAGGGTACACTAAACTGTGTCATGTAATCAAGTTCTAATGATAAAGGTGAGAGCAGGGTGTTTGTTTTAGTTAGCAACAGACAGGAGCTCTTCCCATCCCTAAGCCTGAAGGAAGAGGGAGAGAAGTAGGGCTAGAACTACATCATTTCTATTTTTTCTACAGTGAATGTGTACAGTTTTTATAATAAGAGAAGGTGATAAGTTATTTTGTAGAGGCTATTTTCATTTGTTGAATCGTTGTGTTAATTTTCTATGAAATTTATGTGTGTGTGTACATATATACCAACTTATTCAGTACTGTATTTGATCCTTTTATTTTTTTAAAAGATTCATTTATTTATCTTGGAGAGAGAGAGAGGGAGAGCTTGTGCGAGCGGGGAGAGGGGCAGAGGCAGAGGGGGAGAGAGAGAGAGAGAGAGAGAGAGAGAGAATCCTGGATCAGACTCCCCACTGAGCATGGAGCCTGGCACTGGCCTGATCCCAGGAACCCCAGATCAGGACCTGAGCCAAAATCAAGAGTCAGACGCTTAACCAACTGAGCCACCCAGGCACCCCTATATTTGATCCTTTCAAAGATAGATGGCCCTGAGATAATTAGGAAAAACTTTTTTCTATTTAGCTAATAAGGGAAATAAAAGTGCCTAATGCTGTTCTAAGAGACATTTTTTTTTTTCTGGACATAGTTAATATTATTTAAAATGACCAGTTACAACTTAAGCTTCAATTATGTTTAAAGTTCACGGAAGTGCTGGATGATTTTTATGGGCCAGCAACGGGACAGCAAGATGAAAAAGATAATGCAATTATCTTTGAAGGGCTCACAAAAATGTGAACACAGATGTAGATGTGCACATACACATACATGGCTGAACTGGGAATGGGACGAGCATTCCAGAGTCAGGGGAAAGGTCGGAGCACGGAATGGCATCTGAGTGAAGCTTGCAGGCCGAGTAAGCTCATGATACTACTGCATACTCAGCACACATGATGTGTGCAGGAGATGCTGTTAAGTTTGGTGAGGACTTGAGCACATGGGAAGGTGTCGAATGAGATGGGCCTGTATTGTCATGTTGCAAAGTTGGGTGTAAGCTCTGTAGCCAGTGAAGAGGCATTACCAGGCTTTACTCACCAAATTAGATGATCACACAGGTTGTCGTTGCAGAAAGAAAATTCTAATGCACTAAAGGAGGAAACTGGGGGCAGATAATGTTTTCAGGAGGCTCTCTGAGATGGAGAGAGCAAAAGGCCTGAATCAGGATCCTGGGATGGGATAATGTGATAAAGGGGACCCATTTGAAAGATGTTTCTTGGTGAGCGAACAGACTTGATAAATAAGGGCACCAGAGAAGTTAAGGGTGCACTGCTTTCCCACTCAATCAATGCTTCCTAAGAGATGTCCTTCGCATATGGTCAGCTGTCACCTATCCGTTTATATCCTCCGGACTTCTGTCTTCGGGATTGATGTACATCATCCAGCATCTACCCGTTATAATCACCTGGCTGTCCCATAAGCATTTCAAAGTCAACAGATTGGATTAAAGCAGAAATTGTAAACTTCCCTTCTAAATACACTCTGTTACTCAAAAGGAGTCTCCATGAGTCTTTCATTTGCCTCCACCCTTGCACTTAATCAACAGGTCTGGCTGACATTTACCCCTGAAATATATTTTTCCAAATCTTCCCTTGTTTTTCTGTCAATACCATTGCTATCTCTGAGTCATCCATTTACTTAAACACCCTCCTTCCTTTATTCCATCCAATTCATCCAAACCTCCTTCCAGTTTTGTCTCCTAAAATTCATTTTACTTCTGCCTTGATGGTTCAGGCCATCGCCATTGCTAGCTATTATTAAAATAATAAAATAATAATTAGAATAATGCTTTGTAATCTCCTCACCAGTTCAGTTCCTCAGCAAATTTCACCTAGCCTATTAAGGCATCTATCACCAGCTCCTCTGCTTCTCATTCAGGCCATCTTCCATCTTCCACCACCCCTACTTCCCTCCCCCTCAGCGGGCCATCTAAAACACAATCTGCCCACACCACACCTCTGCTTACCACCTTTCACTGTCTGTCACCAACACTAGGCCAAGATTTGTAGCAGGGCTGACAGTGTTCTTAAAGCCTCCACCTCTTTCTCCCCACCAAGTCCCACTGCTCTTGGTTTCACTAAGTAGTTTCTAATTACATACGTTAGCATAACCATAAATACAAGTTTCCAAAATCAAGGCTATTTAGTCATTTCCTGTTCTTTTATGCACAACCTGTGGTTCTTCAATACCTCTAATTATTGAATTAGAATATATTACCACATTCTGTACGGAGCACACAGTAGTCCAGTATTCTGGGATAATGATAATTACAAATGTAGTTCTAGAATTCTGTATTGAGATCCTGAAACTTTAATGGCATTTCCACAATTGAATTATGGCACAAGCACTATGGTTCAAGTTTATCTGGTTTATTTTTCACCCTGGTAAGTAATAATAGCAATAATAATGATGATGATAGCTACCATGTATTGAGGACCAGCAATGCCCCAGCTGTCAGTAAACACAGTTGACTCAAACAGTGCAGGGGTTGGGACACCAAGCCCCATGCAGTTGAAAATCTGTGTGTAACTTCCGACTCCCTAAAAATTCAACTGCTAGTAGCTTATTGTTGACTGGAAGACTTATCAGTAACATAACAAGTTGACTGGCACATATATTGTATATTATATGTGTTACATACCTTTCATTAAAGTAAGCTGGAGGAAGGAAAATATTATTAAGAAAATCAGAAAGGGGGCACTTGGGTGGCTGAGTCAGTTAAGTGTCTGCCTTTGGTTTGGGTCATGTTCCAAGAATCCCAGGATTGAGCCCCACAACAGGCTCCCCGCTCTGCAGGGTGTCTGCTTCTCCTTTCACCCTCCCTCTTCTCCTGCTCTCTCTCTCTCTCTCACTCTCTCAAATAAATAAATAAAATCTTAAAAAAGAAAATCAGAAAGAAGAGAAAATGCATTTACAGTGCTCTACTGTATTTATAAAAAAAAAAAATCCACAGGTAAGTGGATCCATGCGATTCAAACCCATGTTGTCTAAGGATCAACTATACTTTATGTTATCTCAACAACTCTCAAAGTATGTATTATTGTCTCCATTTTACAGATGAACAGACTAAGCCCCAAAGAGCCTCAGGTTCTTCCCCAAAACAGTAATGCCAAAATGAAGATTCAACCCCAAATCTCTCTGATTCCAAGGCTCATTCTCTTGCTACTATGAGACAATATTTAACAAAAGTTTATGAAATCAATAAATAAGTACATTAATTATAATAACAAAGTATATTAATTTATTTTTACCTATTTTTGTTGAACAGTTGGCCAGTGCTTAATCACTTACAGTAATGCTCAAAGGATAGCAACATAATATCTGTAACTTTGCACTTGGCTGTAGAATTCCCACTTAAATTAATTGCGTGTCAAAAAAGCCAACCTTAAACATACCTGAGTGTCTGCCTGTATGGATCCTCAGGTAGGCTTCTGGCCATTATAAACCTCTTCAGGGAAGACTGGGTCAACTGCTCTCCCCCATGCACATTAGGTCAGAGCCCCCTCCTTGTACAATGTTGCAACCCTTGGTCTTCTTCCAACATACAATTTTTTTAAATTATAATCCAGTAAATTTTTCTATCATTATTTCTTCAGGAATATCTCCCACAGAGAGGAGGGAACTGGTCTGCCTTCTTCTCTTTGTCTCCTCTCATCTAGCCCTATGCCTGGCGCAGTACATTTGCTTTGCATCTATCAGATGAGTGAATGCACGCACGAAAATGGCGAGGAACACAGATATGTGAAAATCCTTTCAATGTTAGGAGTCATCAAACATGGATCACAGGTACTGAGGAATGGGAGCTGTTGAGAGAGGTAAATATTCAATTTCAGAGTGCCATGATAGGTATAAACAATAATTAGCAGGAAGTATAGTGAGTAACCCAGTGTGTTGCCAAAAGCAGTCTTATGATGGAAATGTAAATAATTTGATTACGGTCAGTTCCTAGTTATATGAGCTTGTTTTTTAATGGCTTGACTAAACGATTCAGAAAGTTCTCCTGATAATAACCGCATATTTTTTCACTTACTGCTTTGTAGATAAAAACATTAACTACATGGAAGCTTCCTCAAAGACACCATCCGCATTGCTCTCTCGTATAACTTAAATATCTCTGTGCTCATGACGTAAAGGGCCTTTGCAGTCGCAACCTTCTATCGTACAATTTCTGGTTTGGCTCATGTATAAAATGAAACTAGGGAGGAGAGTGTGATCCAGAATTAGGCAGGGGTATTACGCTTTCTATCTAAATGGTGTCCTGGTTCAATGTCTGACTGGGAAGAACGGCACATGTACAGCAGACCCCACTTTGTTTCAAAAACCAGCCAGTCAGAAATTGAAAAAAGTCTCATGGAATCCAGGAGCTTATTTTTTTCACTGGTACCTTTTTATCATGATGTAGAAACCGATGATTATAGGGGAAAAAAAAAAAAACAAACTTGTGAGGAACATGAGCTTCTCATGTAGAAAATTTATTGCTATAGTCAAAGCCATAAAATTATGTGTATGATCTACAACAAGGCAATTGCTTCCCGGGGCCACAGGTGGTTTATCTTTATAATGTCTGATTGCCTTTTGTGGTAGCCAGACTCCCAGACGACCTCCAGTGATCTTCACCTATTGGAGTTCACACCCATATAGAGCCCCCTGTCATATCACACCAGGGCAGGTCTGTGACCAACAGCATTCAACAGAAGTAATGGTATGTTCCTTCTGAGATTAGGTTATTAGATGATGATGCCTCTTCTCCTTCTTAGAAAAGCTGCTTCCAGATTCCAGACCCTCAGAAATTGTGAGATAATAAATGGTTTAAGCTGCTAAGGTTAAGCATAATTTCGTACACAGCACATATCTCAGAAAATCCTTAGGAGGGTAAAGTAAGAGAAAGTGCTTAGAAAAATGATAATAAAAGTGCTATCCGACAGCCAACACATCATCATGGCTAATTCCACCTCCCACTAACTCTAATAGTAGACACAGTGTCTCAAGTGTCTGAAGAGAGATTTCAGTGTAACAAATTCAGCTATGAATATGTTCTCCTCAAATCTCCTAAAATAAAAGAAATACCACAAGCTGTGTCCACTATTTTGGACAAACTAAAATTTACTTTGTTCTGCTTTCACAATGAAAATTAAACTATAGTGATTTGTTTTTATAAGAAATTTTTTTATGTTTATTTTTCCTCAATAAAGAGATAGTACTCTTTAGCACTAAGAAGATAATCCTGATGGAATAAAAAAAAATACTAACATTCCATTCATAATTTTAGCGTTCACTTTAAAATCGATACAGTGTGTGACCATCACATATGTATAGCCAGAGATATCCCCCAAGAAATGCTTATCTTTTAAAGCTAACATCTTGGCATTGTTCTTCCAAACTGAAACTGGTGATATCCCCAATAGTCAGCCTGTAGGAAAAAAAGAAAAAGGAAACAAACATACCATTATCTAAAGTAACTTTAGGATGAAAAATTATGATAACAGTTAATGCTTTATGGCTTTAAATTCTAGGATTAATATATTTCAGAAATGATTTAAACTCCAGGATTAATATAATTCTGAAAGTAGTTTAAAGAAAACTATTTCTGGCAATAGCTGGTCTACTACAATACTATGCTTCATTTATGACTCATTTTCCAGATGAAAAAAAGTTTTAACAAATCCATTTAGAAGAAGCAAATTGTAATAAATAAACCAAAGAAATGCAAGTGCTTTATAAAGCTGTAAAATATCATATAAATAACAGGTATTATAATATTGGCAATGTTATTATGAAAGCAAACCATAAAATGGCATTTGGAGAAAAACATGGACAGTGAGACAAATAAAAGCTACATGAAAGAACGAGGGAGGAAATTTAGACTCAGTCGTGTCAGGAGCAATGTGCTTCTTAACCACTGAAAAAAAGCATTTCCATTAGAAGGACAGATTTAAGTGGTTTAACATTGGAAGACCATAATCTTCTGAAGGACGGAAATCTATGAAAAGATCTGTGAATAATAAAGGAATTGAAAATAGAATAAGGGGCAGAGGGAGGACAAGGAGGAGAAAAATGAGTAAAAGGATGCTCCTTAACAATATGATTTGAATTTAAAACTTAGAACGTCTGCTTTTATAAAAATCTGAGTGTATTAGCTTATAATAATTAGCATCTTCAATTGCAAGGAAGATATAAAAGGACTATTAGGGAAAAAAAAGAACACACCATCTTGAGGACAATTAATTTTTCTCTGATTCAAAAGGGGAGCTTCTTACAGACCAGTAGCAGCTGTATGTACATCTTTCAAAGGGCATTCTTCTGAAAGAATTTAGATCAGACAGTCCATTCATTTTTGGTAATAAAAAATTGTATCTGTGAAATGATATTTGTTCTCTATTTGACCTTCTTTTCCAATCTTACCATCATTTAAGAACTCTGCACAATAAAAAGAATGATCTCTTCTGTTTAAAAAAGTTAAATTTTTAATTTCATAAGCTCTTCAAGCCTTTCAAAGAATTGTTAGAAATACTCCTATCTAAAAAAGAAAAATCAGTTTTTTGACTTTCCAGTTTTATTTTTCACTCAAGGAAATGAATTCTTCTTTTGGCAATACTTGCTAATAGAGTATTTCCTTTCTGTAAAGGCAACTTTTAAACTGTGTTTTCTGGGAATTGTGTGATTTATTTTTATTAATTTCTGGGAATAAAATACATTACTATAAACTTCTTTAGGTTTTGGGAAAAAAATACCTAAAAATAATATTTACTTCCTGAGAATATAGTTTTTCCCTTCTTGATGTAGCAAAATTCTATTACCCTCAGACTCTTATTGGTTTTCTACATCTGGTTATATTCATCTTTGATTTTATATGTGTTAAAATTATTATTTTCTAGCTTGTTTTTACAAATCACCATGTTTATAATATGCCTGAATCCCCTTCCATATTTCATATAGTTTAGAAAAACAACAGGCTTTTCTAGGATTTGAATATTTTGTGATCACATTATTTTTCATGTGCATCAGGTTAGCATAACCTGGAAAAAAGGATCTAATTAGAGGGAAATTGCAAGACAAGAGGGTCCAAATAGAGCAATCTAACCCATCAAGTGCAGATGCATAAAGGTTTTGTAGTTCTTCACTCTCATCATTCCAGCCAGGCCTACAGCTTTCCAGCTATCCTACTTAATGCAATGGCTTGAATTGTCTACTTCACTGTCCAAATGATTGGCTACTTACCAAACCACAACCTTGCTTTAGAAAGAACTTCTTAAGTAAAGTGGGGAGTTAAGACAATTATTGAGATAATTCAGGGCAAAAGAAATGCACTGAGAAAAACCTGCCTTTTTTTTTTTTTTTTTAACACATAAGTCTCCCAGAGAATATATTAGCCAATCATGGTCTCCATGTAAGTTGTTAGTTCTGTAAAAAAAAAAATTTATTGTATGATTTTTTTAAATTTTAATTCATATAATAGAGCTTACTCTATGCTTACATGTTAATATAAATCCTCACAATTATCTATGAGGTAAGAATTATTATTATCACCCCACTCCTTCACCAAATAGTAGTGGTGGTCACAAATGGGCCATCTAATGCTCATCCTTCTTGGCACACGGTAAGTTAGGAACAAATGAATGACTTCTTTAGTCAAAGAAATGTGTGCAAAAGTAGTCTCTGTGATTTTCATGAAAAAATTTAAGTGTTCCTGTATGATTCTCAGTGTCCCTTTCACTGCCTTAATAATCATGGAAGCTCTTATCAGGATGGTATTTTCACTAACCTGAATCCCAGAGTGATTACCATGAGTAAAGGCCCCCTGAAAAACAGCTTAAACATATAGAATAATTATGGGAGGAAAATGTTTTCTGTGGAGTTACAGGAATTTGGAGACTTGTTTGTTGCTGCACATAACCTAGCTCTTTCTGACTGATACACCAGTTATTTCTTGCAACTTCCCATTGTTAGTGTGGAACACATAAAGCTAATTTTGCTTGTTTTAAAAAAAAGGTTGGAAGAGAGGTGATGAGCAAGGAAGGAAGAAAAAGGGAGGGAGAAATGCCTTTATGATGCTTCTGCTTCTTCTCACCTTTTCCTTCTTTCATTTTCCATCTTCCTATGATAAATCCTGAGCCCTAAAATGGAATTTTATTGACTCAGGGGCAGGAGTGGAGAGAGTTTGTTTCCGGATATGGAAAAGAAACATGGAGTCTTCCTATTTAGGACTCAATAGAAATATTCTTATTTGTTATGTTAGAAATATGATGGGAAAAAACAGCTGACTCTAGAATATCAAATATCTTCTCTTTCCTACTATCAAAAACTCTGAAGAATTAGCTTGCACCATGTGAAATTAGCGTTCATATGAGTCAAGATGATTAAGTAATGGTAAAAGAACTTCAAGATAGTCACCTGTGAGCCCTTCATATAACATTGGAAAGAATACAAATTTCATAAGATAAACTTATGAATCACCTCAACTGAGAAGCTGGGTAAAGGAGATTCTTTTATTATTATTATTTCCATAAACATATACTATTCCTGTAATACTGATATCTCCATATAAGCCTGTTATCTTATGTCATTGTTATAACAACTCTGTGACCTAGGTAAGATAGGGATTAATTTCTCCTATTAGTGAGGAAACTGAGGCAGATGATCAGACAAAGATCACACAGTAGAATTCAAGAGAGATCCCAGGTGATTAGTACTAAAACATCATGTAATACCCAACAATAAAAGGTTACATGTTTCCTGATGGGACAAATATGTTTTATTTTTAAGTTATGCACAATGCCAAAATAACTATTTAATGTAAACAGTCTCTTCAAGATAAGAAGAAAATGCAAGCCAATTATTTACTGAAGTCTAGTTGTTTCAGTGAATTGACTAATTCAGTACAAATGATAGGCTATATAGATACTATGTCAGCTTTATAAAGTACATAGTCCCTCCTTCCAGACTGTTTCTGAGACAGCTTCATGACCTGAAATTTCAATTTCAATTTCAATTTAAAATGCTCAAGATTAAATGTAAATTTATGGGGCATCCTGTATCTGTGCCTAATGATGTTATATTTGTTAGTCTCACTGTAGTCTTGCTGATTTCACTTTCATCACTATTTTCCATGACACATGCTATCTTGGTTCTCCTAAGTTGGGGCTGCATTTTCTTAGTTTCTTTTGCTAGTTTATCTTCATCTTTCCAACCCCTAAATGTCAGATGGTCCCAAGGCTCCTTCCTAGAATCTCTTTTTATTTCTATCTGCACTCATTCTCTAACTGATCTGCATTCTCATGACGTTAAATACTGTATATAAACCCACAAATTTCAGCTGCAATCTTAACCACTTCCCTGAACTTCAGACTCATGTATCCGATCACCTACTCATCTTCATCATTTGTGGGTTTAACAGGTATCTCAAGATTAAAATGTCAAAAATCCTATTTCTGATTTCCTGCCAAAACGCTCCTCCTTCATGTTCCCCACCCCTCCAGTTGTCTCAAGCTAAAAACTTTGGAATGAGCTTTGACTTGTCTTTTTTCATGCCTCATATCCAAACCACCAGGGAATCCTCTTAGTTACATTTTAAAAAAAAACCTACCATCCCATCATTTCTTATAACCCTACTACTTTCCACCTCTACCACTTTAAGCCACATTATCTAACACTTGGATGTCTGTAATAATCTTCTAACTGCTTGCTAAACAACGTTTAGTGTGTATACGACAGGCATGGGCATCACCGGGAAGCTTGTTCGAAATGCAGAATCTCAATCCTCATCCTTGATCTAGTAAAACATAATCTGCATTTTAACAAGATTCTCTGTGATTTATATGCACAATAAATTATGAGAAACTTCATCCTAACTGCTCTCTCTGTTCCTGCTCCAGAACTTCTACAGTCCATTTTCAACACAGTAGCAACCAGAGGAATCCTTTTAAAATTATGAGAGTAATATTCTATCCCTGCTCTGCTTAAAAGCTTTCTTATCTTCCTATCTTGCTACAAGTAGTAGCCAAAGTTCCCACAGGGGCTGGCATGAGCACCAGCGTACCTGCTACCTCTTGGCACTCAATACCTACAATTCTCATTCATTAAGAACATGTTTGGATGTGGAAAATTTCTAACTCTTCTGGGCAATTGCTTAGCAATCCTCTCACTGTATCTTACTTCTACAGACAGATAACTTTATTCTGAATGTTGGGTTTAAGAGTCCTTAGCTTTTACAGAGATATACTGAAACACAGATGTAAAGATACAATGGCTGAGATTTGCATCAAAGTAATATGAGAGGAGGGGAAGCAGATATGGGTATAGACGAAACAAGATTGGCCACAAAGGAAGATGGTTGAAGGTTATAGGAAGATTGCTTATGTTTCCCTATCAATTTTTGTGTATGTTTGAAATTTGTCATAACCAAGTATTTTTAATGTGTATACATTATACAAAAACACGAAATCATTTTCTTCTTTTTCCTGATACCAGAATAAAATTATATGATGTCCAAGTTTAGCTCTGATGATAACAATGAAAAAATATGTAATAAGTAATACTCTAATAATTATTGTCCTTTGTGTTTATGATTTTGTTTCTCCCTAGGTTTGTCTAGATTATATATCCTTGATAGAGTTTTCTAACAGCAGATCACTTTAATGGAATATCCCCTGTGGAATTAGGAGAAACAAATAACTATAACTACTTTGGCAGCATTAAACTTGGAGGAAACTACTGTATATAATTTCTTCTGGAAGAATACTAATATATTATTATTTAATAAGCAGCTTTAGACTTTCTCATTTATTTGGCTATTTTCCTGGCACAGAGTCTGGCATGTGGAGGTAGTCAACAAGTATTAGAGGAGCAAATGAATAAGTGAGTAAATTAATGGTGGTGATTCTTAAAAATAAAACTAATCTAGTTTTTCCAGCTGTCAAAATTGAATTATGGCAAAATTGTCCTTTCTCAAATGATTATATCAGCAAAGGAATGTGTATTTCTCACCTGGTTAGGATTGTAACTCAATATTTGTTTTAGGCTGCATTCTCAAGATAACAGATTCTAAGGTATATATCTGCATGTAGGAGGTTTGTTGGAAAGCACATGAGAGAAAAACACTGTCAGAGTGAAGAAATCAGGACCCAACAAAAGGAGAAATGGAACCAGGAGAGAGTTGTAACAGAGGCCTCAGCCAATCCTACCTGGAGTTTTGGAGCTGGGTGTCCCTTCAGTGTCCCAAAACAAGGCAAGGGAGTCAGGTGTTTAAATCTAAGGGTTTTTATGAGATTGTTGGTGGGCTGTTTGAATCAATTAACCCTCCATGTGCCTATCACCCAATCAGGTTTTGGTTGACGCGCTCATCTATCTATCAGGTAGCTGTTTACATGGGAAAGGGTAGAGGGCTATTTTCGGGGTAGTATAGAATAACAAGATGGGGTCTTTTTCCTTTTAAGTGTAGTTTCCTCTTAGGACAGGGGCCCCTTGCCCCTGCCTGTCTTTTTTCCAACTATCCTCCATTAGTGGAATATCCTGTTGAGTGTTGTAGTCTCTGTATATATATGCAAGTGTGTGGGAGGAAGAGTAGAAAAAATTATGGTATCTCCTTAATTATTAATAACATTCAATGGATTGGCAGAATGGAAGTCAGAAAGGGAAAAGTTAAGGAGGAACAAAATTTGAAAATCATTGGAATTTCAGAAATAGATACAAATTACACATGTTCAGTGACAGCCAACAGGGTAGAGAACAGGATTGTAGACTAAAAGGTTATAGGACAGGTATGTGGAATTTAAGAAATAAAACAGAGGATCATAGGGGAATAGAGGAAAAAATAAAACAAGAGGAAATCAGAGAGGGAGACAAACCATAAGAGGCTCTTAATCATAGGAAACAAAATGAGGGTTGCTGGAGGGGAGGGTGTGGGAGATGGGGTAAGTGGGTGATGGATATTAAGGAGGGCACATGATGTAATGAGCACTGGGTATTATATAAGACTGATGAATCACCTCTACCTCTGAAACTAATAATACATTATATGTTAATTAATTGAATTTAAATTTAAAAATAAATAAATAAAATGTATAAATGAAAAAAAAGGTTATAGGAGAGGTATAAAACAGGAAAACTATAGACATAGAAGAGAAACTATTAATAAAAGGTTTTTAGAAGCAGAAAAGGAATTTTGACAGATCAGTCAACACTTTCTCATAACTTTCCAGCATTGCTCTGCAACATGGGGGCCAGAGCACAGAAATTGTTTGTAGAAAGTCGCTAATAATGGGGATAGAGGAAGGGAGCATAGTAAAAAGTCAAGGAGATGAGAGATGTTAGAGTGCCAGTGAAGAGATTATTGTAACAAGTTACTACTGGAGGTCAGAGGATGTTTATATGACTTCATGGATCAGAACACTTTATTCCCCTGAACTACGCACCATCTTGGGGTTTTACATGAGGGAGGCAACTGGATATGGGGGCAGACAGGCTCTTTCTTTTTTAACTCTGTTAAAGCAGCCAATCCAATGTTTTAATCTAATTTATTTTATTTTAATTTATTTCTGCCCCCAGCAAGAGTTTTGTTTAGGGGAGTTGGTGTGAAGCTAACTAATATGGAGAAATAGCTAAAAGTATTTAATTTTTTCTATTTTTTAAATTCTTTCTATTTTGAGACAGAAATGGAAGATGAAGGCAATTTGTATTAAGAGTTTTTTAAGTTGAAAACAGGCTTCCTGTGAATCATGTGCAAAGTGACTGTAAAGAACAATTCAATAGAAATGGAATTGCCAAGTCATAAGAGATTTACAAATTGCCCTCAATTGGGCTGCTGAATTGATCTGTGGTCTCCACATCCACAGAGGAGGATGTTTGCTGTCCTTGGCACAATAGAAAAATCCTATCCAAATCACTACATCCAATCCTCAATGCATTCCTTTAAGGAACATTGACATTTTGTGCATGTAGAGGGCAATAATGGGAGGGTAGAGATGAGAAAACTAGAGTTTTGCAGCTTAAACAAAACAACTCTTGAAATATTTCAACTGTCACTAGAGAGAAAGAGATTTGATTCAGTGATGTAGCAGAGGGCTCTGCATATTTCATTTAACTTTAAAAATCATGTTAGGGCTCTTCACTCCTCCCCATTGGACAGACAGCTACATCTTCTGGTGCAGTGCCAGCTGCATCCCTGAGACAGGATGGTGAAGGTCAGAGTAAATGGATTTGGCCGTATTGGGTGCCTAGTCACCAGGGCTGTCTTAACTCTGGCAAAGCTGATATTGTCGCCATCAATGACCCCTTCACTGACCTCAACTACATGGTCTACATATTCGAGTATGATTCCACCCATGGCAAATTCCATGGCACAGTCAAGGCTGAGGACAGGAAACTTGTCATCAATGGGAAGCCCAACTCCATCTTCCAGAAGTGAGATCCCACCAACATCAAATGGGGTGATTCTGGTGCTGAGTATGTTGTGGAGTCCACTGGGGTCTTCACTATCGTGGAGAAGGCTGAGGCTCACTTGAAGTGTGGGGCCAAGAGGATCATCATCTCTGCCCCTTCTGCTGATGCCCCATGTTTGTAATGGGCATGAACCATGAGAAGTGTGACAACTCCTCAAGATTGTCAGCAGTGCATCCTGCACCACGATCTGCTTGGCACCTCTGACCAAGGTCATCCATGACAACTTCAGCATCATGACCACAGTCCATGCCATCACTGCCACCCAGAAGACCATGGATGGCCCCTCTGTGAGGCTGTGGCGTGATGGCTGAAGGGCTGCCCAGAGCATCATCCTTGCTTCTATACTGGCCCTGCCAAAGCTGTAAGCAAGGTCATCCCTGAGCTGAATGGGAAGCTCACTGGCATGGCCTTCCATGTCCCTCCCCTCAACGTGTCAGTTATAGATCTGACCTATTGCCTGGAGAAAGCTGCCAAATAGAATGACATCAAGAAGGTGGTGAAGCAGGCATCAGAGGGCCCCCTCAAGGGCATCCTAGGCTACACTGAGGACCAGGTTGTCTCCTGTGACTTTAACAGTGACACCCACTCTTCCATCTTTGATGCTGGGGCTGGCATTGCTCTCAATGACCACATTGTCAAATGCATTTCCTGGTATCACAATGAATTGAGCTACAGCAACCAGGTGGTGGGCATTATGGTCCACGTGGCCTCCAAGGAGTAAGAGCCCCCTGGACCACCAGCCCCAGCGAGAACAAGAGGAAGAGAGAGGCCCTCAGTTGCTGGAGAGTCCTTGCCTCAACTCATCCCCCAACACACTGAGAATCTCCTGTCCTCCACAGTTTCTATCCCAGTCCCCCTGAAGAAGGGGAGGAGCTTGAGGAGCCCCATCTTGTCATGTACCATCAATAAAGTATACTGTACTCAGCAACCCCCCCCCCCCCCCAAAAAAATCATATATATATATATATTAAAAGAGCATTCAGAACTTCAGGGGAAGATGGTGGAGTAGGAGTACTCCGCAACCCCCCCCCCCAAAAATCATATAAATATATGTATTAAAAGAGCATTCAGAACTTCAGGGGAAGATGGTGGAGTAGCAGGACCTTAAACTCAACTTGACCCAGGGATGCAACTAGGTAACATCCACATTGTATAAATAACCCAGATAGTGAAATGAAGACTGGCAGAATAGACTCTCCACAGCTAAATGTAGAGAAGAGGCCACATCGAAGAGAGTAGGAAGGGCAGAGACAGTTGGTAGCTAAAAAGACCAGCAGTACTGTCCATGGAAGGGAGGGACACTGTGGGCACAGAATGGGGAGAGAAAAAGACCCTTATATCAGGACCCCAGCACAGGGAACCTCCATAGGGAGGAAAAATCCCCATAACATTTGGCTTTGAAAAGAAGAGGGTCCTAATTTCTTGAATTAATTTTTTTATCATTTATTTATTTATTTTAGAGAGAGTGAGCAAGCATGAGCAGGGGCAGGGGCAGAGGGACAAGGACAGAGAGAATCCTCAAACAGACTCCCTGCTAAGTGTGGAGCCTGATGCAGGACTTGATCCCAGGACTCTGAGATCATGACATGAGCTGAAATCAAGAGTCAGTTGCTTAACTGACTGAGCCACCTAGGCATCCCCTAATTTCTGGAATTATTACAATCAGATGGGCTTAACACCCAGAACTTTAAAAATCAGTGAGCTTGGCTCTGGGACAGCCAAGAGGGTGAAGTCCCCACACTTAAAGAGATAGCACAGAGATACAGCACAGAAGCAGCAGTTTTAAAAACACCTGGGGTATACAGGATGATTTGTTAACTAATCTCAGAGCTTGTGGTAGGTGACCAGGGATCACTGGGAGACTTCTCCAAGAACAAAGGAGTTGACAGGCACCATTTCTCTCCCCTCTCTCCCAGCCTAGGCACACAGACACCTGCAGGAACTAGTGCTGTGCCTAATTTGCTAACTGTGCACCCCACCCCCGTGTTCTCCTGTGGTACTACCCCCTCCAATATGCTCTGGACCAGAGCCCATCCAAAGTGATGTCACAAGCCTGGCAGTGTGTAAGCAGCCCTGACAGGGAACAGCACCACTCTAAAGTGACTCCTGACCCAGGGAGAGGGGAAGATAACTGCGCACACCACTTTGATTGTAGCCCCAGTAGTGGGTGCAGAGCAGACAGCTGGTCTGACTGCAGGCCGCACTGACCAATGAAAGCTTCTCAGGGTACAACACAGGGAAAGCACCTGCAGTTTGGTGCTACTGCATCTCTGGCAAATGCCTCGTCTGACTCAACTCAAGCCCAGGGTGGCACTAGATTGGCCCAATAACAGCACAGGGACAAAACCGTGCCCACAACAGGCAAAGAAAGACCATTGCAGACAACTGGAGTGAAGGTAAAAGCAGCTCAGTCACAACAGAAGGGTGCACACAGCACACATAGGAGATACCCCTGAAGCACCAGGTCTGGAGAACAGGGAACAATTCACTGCAGGGCACTACTTTCAAAAACAGGAGACAAAGCTGACCTTCCTAACACATAGAAACAGACACAGAGAGTTAAACAAAATGAAAATACAAAAGAATATGTCCCAAATGAAAGAACAGGAAAAAATCATGGCAAGAGACCTTAACGATATGGAGATAAGTATGTCTAATAGAGAATTTAAAGTAACGGTCATAAAGATACTGACTGGCCTTGAGAAAAGGGTGGAAAACATTAGTGAGACTCTTAACAATTAGATAGAAAAGATAAAAAGGAACCAATCAGAGATGAAGACCAAAATAACTGAAATTTAAAACACACTAGATAGAATAAATAACAGACTAGAGGAAGCAGAAGAATGAATCAGCGACCTGAGAGGACAGAGTAATAGAAAGCAACCAACTTGAACATAAAAAGAGAACAAATAATAACAATAAATGAAAATAGACTTAGGGAACACAGCAACACCATCAAGCCTAATAACATTCACATTACAGGGATCCCAGAAGAAGAGAGGGGGGAACAGAAAATTAATTTGAAGAAATACTAAATGAAAGCTTCCTGAATTTGAGGAAGGAGACAGAAATCCAGATCCGGGAGGCACAGAAAGCCCCCAATAAAATCAACCCAAGGCAGTTCCCACCAAGACACACAGTAATTAAAATGGCAAAAAGTAGTGATAAAGAGAATTTTAAAAGCGGCAAGAGAAAAGAAAACAGTTACATAAAAGGGAAACTCCATAAGGTTATCAGCTGATTTTTCAGCAGGAACTTTGAAGGCCAGAAGGGAGTGGCATCATATATTTAAAGTGCTGAAAGAAAAACCCTACAGCCAAGACTGCTCTATCCAGCAAGACTATCAATCAGAATAGAAGGAGGGATAAAGAGTTTCCCAGACAAACCAAAGTTAAAGGAATTCATCACCACTAAACCAGCCCTAAAAGAAATGTTAAAGGGGACTCTTTGAGTGGAAAGGAAAGACCATATAGTAGGAGTAAGAAAAGGAGGAAGCACAAAAGTAGTAAAAATAAATATATCTATAAAAATCAGTCAAGGGATTCACAATTAATGGGTGTAAAGTAGGACACCATATACCTAAAACATGGGGGGGAAGAGTAATGTATGAGTTCAAACTTCAGTGACCATTAACTTAATATAGACTGTTATATGCAAAACATGTTACATAAAAATGTAATGGTAGCCACAAATCAAAAAGTAATAGATATGCAAAAAGTAAAGAGAAAGGAATCCAAATATATCACTAAAGAAAACTAACAAACCATGAGAGAAGAGCACAAGAGAAGAAAGGAACAGAACAACTATAAAACGAGTAACATATCTATCAGCAATTACTTTGAATTAAAATGCTCCAGGGGCGCCTGGGTGGCTCAGTTGGTTAAGCGACTGCCTTCGGCTCAGGTCATGATCCTGGAGTCCCGGGATCGAGTCCCGCATCGGGCTCCCTGCTCTGCAGGGAGTCTGCTCCTCCCTCTGACCCTCCCCCCTCTCATGTGCTCTCTCTCTCATTCTCTCTCTCTCAAATAAATAAATAAAATCTTTTAAAAAAAAAATAAATAAATAAAATAAAATAAAATGCTCCAATCAAAAGACATAGGGTGGATGGAGAAAAAAAGCAACACCCATCTATATGCTGCTTATAAGAGACTCATTTCAGATCTAAAGACACATGCAGATTGAAACTGAAAGGATGGAAAAACATTTATCATGCAAATGGAAGTGAAAACAAAGCCAGGTAGTAATATTTATAAGGGACAAAATAGACTTTTTTTTTTTTAAAGATTTTATTTATTTATTTGACAGAGAGAGAGAGAGTGAGAGCAGGAACACAAGCAGAGGGAGTGGGAGAGGGAGAAGCAGGCTTCCTGCTGAGCAGGGAGCCCGATGCGGGGCTCGATGCCAGGACCCTGAGATCATGACCTGAGCCGAAGGCAGACACTTAACGACTAAGCCACTCAGGCACCCCACAAAATAGACTTTAAAACAAAGACTGTAACAAGAGACAAAGAAGGACTTTATGTAATCCTAAAGGGAACAATCCAATATGAAGATATAACAATTGTAAATATTTATGGACCCAATATGGGAGCACCCAAATACATCAAGCGGCTAATAACAAACATAAAGGAAGTAATCAAGGGGTGCCTGGGTGGCTCAGTTGGTTAAGCATCCAACTCTTGATTTCAGCTCAGGTCATGATCTCAGGGTTGTGAGACTGAGCCCTACATTGGGCTCCACACTCATCATGGAATCTGCTTGAGATGCTCTCTCTCCCTCTCCCTCTGCCCCTCCCCCAGTGGTGTGCACTCTAAATAAATAAAATCTTTTAAAAAAAGAAATAATTGATAGTCTAACAATAATAATAGGGAACTTTAACATCTCACTTACATCAGTGGATACATCATGCAAACAGAAAATCAACAAGAAAACAGTGGCTTTGAATGACGTGTTGGACCAGATGGATCTAACAGATATATTCAGAACATTCCATTCTAAAACGGCAAAATAAACATTCCTTTTGAGTGCACATGGGACATTCTCCAGAATAGATCACATATTAGGCCACAAAACAAGTCTCAACAAATTCATACTATACAGCTTTTCTGACCATAATGCTATGAAACTAGAAATCAACCACAAGAAAAAATCTGGAAAGAACACAAATACATGGAATTAAATAATGTGCTACTAAACAATGAGTGGATCAACCAAAAAATCAAAAAGGAAATAAAAAATACATGGAGACAGGGATGCCTAGGTGGCTCAGTTGGTTAAGCAGCTGCCTTCAACTCAGGTCATGATCCCAGGATCCTGGAATCGAGTCCTGCATCGGGCTCCCCACTCAGCAGGGAGCCTGCTTCTCCCTCTACCTGCCACTCCTTCTGCTTGTGCTCTCTCAATCTCTGACAAATAAATAAAAATAAAAACCTTTAAAAAAAAATACATGGAGACAAATGAAACTACAGTGGTCCAAAATCTTTGGGATGCAGCTAAAACAGTTCTAAGAGGGAAGTTCATAGCAATAGAGGCCTACCTCAAGAAGCAAGAAAAATCTCAAATAAACAACATAATCTTAAACCAGAAAGAGCTAGAAAAAGAACAACAAACAAAACCCAAACCAGTAGAAAGAAGAATATAATAAAGATTAGAGCAGAAATAAATGCAATAGACCTAAAAAAAAACAACAACAATAGAACAGATCAATGAAACCAGGAGTGGTTCTTTGAAAAGATCAACAAAATTCATAAACCTTCAGCCAGACTTACCCAAAGAGAGAGAGGGTGGGGAGAGAGAGAGGACTCAACAAAATCAGAAATGAAAGAGGAGAAATAACACTGACATCACAGAAATACAAAGGATTATAAGAGAATATTATGAAAAATCATATGCCAACAAATTGGACAACCTAGAAGAAATGGATAAATTCCTAGAAATATGTAAACTCCCAAAACTGAATCAAGAAGAAACAGAAAATTGGAACACACTGATTATCAGCAATAAAATCAAATCAGTAATCAAAAAACTCCCAACAATCAAAAGTCCAGGAGCAGATGGCGTCACAAATGAATTCTACAAAACATTTAAAGAGGAGTTAATACCTATTCTTCTCAAACCATTAAAAAAAAAAAAAATAGAAGAGGAAAGAAAGCTTCTGAATTCATTCTATGAGGCCAGCATGACCCTGATACAAAAACAAGATAAAGACACTCCAGAGTAAGAGAATTGCAGGCCGATATCTCTGATGAACATAGATGCAAAAATCCTCAGCAAAATATTAGCAAACTGAATCCAACAATACACTAAAGAAATCATTCACCACAATCAAGTGGGATTTATTCCTGAGATGCAAGTGTCGCTCAATATTCACATATCAATCAACATGATACATCACATCAACAAGAGAAAAGATAAAAAACATATGATCATTTTAATAGATACAGAAAAATCATTTGACAAAGTATAACGTCTATTCATGATAAAAAAACAAAAACAAAAAAACCTCAACAAAGTAGGTTTAGAGGGAACATACCTCAGCATAATAAAGGCCATATATGAAAAACCCACAGCTAACATCATACTCATTGGTGAAAAACTGAGAGACTTTCCCCTAAGATCAGGAACAAGACAAGGATATCCACTCTCACCACTTTTATTCAACATAGTACTGGAAGTCCTAGCCACAGCAATCAGACAAGAGAAAGAAATAAAAGGCATCCAGGTTGGTAAAGAAGAAGTAAAGCTTTTACTATTTACAGATGACATGATACTATATATAGTAAACTCTAAAGACCCCACCAAGAAAATTACAAGACCTGATAAATGAATTCAGTAAGGTTGCAGGATACAAAATCAATATACAGAAATCTGTTGAATTCCTATACATTAATAATGAAGTAACAGAAAAAGAAATTAAGAAAACAATCCCATTTACAATTGCACCAAAAATAATATAATACCTAGGAATAGACTTAACCAAAGAGGTGAAAGACCCGTACTCTGAAAACTATAAAACACTGATCAAAGAAATTGAAGATGACACAAACAAATGGAAAGATATTTCATTCTCATGGATTGGAAGAACAAATATTTTTAAAATGTCCATATTACCCAAAGCAATCTACAGATTTAAATGTAATGCCTATCAAAATACAAATAGCATCTTTGACAGAACTGGAACAAACAATCCTAAAATTTATATGAAACCACAAAAGACCCTAAATAGCCAAAGCAATCTTGAAAAAGAAGAACAAACCTGGAGGTATCCCAATCCCATATTTCAAGTTATACTACAAAGCTGTAGTAATGAAAACAGTATGGTACTGGCACAAAAATAGACACATAGATCAATAGAACAGAATAGAGAGACCAGAAATAAACCCATGAGAAGACAAGAAGACAAGAATATGCAATGGGAAAAAAATCTCTTTAACAAATGGTGTTGGGATAACTGGACAGCTGTAAGCAAAAGAATGAAACTGGACCACTTTCTTCACCATACCCAAAAATAAACTCAAAATGGATTAAGGACCCAAATGTGAGACCTGAAACTATAAAAATCCTAGAAGAGAGCACCGACATTGGCCATAATAACATTTTTCTAGATATGTCTCCTGAGGCAAGGGAAACAAAAGCAAAAATAAACTATTGAGGCTACATTAAAAAAAAAAAAAAAAAGCTTCTACACAGCAAAGGAAACAGTCCACAAAACTAAAACACTACCTACTGAATGGGAGAATATATTTGCAAATGACATATTCAATAAAGGGTTAGTATCCAAGATAAAGAACTTATACAAGTCAATACTGGAAGATAAACAAACAGATAATCCAATTAAAAATGGGCAGAAGATATGAGCAGACATTTCTCCAAAGAAGACATACAGATGGCCAACAGACATGAAAATATGCTCAATATCACATTTGTCAGGGAAATGCAAATCAAAACCACAATGAGATATTACCTCACATCTCTCAGAATGGCTATAATCAAAAACACAAGAAACAACAAGGGTTGGTAAGGATATGGAGAAAAAGGAATGCTTATGTACTATTGGTAGGAATGCAAACTGGTGCAGCTACTGGGGAAAACAGTATAGAGGATCCTCAAAAACTAAAAATAGGACTATACTACTACCCAGTAATCACACTACTGGGTATTTACCCAAAAAATACAAAAACACTAACTCAAAGGGATACATGCACGCCTGTGTTTTCTGCAACATTACAATAGCCAAACTGTGGAAGCCACCCGGGTGTCTATGGATAGATGAATGGACAAAGATAGATAGATAGAGAGAGAGATAATGCAATATTACTCAGCTATTATGCTTGTGCTTTCCTTTCTAATCCTTGAGCCGCTTTAATATCCTTTGTTAATTCTTCTATGTCTGCCATTTGGGGTCTCTTTCTATTGCCCATTTTTTTTCCTGGCTGTAGGTCACATTTGTTTACTTCTTTGTATGCATAGTAATTTTTGTGGTTGATGTTGAATTCTGGATATTGTGAATTTTATATGGTAGCTTTTTTATTTCCTTTAAAAAATATGCTTTGCGGGTGCCTGGGTGGCTCAGTCATTAAGCGTCTGCCTTCGGCTCAGGTCATGATCCCAGGGTTCTGGGATCGAGCCCCACATCCGGCTCCCTGCTCAGCGGGAGGCCTGCTTCTCCCTCTCCCACTCCCCCTGCTTGTGTTCCCTCTCTCACTGTCTCTCTCTCTCTGTCAAAATAAATAAATAAAATATTTTTTAAAAATATATTACACTTTGTTCTGGTGGGCAGGTTACTTAGAATCGGTTTGTGCCTCTCCAGGTACATTGTAATGCATCTTAAAGAAACCTCTTGCAGTGCATAGTGGGTTTGGTCAGTAGAGCATGTGACTCTTGATTTCGGGGTGGTAAGTTTGAGTCCCACGTCTGGCGTGGAACCTACTTTAAAAAAAATCTTTTTTTCAATGCCTCTCTCTTCTCTCTGGTAACTTTTCTCCTTTTTCAGTACAACTTTCTTTCATTACTCTGCAGGCTTTGGTGTTTTCATATCAACTCACCCCTAAGAAAGAGAGCCTGGAAAACAAATTCATTCTAAAAAAAGAAGTGACCCTAACCCAGAGGAATGATAACCCAAGTGAATAACCTCAAAATGATCAAGTTTTGACACTGGGTTAACTGGGTAAATAGGTTCTGGAGAGTTGGATGTTCTCCAAGCCCCCTTATAAATCATAGCACAAGGGAATATCTAAGCCTAACCTACATTTGAGGAATTACTGGTCTCTTTTAATCTCTATAACACTGTCAGTTTCAACGAGCTCCCTTCACTGTTCTGATAGCCCAGATATCCTTAAGGAGCAGGTAAAACAGATTCTCCACTCAAGGGTTCTCCGTTTTTTTCCTAAACACCTGCCTTTGACTTCTACTTGGGAAAATTACATGGATGGTGCCAAATACTGAATTGATAATGTAAAGAATAGTGGGCATAGCCAAGAAAGCCTGGCATCATTGCCATCCTATAGAAGTGGCAAATCAAAGAGGGGAGGTATCAAAATCAGCAGGTGCTATCTCACTGTGCCCTTCTGAACTCTGCTCTAGACCCTCCGATTCTAGACTAACAAGCTAGCCACAGATTTCCCCTGACATTTGGCCCCTAAAAGGGAAAAATCCATTCAAATCAAATGAGAATATTTCCTCAACTGTGTTCCTTAGAGGATATCATCCAGTCTTGATGACTGCCTCACTCCTCAAAAGCCACTGCCATTCTCCCCATTTAATGTTAAAAGTGATTACTTCTGAGAGATTATGGAATGGTTTCCTCGGAAACTATCAGAAAGTCCCCAAATAACCCAGGGTAATTTAAACTCTTCATGACTTCTGAATAACTATAATCATTATAGTTACTTAGGATTCTTATTAAAAAAAAAAAAGAAATTAAATTTAAAGCTCATGTTAATGAAGGCACCATTTCCCTCACGAAATTTAACTATAATTACTCTTCAAATTGTATTTGATTTTTAAATTTTCATTTCCCCTAAAATTCATATGTAAAAGAAGAATAATCATATGAAGTTTTGGCCTTCTAATGCATTTTAAAACTGCACTTAGAAATTGAGAATTATGCATAGAAGTATGCTGCCAAGTGTAGATTTCTACTAACCACTTCCTTATGGTAATCCCAAGGCTATCGGTTTTGGGAGAAACTTTTCAAACTTTAAAAGTAACTGTCAATAATTTAGAAACAGATACGTCAATGACAAAATTTATTATTTTTATTCAGTTGCTCTTAAGTTACTAAGTTTCTTCCTCATCTTGGTTATTTATTTTAATTGCAGCATTCTTTTCTTCAGGAGAATCCTAATGTTATATTTTAGGATAATGCAATATATTTCTTAGCACTTCTTCACACATTTGATTATTATACTATCCTTGTGAAATAAGCAAGGTTAGGTTGTTATTCTATTAATTAAAAAGGAAAACAAAACTGAAGTACAGAGGACAAATGACTTGTCTAAAGACATAAAGTTGGCAGCACATTGAAAACTTATTCAAAAATGATGACTAATCTCAAAAAAAAGATGACTAATCTCAAAATATATTAGTGATGTAAAATGTTTACTTCTTCCCATTTTCAGAATACATCCGTAGAGAAAGCCCATTATATTGCTATCTTTACTCCACTTCCAAAACATATGCTCATCTACTCTCTTTTCAAACTTTGCTGTTAGAAAATGGGTACCTGAGAGTGAGTCATGAAAAGATGTCATCAAATCATCAAAAATAAGTGAAAACCATAAAGAGCCAGTTTCTATCCATCCCTGCCCCCCTTCCCCAGTGCCCACCAGGGGTAAAAGGAAAAAAAAAAAAACCAAGACAGGCTTGCAAGCATCCAGCTATGGCCACAGAGCTGTTTGATTGCTTAAGCCGGGTGGTCAGACAATAGGACCAGAAAGAATGGCTGCTTCCTTCCTTCCTGTTGAGTGTTCTGCCTGAGTGAGCAAATTCAATAGCACTTTGCTTCACAGCAACACTAGGCTCTAGCACGAGGGAAAATCAACAAAGAGCCATTCTAGGGCATTTCCAACCCCACCTAAGCCAAGCCTCTGAGCTATAGTACCATGGGGGAGGGGCTGGCCAGGTTCAGGCACTCCGGGGGTATGTGCATGAAAGCCCCTAGACATGCTGGTTATTGTTTATATTAAGGACCACTGCTTATGCTGCTTCATGCATCTGTAATTGCCTGGTTGAGTTACCATTTTCCACTTTCTAATATACAATTCTCTGAAATATTTTGAAACATTAGTCACTGTGGCAACAAAGACAAATTTGGTATGGACAACTGTGATGACAGTAACTCTAGAATCATCTAAAAGCCTCTTCCAGTAAACCATCTTTCTTTTCCTCCACTGACTTTTATATCCATATAGGTAATAATTAGCCAATTTGACAGTTAAGAATGGGAACCAGAGAAGATGTGAAATAAATACATTAAATATTTAATACTGTGTAGTTCTGTTTTAACTAAACCTAAATTTCTAAGTTAAAATTGAAATAATTTTGTATTGTCTGTAGAAGCATATATACATATATGCAGAGTGTATAATTTCAAATGTCCTCGAAATTACTTATGTTGTACTGATCTACAAGAGAAATAACGTTGAGGAAGATTCTCTTCCTATTTGGTTCAATTTTTTCCACTTACCGTTTATGTATATATACCTATGCTGCCAACATGTCAAGAATATATGCCTCTAAATTGCCGGTAAAAAATTAAGTATCATCTTACAGAATAATGCATTATTTGTTTTCCCCCATGTATGTAGACCTTAATCAGAATAAATTCTGTCAGTAGGCTGAATTTCTAGGGATGGTCCTCAAGATTCCACACCATAGTCCCTGGAGCCTGTCAATGTGATGCTATGTCACTCCCATGATTGTGTTATGTTATATGGCACCATTGGCCTAAAAAAAACGATTATCCAGGTTGGCCTGATCTAACCATAGAAGTCCTTTAAAAGGGAAGGACTTTCTTTAGATGTGGCAGAAGAGAAAATAAGAGAGATTCCAAGTGTAAAGGACTTGACCCACCAAGGTTTGTTTGAAGATGGAAGGAGCTACATAAGAAGGGACGTGGGTGGTCCAGAGGAGCTCAGGGTGATTTCCAGACAATAGCCATCAAGGAAACAGGAACCTCAGTCCTATCTATATTCGCTAGGAACCAGATTTCACCAACAATCTAAACAAGCTTAGAAGGGAATTTTCCCCCAGAGCCTCCAAATCAGGATCCTGTACAGGAGAAAACTGTGATTTCAGCCTTATGATACCCTGAGCAAAGAATCGAGCCAAGCCCATTGATACAAGCCCAACTCTGTATCTATAGCACTGTGAGATAATACATGGATTTTATTTTAGGCCAGGTTTGTGGTAATTTGTCAGGGCAGCAGAACAAAAACAAAAACAAAACCCAAAGACATCTTTCCTCTTCTTCAGTATGTTGAATTTTCTCAATTGCAAGTGTAAACTTATAAATATGAATATTTATTTTGTCATCTATTGTTGTTGATTTGAACATAGTTTCTGCCACTGTGACATCCATAATGCTTGAATATTTCTGACACTAAATGTGTGTGTGAACTTGGTGGCATCCAACATTATTATAGAGGCATTTAAAGTACATGAAATTATATTATGGTTAAACTAAATTATATTATTCATCTGATGGATTCTAACCAAAACATATCTTGGATCCAAAATTGAGGGTGAAAGATAAGATTCTTTATTAAGTGACTAAAGAATGCATAGTGCTTCACCCTTTAATTTGAAAAATTGAACCCTACATGTGTTCTAATTTGTAGTGAATTATACATGAACCAATTAAGCCCTTTATTTTATTCCATAAAACTGAGTAAGGAGGGGCACCTGGGTGGCTCAGGCGTTAAGCATCTGCCTTCGGCTCAGGTCATGGTCCTGGGGTCCTGGGATCGAGCCCCGCATCGGGCTCCCTGCTCAGCGGGAAGCCTGCTTCTCCCTCTCCCACTCCCCCTGCTTGTGTTCCCTCTCTCGCTGTGTCTCTCTGTCAAATAAATAAAATCTTAAACAAAACAAAACAAAACAAAACTGAGTAAGGAAAATAATCTCTAATGAAGAAAAATAATTCCTAAGAACCAGAAACTATGTGAAGTCCTTTTTCATTGAAATTTTAAAATGACCCTTTTAAGAAGTTACTATTATGATACCCCTTTCCCAGAGGAAGCAACAACAGCTCAGAGAGTTTACAGGATTTAACCAAGCTCATACAGCAGAAGCTGGGATATGAAACAAGGTAATTTGACAACAAAGTCCCAGATCTTATTTTTAATAAAGTAAAATATGATTTAATTTTGAATTTCAAACATATTTAAGAGTTGCAGGTACAGAACAGAGAATTTTTTTCCTGAACTGTTTGAGAATTAGTAGCTGATCCACTATCCCATCACCACCAAATGCTGGGTGTATATTTCATACAAATAAGACATTTTCTCACATAAGCACAATACAGTCATCAAAATTAAGAAGTTAACCTTGGTACATTAGCACCATCTAATCCGCAATCTGTCAACTGACCCAATAATCTCCTTTATGAGAATGGATCCGGTTCGTAATTACACATTTCACTTACATGTCATTTCTCTTTCATCTTCATTCTGGAAGAGTTCCTCAGTTTTTGCTTAATTGTCAAGACTTTTGAAAATTCTAGGCCACTTATTTTGCAGAATAGCCCTCAATTTCTGTTTTGCTGTTGTTTCTTCTTCATTATATTCAAGTTATGCATTTTTGATGGGCATATCACAAAATAATTCTGATTTCTCGTTGCACCTTATCTAGTAGCATACAATGATGTTCACTTTAATCTCTTGATCAAGATGGTATCTGACAGATTTTCCTGCTATAAAGTTATTTTTGTTCCTTTGCAATTAAAAGTATTAAAAAGATTATTTGAAGGTAGGAAATATCCTATTCCTCATTAAATTTTCAGTTTACTCATTTATTATATCAGTATCATCTCATAGATTTCTACTTTGTTCAATGACTTATAATCCATTACTATCATTACGTATTTTTATCTTTATTTTGGCCAATGGGAGGCCATGAAGGCTGGCTTCTGTATCCATTCATTTGACATATTAACATTATTTTTCTTTTATCACTTCCTTACCTTCTGGTACAATTGCTTTCTGGAAAACAAGTCCTAGAATCAGCTATTTCTTCAAGGCTCTCTGGTTTCTTTGTGTAGAGAGTGATATTTAGAAGCCCAGATTTGGGTGCTAGATGTATTCATTGCTTGTGGGGTATTATCCTCAGGTCCTTTCACAGAAGTAGGGAATATATGTATGTATGGATACACATACACATTAACATCCATTTTTATTTCTATATATGTCTCTCTACATTGAAATCCATGAGTCCACACCAATACCTCCTCTTCCAATCCAACATCACAGAATTAATTGTAATTTTCACCTTTCATTATTTATAACTTCCTTTTCAGAAAGTAAGAACCTATCTCACTTTAGCCATATGTTTATGTATTTGAACAATCACACTGTATGGAACAAAAATCCTATCACCACTATAATCCCTCTTATCAGGGTATAATACCCCCTCTGGGACACCCCCACATGTAGAAGCCCTCCTCACCTGCTTCAGCTCCAAAACCAGCATCAGGCCTTTTCTCCATATGGAAAACTTCATTACTTTGCTTGGACTCTACACCTTACACCAAGCTGACAATCTTCCCCACTCGCACCCCTCACCCCCACCCAACCACCATCACCATGTAGGTGCTATCCTCATCCTACTGGGGCTAAACAAGTTGGCTAGCCCAACTTGAAACCCTTCCTGGGCAGTGACACTGATACCAGGCCACCACACAGGTGAATACCTCGCTCACCCTACTTGGTTTCCCATTATCCTCATCAGGCCTTTCTCCTTTGGGAAGCCTTCTTCACACCAAGCCTGGTTCTTATGCACTCACATGAGCAAGGAGAAGAATGAAGCCATGACACTTGTATAATAATTTCATTTATAAGTATTTGCACCTGGCATGATGAGTAACAGCTGCTACTGAATCTACCTGCCCAGGAAAAGACAGAGAGGATTAGGTAATTCATTTCCCCTTGATTTCAGAGATACCATAATGAAAATAACCAAGTTAGAGAATTCTGTTCCCAGTGACTCCATCCTGTTCAGTCACCTCTCTTTTCCAGGACCTTTCTCTTTAAGTAGCTTCTATAAGGCATCAGGCAAATTTAGGCTTAATGAGCAAGACAGATTTCATTTTATTTTTTTTCCAGAAAATGCTGAAGCATTCACCTCTTTTAGTCTCTTATAAATAGCTCAGACTTTGCCTACATAATGGATAGATTCCTTTGGTGTTAAGCTCTCATACATAAAAAGGCACCACTTCTAAGTCACCCTTCAATACTATCATATTAGCTAATTGTTTCATTTGTGCCACTTTGTGCTCCCAACTAATTTAGAAGTTTCAAGGACCATATTGTATTCATCTTTGTATCCCTAATGCCTGAAACACAATAGGCTCTTAATAAATTTTTAATGAATGATTGAATAATTGAGTAAATGAGTGAACAGCAGGAGCTATAAAATGAAACTTCTTTCAATCCTTATCATAGTGCAAACAAATAATAAGGGCTTTATTACCAAACTATTGGTTTACATGTAAATATATATATCCTATTTTGTCCTCTAACACATGCTGCTATGAGGGATAAGAATTCTCAGATTCTTTATGAAAGAACCAGGGTGACATGTGAGTCATTATAACTTCAAAGCCACTTCTTTCTCATTTGCTAAAACACCTGAGCCCAATCCTGTTTATGATTATAAGACAGAGTTTTCCTTCATATCTGCCTCTGTTCCTTCCACATCACACATTAAAGCATATAAGATCATCTCCCCAAGGTTTAAGGGCACAATAAGCCAAACATTGGCATATTTTTGCTTTAACACACAAACAGTACTGAATAAAGATTTGCTAACTCTAGCTCCCAAACTATCAAAATCTCTTATATGCTTTCAATACACATATACAGTTCTAAATCAAATAAATCTGTTTATAGCTATCTAGAAATTAATAAATCTTGTACTCACTACAAAATTCCCACAGATTGCTGATAAGATCTGCATAGTTAATGAGTGCTAAACAGAAAATCATTTAGCCTGCATCAGTATGAAGATTGACATATATTTTAACTGCATTAACATTTGACTGATTCAAACCACAGTATAACCAAACTAAAACCAGGACAAAGCTTATTGCTTCTATTTATGAAGAAAGATTTATAAAAGGAAATATATCTATACTATCCAGTTAAGTGACCTCTTTCACTTAATGGCTAGGCGAATTAATAACACTTAGGGTTTACAAGAAGAATTTATTGTTAATTTTACTAAAACTTACAGATTTGAAGATTCTTAGATGAATTGGTCTATAAAAAGTGTTAGAGGGGTGCCTGGCTGGCTCAGTCAGTAGAGCATGTGACTTTTGATCTTGGGGTTGTGAGTTCAAGCCCCATGATGGGTGTAGAGGTTACTTAAAAATAGCTTTTAAAAAAAGTTTTGGAAATTTAAAAGGTAAGGTATTTGGGGAAATACACACACAGAAACACATACACAAAAACACACACCGTGTACACCAATTAAATTGATTTACTGACCCTAAGATTATGGTAAAATGTACATCTAAGATGCTATATATTGAGCAATGTCATGAAAAATAGCAAACCAGGAAGCCCCAAAAGTTAATCCTTTCACCAAAAGCATAATAAGTTAGACTGGAAAAAACCCCATCAGGATCACTTATTTTGGAACTTGGGAACATGATCAGACATTACAATAACCAGAGGAGTACTTGATAAAGGGAGAGGCTGTTGAACTTTGGTAGAGAGTGACTTGTATGAACCAGCTAACTACCTCATTCTTCAGCCCCACTCAGACAAGGGGATGGCAGCCCATACTAGAGCAACTGACCAATTCTAAAGTGGGCAGTAAGGACATTATCTTTCACATATTTAGGATTGTATGTTTTGGAAAATCTGGAAGTGCCCCAGGGGAACAAGTCCAGATACTTAAATTTGTTTTGTCCCTCTCAGACTGCAGTGAAGTTCCTGGCAACTGATTCTACTGGAAGATTTAGCCACATATACCCTTTATATATATATATTTAAGGAAATAGGTCATAGGCTGACTACAGAGATAATGGAACAAAATGTTGTGTGGTCACATATAACAAGGAATAGAAATCTTGCAAAAATAAGAAAAGCCACTGTACAAATGGACAACCATAGCCCTCAACAATGAACAAAAGTAATCTCTGAGGAGGGAGATAATCCAATTTCCAGACTTAACTGCATTTTAATACTCAATCTGTCCAGTCCTCAACATAAAATCAGTGTGTACAAAGAAACAAGAAAACATGGCTCATTCACAATAATAATAATAATATAATTTGACAAAACTATTCTTGAGAAAGCTCAGACATTGGAATTACTAGTCAAAGACTAGTCAACTGTCTTAAATATGCTTAATTTAAAGGAAACCATGAACAAAGAACTACACGAAATCAGGATGACAATAATTAAACAAATGGAGAATGTCAATGAAGAAATAAAAATCATAAGATGAAATGAAATAGATCTTCTGGAGCAGAAAAGTGTAATAGCTGAAATAAAAAATCCACTAGAGGGGTTTGAAAGTAGATATGAAGGAAAAAAGAATAAAGAAAAATGAACAAAACCTGTAGGACACAATCAAATATGCCAACATATGCATCATGGAAGTCTCAGAAGGAGAAAAGAGAGAAAAGGGGGAGAAAAAATATTTGAAGAAATAAAGGCTGAAATTTCTCAAATGTGATGCAAGACATTAATCTATGCATTCAAAAAACTGAACAAACTCTGAACAGGATTAAAGTCAAAGAGATCCATATCAAGACATCGATTATAGCCAAACTGTTAAAAGACAAAGCCAAAAAGAGAATCCTGAAAGTGGCAAGAGAGAAGGGACTTGTCACATACAAGGGATCATAAATAAAATTAGCAGCTGATTTTCCATCAGAAATCATGGAGGCCATAATACAATGGAATAATATCACTTAAACTACTGAAAGAAAATAAACTGTTAACCAAGAATTCTGTATCTGGCAATACTATCCTTCAAGAATAAAGGAGAAATTAAGACATTCTCAGATAAACAAAGTAAAGGAGTGTGTTACCAATGGACTGCCCTAAAAGAAATGCTAAAGGGAGTCCTTCAGACTGAAATGAAAGGATAGCAGACAATAATTAGAAGCCATGTGACAAAATATAGAACAGTGTTAAAGCTAGCTAGATGGATAAATATAAAACCCTATATTATTTTACTTTTGTGACTTCTCTTTTTTTCTTTTATGACTTAAAAGGCAAATGTGTAAAACAATGATTATAAATGTATGTTAACAGCCATACAACCTAGTAACATGTAATCTGTTACAACAATAACATAAAGGGAGTGGGCAGAGACATGTAAGGTTAGAGTGTTTCATACTATTAAAACTAAATTGGTATTAGTCTAAATAGATTGTTATAAATTTAAGATGTTAATTGTAATTCCCAAGGTAATCATTAAGAAAATGACAACAACAAAACAGAAAACAAAGGAAAGTAATTAAAATTGTACATTTCAAAATATTAACCATAAAAAAGTCATTAATAGAGGAACTGAATAAAAAAAATATGTAAGACATACCGAAGATGGATAACTGGTTGAAGTAAGCCCTTCCTTATCAGCAAATTACTTTAGACATACATATTAAACTCTCCAATTAAAAGACAGAAATTGGCAGAATAGATATTTCATTTAAAAAAGATTTTTCTATTTCTAAGAGACTCGCTTTAGATACAAAGACACAAAGAGTTTGAAAGTAAAAGAATGGAGGGGCGCCTGGCTGACTCACTCAGTGGAGCATGGGACTCTCGATCTCAGGGTCATGAGTTCAAGCCCCACTTTGGGCATAGAGCTTACTTAAAAATTTTTTAAATACAAAAAAAAAAAAATTTAAAAAAAGAAAAGAATTGAAAAAAATATTCCATGCATATAGTAACCAAAACAGAGTAGGAGTGGCTATATTATTATCAGGCAAAACAGACTTTAAATCAAAAAGATTATGAGACAAATGGGGTACTGGCTGCCTCAGTTGGTAGAGCATGCAACTCTTGATCTCAGGGTTGTAAGTTGGAGCCCCACATTGTGTGTAGAGATTACTTAAAAAAAAAAAAACAAAAAACTTAAGAGACAAAGAATGACATTATATACTGATAAAAGATACAAGCCATCAAGAAGATATAACAATTATTCTTAAAATTATACACCTACCAGAGCAATAAGGCAAGAAAAATAAATGAAAGGCCCGCAAATTGGAAAGGGAGTAAAACTATTTTTGTGCGTAGATGACTTAATCTTACATGTGGAAAACCCACAGAATCCACACACCAAAAAAAGTGAAAGCTAATAAATTCAGCAAAGTTAAAGGATACAAAATCAAATGAAAAATCATTTGCATTTCTCTACACCAGCAGTGAACAATCCAAAAAGAAAAATTTTAAAACATTCCATATACAATAGCACCAAAAAAGAATAAAATACTCAGGCATAAATTTAACCAAGAAGGTTCAAGATTAGTACACTGAAAACTATAAAACATTACTGAAAGAAATTAAAGCGAATATTCATAAATGGAAAGAGATCTCGTGTTTAATGGATTGGAAGGCTTAGTATTGTTAAGATGGGTATATTATCCAAGGAGATATACAAATTCAGTACAATACCTATCAAAATCCCCAGACTGTTTTTGCAGAAATGGAAAAATCCATCCTAAAATTCATGTGGAATTTCAACAGACTCAGAATAACCAAAACAATCTTGAAAACAAATAACAAAGTTGAAGAGCTCACACTTCTCAATTTTTAAACTTACTACGAACTATAGTAATCAAAACAGTATGGTAATGGCATAAGGATAAACAGATAGACCAATAGAATAGAATTGAGAGCCCAGAAATTAACCTTCATTTCAATTTTCAATTGATTTTCAACAATGATGACAACTTAATGGGGGAAAGAACAATCTTTTCAACAAATGATGCTGGGAAAACTGGATATCCACCTGAAAAAAAATTTAAAAAGAAGTTGGATCTTTATAACATATAAAAAATGAACTCAAAATGAATTAGAAACAAATTTAAGAACTAAAACTGCAAAACTCTTAGAAGAAATCTTTGGTACAAATCTTTATGGCCTTGGATTTGGTAGTAATTTCTTAAACATAACATCAAATGTTCACATGACAAGAGAGTGAAAAGATCACCCATGGAAAGGTAGAAAATATTTGTCAACCATATATCTGATAAGGGTTTCATATCTAGACTCTATAAAGAATTCCCACAATTCAATAACAGAAAGACAACTCAATTTAAAAATGGGCAAATAATTTGAATAGGCAATTTCCAAAGAAGATATACAAAAGGCCAATGAGCACATGGAAGGATGATCGACATCATTAATCATTAGGGAAATGCAAATCAAACTACAATGAAATACCTTTTCACACCTATTAGAATGGCTAGGATTAAAATAACAACAACAACAACAACAAGTCTTGGCAAAGATGCGGAGCAATTGGAGCATGCATGTTGCTAGTGGGAACATGAAATAGAGCAGCTGCTATGGTAAACAGTGTGGCAGGATCATGGTACTCTCATAGCACGTCCATGTGTTCACCAAGCAAGAAGCTCTACTAAGTTTGGATGCCCAGGGTTTTTATCAAGGTTTCATTAGGTATGATTAATGAAGTCACCAGCCATGTGATTGAATGCAACCTCCATTCCCTCCACTCTCCCTGGAGTTCAAAATAAGACTGCAAGTTCTAGGCTTTGAATCACCTACTTGGTCTTTCTGTTGTCATCAGCCCCTCCCTTAAAACTAAAGACCCACCTTGAGTCTCTTCATTAGCATAAACTCAGATATGGCAAAGGGGGCTCCTTATGAATAACAAAAGTCATTCCTAGACTCATAAAATTCCAAGAGTTTTTAAATCTCTGTGCCTGGAACCTGAACAAAGACCGGATAATGGTTTTGGGTTTTTGTTGTTTTTAATCTCACACGTAAGTATATTACAGGATAGCAAGTATTATTGGCTATCCTGTAAATTAATTTTCTGATAGAGTCATGTTTGAAGTATGAGGAAATCATGACTAACTAGGTAGGGCAAGGGAGTTAGGGAAAACCTCATAGAAGTGATGTGATAGAGGGGAAAATGCAGCTGCATTTTCAGTGAAGAAAAGCACTTGTTCAAGTCGCAGGTCCTGAAAGAAAAGGGATTATAAGTGAGGACAGGACTTGAATTTGCAGTTGGTGGCGAGGTTCAGGAGATGAGGCTGGGGGACAGGTGGGCTGAGGCTGGGAAGGCTAATCAATGTAAAGGGATTGGGGATTGATTTTCTAGAAAGCAGAGATCCCACTGAGGTCTGGAAAGAGGAGAGTATTGTATTTGTTATTTTTAAAGATAGTGCAGGTAGCAGGAGAAGAATAGACTATAGTGGGAAAGAGAAAAGAAGTGGGAATATATTTGAAAGGTCACCATAATTTGTGTAGCAAAGTTAATGTGAGATGGAACCTCGCTATGGGGATAGAAAAGTAGGCAGAAACACTGGACATGGTTGTTCTGTTTATTAATATACCTCGAATTGTAATTTAAAATACGTGTTTTCCTCCTCATTAAAGGACAATAACTTCAACGCATGGACCCATGATATTTACCATAAACACTCTCCGATAGGCATATTCCCTCGAGGATGAGGCTTTAAAGGTACATGGGAACAAACTTTGTTGTGTTGGTTCAATGCTGACCAAGAGAGGTCTTAGGAAATAGCTCATTTTCGTGAAAGCACTTCAAATGATGCAAACTGTTTCTCAGAGGGTCACTTACAAATCTAACAGTTATGCCAGTGAAAACAGTTATTCTCTATCCTTGCTTGCTTCTCTAATATCTTTATTCTTGGGAGATTGTATGTTCCCAGGAATCAAAATTTCCATATTGGAATGTCTGGGCTGCTAGCTTCAGAATGTTCTCTGTCAAACTTTTTCTGTCACCTCCAGAGTCTTGCTTTGTTTTGTTTTTGTTCTTTCCTTATCTATCCTGTAAAATTCCACAGTTTCTTGGGCACACACCTGCTGGTTTTCTTATTACATAGTCTGTAATAGGATGACATATGTGCCTCTTCTACTTGTTTGCAATGCCATAAAGGTATAGATCTTCGTGACATACTATCTGGCAAAATTTTGTTAACAAGTATTTATTGAATAAATAATGGAATAAATAATGAATGAAGAGGATGGTCAGTTTTTAGTTCATTCAATGGAGGAAAGGACCACATGCCAGATACTTGGCTTGATCTGACTGGGAAAATCCATTTTAGAGTTTTGCCTAGACTCTCATCCTAGGGCACACTAGGATGATCAGATAAGAAGCACATTTCTTTCTTGTATTTTTGATGACTATGTCAGGTTAACCAGAGACTTGAGACCTAAACATTATTTGTTTTCATTTATTGTGAATTACTGTATTTGTTGTGTGTAGCTTGCTGGGATTGCAAGATGAGTCCATTAAGCATGTTCCCAGGATGAAAATAAACACAGCATGGAGAGCAAATATTACTATGTTAAATTAGTAAAACTATAGAGGAAATGGGAGTAAATCAACCAATAATTATTTGCACTAGTAGAAGAAAGACAATAATCCCCTTTTTGATATTTTTAAAGCTATTTAAATCTTTTTAAAACATTTTTGTTAGTCTGCCTTTTACAGTTGGCCTAATTTGAGAAATAAAAGCGCTGAGACAGAGAGTTCAAGGACATGCCAAGTCACAGAGTCAAAGGATTATTTGAGGATCCTCTATTAGATGCAAAGTTTGAACATTGATCTCTGGTTTCTGATCTGTACTCCAGAATTCTGTTCACTAATTTGTGATATCCTATAACTAATGTCTCCCCCCTTCCCCCCAGATTCTTTTGCACTTTCCCTCAGATAACATTGTCAGGATTGCATCTTAAATTTTGTTTTTTATGTCGAATGATATGATTTATTCTCTTTTTCAAAAAGGGCACACAAAACGACCTCTAACAATACTGATCCGGGCAAAGGCAGTGATACTCTATGCCCTTACTAGAATTCTGAATTTGGATAAAGCTGGTAGAAAAATCAAATTTTCCCCTAACTTGCTGGTTAGTGAGTACACCTCCAACATGGGTCACAGCCACTCCTCCAGTGGGTGTTTCGGCACCCCCTTGAGTAAATTAAAAGCTAGAATACATGTACTAATTATTCATTGTGGAGCTGTCTTCTTTGCACTGTTATTTACTCCATTATAAATATGAGAGTACACTGTTATTTCGCTTTACAAATAGCAGATCAGAAGTATTTAATTCATTTAGTCTGATGGATGTGCCCTCAGAAACACAATGAAACAGTGGGTTGAAATAAATTAGGGCATTAATATTTGTAAACTCCAAAGATGTCTGATATGATCATTTTAATTAAAATGATTTTCTGTGAACCTTTTGTTTTCCATAGTCTATTAACAATGCAGAAAAAAATGCTCTGCCTTTATTTTGAAAAAATATTTACCATTCTTTCTTTCCTTTTTTTCCCACCAAAAACAGTAAAGTCTATCTCTTTCGTGACTTATAAGAGCTCTCCTGAAGCATTGAAGCATCTTGCTTGAAAGGGCTTGCATATTATTATCCTTTAGTTATTATTATACTAACCACATAATTTTTCTAAATCCATAATTCACTCTTGGCTAACATTTGGTTCAAATGTGTGTATACACAGGAGTTGAATAGGGTGTACTATTTCTCAAAATCGGGAAGACTTTGTTAGAAGCTCTGTAAGAGGCATTCAAGGTTAAAATTCAGCATGACTCTCTGGGCAAAGCCTGCACCTTCACTCCCACCCCCATCCAGCTCTGTGGTTTCCTCCTCTCCCCTCCCCCAGAGAAGGAAGCTCATCAACATTAGCACACAAATGCAAAATAACCAGCCAGGCCTCTCCCTAGGAATACAAATTAGGGGCAGGTAGTTGAAGAGCTTAGAAAGCTGAAATCGTTCACAATGAAAAGGATGAATAGATGAGAGACTGAAAGTGGGGTAAAGTGTTTAGCTTTTGTCATTTAAAGTGACGTCTTTAACTCTTTGCCTTCTAGAAACTACCCCTCACCAAATAATAGAGCTTTGCAATCAAGAGTTCCCGGGTAAAAAAAAAAAAGGTATCAAGTTTCCTTTTATAAGGTATAATGGTAAAATTAGATATTGGTTTCACTAGGGCCTGTGTCTGACAAAAAAACAAAACAAAAACGAAACGGTAGAGAGCCTGTGACGTTGAAAAATTTAGTAACCGATTTTTTATTTTATTTTTTTAAAAAAAGAAGAGGTCCACATTAGCTGACAGTGCATTTCCTCCCCACCCACCCCCCATCATGGTCACTACTTCCAGCTCAATGCAAATCATGTTTTACTGCATTTACACTTGGCTGGGTTTTGACTTGGGAGGTGAGTTTGGCTGGAAGCTTGAATCTTATTTTCTAATTAGCTCTACCTTATCTAGCAATCGACGGTGGAGACTTGCCACAGCTTTTTGTAATAATTATGAGATCGATGACCGAGCACGTCTTTTCCTAGATTGCAGAAGCTTCGGATATCCGAAATGTGTATATCCCGAAATCAATACTGTAAGCGAAGCAAGCAGCAATGTGCATACACATTCTCAAACTAAAATCTAAGTGTTTAAGCATGATGCTACCTCAGCGGTTAGAAGCAGAACTAGAGAGTTGGAAGCTGTCTTAAAGTCTTATTAGAAAACCAAGGTGGGGCGCCTGGGTGGCTCAGTCGCTAAGCATCTGCCTTTGGCTCATGTCATGATCCTGGGGTCCTGGAATCGAGCCCCGTATGGGGCTCCCTGCTCGCAGGAAGCCTGCTTCTCCCTCTCCCACTCCCCCTGCTTGTGTTCCCTCTCTCGCTGTTTCTCTCTCTCTCTGATAAATAAATAAATTCTTTAAAGAAAAAAAGAAACCAACCAAGGGACACCGAAGTAAGTGTACAGCTTAGCAAATAAAACTGAGGGCTCTACAACAGCACATTATCACTTAGAGCTAATTTTTATTTGTTTTATTTAAGAGTGCATTTCCTAATTTGGAGAGACCAATCTTTGCTTTAATGCTGATAAAGATCATAAATCGTGTACTATAATTATTTATTAAATGCCTTCAATTTGTGTTGTGTGCCCTGCAACCAGACACGTGCTCATCTCTTCAGTTTGGGGTAAGACTAGTTTAGACAAACAAGTTATAATTGCAGAAGATGTCCTTAAAGCAGAGAGACAGTTTGTAAATCCAAAATGGACATTTATATCCAAAGTGGGCATTTATATGATGGTATTGAGTGGGGGTGCCTAGGAGATGGACACATTTGTAGGTGAACATGCATGGAATGATTCATTACATGTATTGTGGAATTATATCCACGATGTTTCCATTGCATAGAAGGGGAAGTGGAACCACAGAACATTTTGACGGTTTGTTTTGTTTTATGACACTCCTAAGTAAAGCCAATGCACGACCTTGGGTTCCTCTTTTCCTCTTATTTCTCAAGATAGATGCAATTTTTGAGGACAAAAATGGTCTTCCCTTTCTTGGTGTCTTGAATAGTACCGTTTACAGTATCAGGGCTTAAACAAATATTTAGCAGTTTAAGAATATCACATGTTAAAAAGGAGACAGCAGATCCAAAATGGAGTCACTTGTGCGAAACCCCATGTCAGCAAACCAAGACATAATCCCTAGCCCAACTGTAGTTTCAAACCCACAGGAATATAACGTTTAACCGGTGCACATGGAATTACCTGATCCGCTCTAGTGAGCTAACCTGCCTGATAGAGACCTTCCATGCCTCTTAGGAAGATGACTTTGCCTGAAACAACGCATTCTTTTTCCACCCCCTTTCCTTTAAAAATCTTTCCTTTTCTACAACTTGGCAGAGCTCTTTTCTATTACTAGACAGGATGCTGCCCAATTCATGAATTGTTGAATAAAGCCAATTTGATCTCTAAATTTACTCAGTTGAATGTTTGTTGTTTAATAGATTTGGTGGCAACAGCAGGACTGATAGAGACTTCTGATGGCTTCCAGGATGTGAGAAACAGAGGCGTGATACCCTGAAAACCCTTTGAGTTCACTGTCTTTCTTCCAAGGGCTGTGGGTAAATTCTCTTTCAGTTCTGAGCTCTGTTCCTTTTGGGTTGAGCTCCTGATCTAATTGGCTTTCCAGCTCAGGGCTTAGTAGGTCAGCTTGAACTGGTAGACAGTCCCATCTGGAGCTCGAGTCCCTCGCTTTTGGTTCAGTCTGAAATTCCCCAGACGTTTGGAATCCTTTTTCCCTGTTCCAGTTTGCTATCCCCATTTACTGGACTCTGCTGGTTTAATCTACTCTGGATCTTGCTGACAGTGCACACAGCCTTCTGTCAATAGGCAACAGTAACATTTCTTGGTTGCCGCTGGTATGTTAAGGTGTGCATGTTTGTTTGCCTTGTTTTGTGTAGATAAAGGCTATTGCTTTGGTTTAAGGAAATGTTGTGGCTCTTTTGATCTGTCCAGACCACTAAAGCTTTCTCCATATCAGCAATAAGGCTGTTTTGCTCTCTTATCATTTGTGTGTTCATTGGAGTAGCACTTTTAATTTCCTTTAAGAATGTTTCCTCTGTGTTTATAACTTGGCTAAATATTCGGCAAAAGAGCCCTAGCTTTTGGCCTATCTCAGCTTTCAACGTGCCTTTTTCACTAAATTTAATCATTTCTAGCTTTGGATTTAAAGTGGGAGATGTGTGATTCTTCCTTTCACTTGAACACTTAAAAGCCATTGTACTGTTATTAACTGGCCTAATTTCAATATTGTTGTGTCTCAGGGAATGGGGAGGCTTGAGGAGAGGGAGAGAGATGGGGGGATGGCAAGTTGGTGAAACAGAATATACACAACCTTTATCGATTAGGTGTGCTGTCTTACACAGTGTGGTTCATGGCATCCTAAAACAACTACAATGATCAACTACAAAGATCACTGATCACAGTTCACCATAATAAACATAATAATGAAAATGTTGAAATATTGTGAGAATTACCAAATGTGATCCATAGTTATAAAATGTACAGTGTTGGAAAATGGTGCCAATAGACTTGCTCAATGTATAATTGCCACAAACCTTCAATTGGTAAAAAACAAAACAAAACTAAAAAAACCACACCATATCTGTGAAGTGCAATAAAAATGAGCTCTGACTGTATATGCCTAAAAATAGGGCACAGGTCACCCCCTGCTCTTTCCCACACCAGGAGGAGCTAACACAACCATTATCACTGGAGATAGAAAGTAAGCACTGAGATGGGTCTGCACAAATAAACTTTCCTGAAATAACCCTTATCGTCTATTAGTTCCCCCCGTGAGTTTACCTTCCCATAATTTACCAACCCTGGAAGCCCAAACCCCCTTTCCTTTATCTTCTCCATATAAGCCTCTTTGGGGCTTCACTTCTTTCCTATGAAGTCCTCCATAAATGTAATAATTAAAATATTACCACCAAATAAAATCTGTATACTTTTTCCCCTCTTCATCTATCATTTGTCCGTTTAATTTACAGGCTCTAGTTACTGAACATAAGAGGATAGAGGAAGAGGGGCTTTTTGTTGTTGTTGTTTTTCTCCCCCACATATAGTATAAATACTCATACATGCATGGCCTATTTTTATATTCTCTTCTGCTTTGTTGGCCTTGTCTTTATTACTGCACTAGTATCAGCAGAATCAATTACCTTACTTATATGCCATAATTTATATCTGGCAAAGCAAATTCCTCTCATTATATGCTGTTTCAAAACTTTTTTGCTAATTTTGTGTACTTATTAGGATTAATGCACAGAACTCTAACAAAATGACATTTTTATCAGAACAGAAAGAAATTGACAAATATTTCATGAAGAAAACATGTTTAAAAATATTTAGGCTTCTCAGGTGGCTCCGTGGCACAATGGATAGCGCATTGGACTTCTAAAAATATTTAGGCTTCTCATTCATAAATATGGTAGCTTTTTTCATTTCCTAAAAAAATCCAATTTTAGAATATTTTAATATGCTTTTATAGTTTTCTTCATACATATTTTATATATTTTTTAAGTTAATGACCAATTTTTCTTGCAGTTGTTTATAGGATATTTATATCCCATTCTCTCCAAAGTTACTTTTTTCATAATTGTTGACTTATCCTATCTATTGCTTTCACCCTACTCAGCCACCTGGTCCCCAAGGTCTTATTCTAGACCTACACTGTGCAACATAGTAGTCACTAGCCACATGTGGCTATTAAATACTTGAAATGTGGCTAGTCCAAATTAAAATGTGTTATAAGGGTAAATATAAACATATTTTTTTACTTTTTGAAATGCGGCCCCTAGCACATTTTATATTTCATTTGTGACTAGTATTACATTTCTACATTTCTATGGTTGGTGCTCTCTAGTCCTTGTCATTTCCAATAACTGAAACCCTCTATAATGTCAGTTTCATAAATTCAACTACCAAGCCATAACCTTTCCAATTTTTTTCCTCTAGTACTCCAACCTCAGCAATCCTTCCACCCTCACAGGGATAAACAATCCATTGATCCCATCACCTTCTCACTATACCTAATTTTTTGGCCTAAAACAAAATTTTACTCTCATAATTCTTTGATTGGATTTGGCTCAGCTGGGCAGTTCTCACTTGTGGTCTTGGATTCAGTTGCAAATGTAAGTAGACTAGGGCTATGATCATCTTACACTCGACTGGGTTGGACATCCAAGTCAGTTGTTGCTGACTACAGGTTGGAAGTTTCCCTGGGACTGTCGTGAGTCCTAGGATTCCACTTCTACCACTCGTGCCAGCTCAGGTTCAATATGGTAGAGGGAGGGTTTTAATTCCACTGCTCAAAAGACAGAGTAGCAAAGAATTTGTAGCCAACTTTAATTCAGCACATCTATGTCCTTCTAGTATTCGCTTTCCTTCTTACTCAGCTTAAATCCTGGTTAATTGTTATAATTGCATACAACTTCAATTCCTTTGCCCCCTTCTCAGTTTTTGTGCTCATCCAACTAAACCATAAACATGGTTAAATACAGCCCTCCACCTACTCTTTTTTTTTTTTTGTACCAGCACATCTGGACAGAACTGGAGAAAAACATATATCCCTGTTGTCTAGTCTCACAAAATGCACGATCACTAACATGTAGTAGACTCTTAGGGCTGCCCAGCAATGTTCACTCTGTATTACCTAGGAAACCAGATGATTCTTTCATAACTTTTCCTTCTCCTCAAACTTTAACAAAAACTACTTCCCCATCCTCACTCTCAGCTGGTAATTTTCTTCATATTTCATTGAAAAAAGAGAAGTAATCAGGGGAGAAGTTCTATAAATTTCTATAAACTACACACCCGTGTCTGGCACCATCATTCTTTACCTTTTCTCCCAGTTCTTTGAATAATCTGTCCCTGTTCCCAGCTAGGGTCAGCATCTTTTCTTATTTTCTAAATCCCTTTCACTGCTTATGAGCAATGATCTAGAAGTCCTTTGCCATGCCTCAACACCTTCTCCCCTCAACTGGATCATTGTCAGTAAAATTTCTCCCATATTAAACTATCATTTCTCATATATTAAAACAAAACCTTTCTGGACCCCAATTCTCCTTCTAGTTACCAACTTGTTTCTTTCCTTCCCTTTTAAGCAAGCTTCTTTTATTTATGCCCACAGCTTCCAATGTCTTTATTCCCATTTTTCTCTTTAAATCCAACATTTTACCACAAATGGCTCCAGTCAACATTAGTAACCAACACATTGTTGAATCCAATGGTCAGTTCCCAGACTCCATCTTCTTTGTCCCATCTGCAACGTTTGACCCTATAGATTATTCCTTAGCTCCTTGAAATAATTTCTTTCCTAGGTTTACAAAACACCACACTGTCCTAGTTTTCTTCCTCTATCACTGGCTGCTCCTTCTCTGTCTCTTTTTCTTGTTCCTTCCCCTTATCACCAATAAACAACAGAATGCCTCCCAGTACTATTTAGTTTCAGTCAGTCATCCAGTCTCATGACTAAATACTGTCTCCATGCCAATGACCCCAAGTATATGTCTAACAGAGACCTTTCCTCTAAGCCACCTAATCCTATACTCAGCTGCATTCTCAATATCTCCCCCCTGGAATCTAATAGATATCTCAATCTTAGTATGTCCAAAACTAAACATTGAGTATTTCCTCCCAATTCTGGTTCTCTTTCATTCTTTTCTATCTCAGAGTACCTGTATTCTCCTCCTCCTCCTCCTTCTTCCTTTTTTAGGGTACCTGTATTCTTTTGGTTGCTATGGCCAAAAATCTGGAGAAGGTTCTTCACTCCTCTCTTTCTCTCATACCACACATCCAGTCCATCAGGAAATCCTGTCAGCTTAAACTCTAAGATAGAATTGGATCACTTACTTCCACTGTGACCACCCTAAGTTCAAACCACTTCCATCTCTCCCCTGCCTTATTGCAGTAGCCTTCCAGCTGGTCTAATTTCTTCTGCCCTTGACCCTGTGTGGTCTGTGTACAACACATGAATGCTTCTCTTCCTTTCTTGTCACTTCTCTACTCAAAACCCTGCAAAAGCTCCCCTCAAAGTCCACTCCATGAATTACAAGGCACTCACTGTATGATCCGTCCTCACTGTCTCCCTAGCCCAGTCTCTTTCAACTCCTCCTGTAGTTCATCCTGCTTCAACCTCTCTGCTCCTCTTCGTGGCCTTTCTTCACTCTTCTTAGGACTTCTTCCTCCAAATATCTATGATCTTTTTCCTCACTTCCTACACATCTTTACTTCAATACTATCTTCTCTGCAAGGCCTTTGTCTTACCCCTCTAAAACTATAACCATTATACCCTCCAGCACTTCCTGCAACCCTTCATGGCTTTATTTTTCTTCTGAGTACTTATCACTATCTAATATATATTTTTTCTAATATACATTGTATTTAATTATCTTATTTGTTGTCTTCGCCTCGAGAATGTAAGCTCCATGAAGGCAGAGGTTTTCAGTTCACCCCAGAGCTAGCCACATAGTGGGCTATAATCACTGAAAGAACAAATGGATGTAGAAGGTATCCTTGATATGTTTCTGATTCTGTGGAAATTTTCTAAGATTTCATTTTTTCATTCTGATGCTTATCATCTGTTTAGATATATACTCTTTATTAAGGAAATTTCTTTTGACTCTCAATTAACTTAAATTTGTTATTATAAATGGGTATTAAATTTTACTAAATCCCTTTTTCATAAATATCAAAATAGTCACATGCTCTAGTCCTTTAAAATATGTTGACCTATCCTTGAGTTCTGGGCAGAAACCTTATGTGGTAATGATTCATTTGGTTTAATCAGTTACCTCATTTAATTCTCTAATATTATTTTGAAGATTTTTGCATTTATCTCTATAAATGGGTTTGATCTATGTTTTTCTTTTGTGAGACATCTTTGCTATCTTCATAAAATTAATTGAGAAACTTCATTCTTTTACTCCCCAGAACACTTCATGTGCCCTGGAATAGTTTCAGTAACATAGGAATGACAATTTCTTATAATTATGGTATAGATAAAATAGCCTATACATTACTGGTACCTGACATTCTTTCAGGTATAAATCTTTAGCAACCTTTTCCAATTGCTTGTATGGTTGCCCATTTATTCATATTTCACTCTCCTTGAATCAATCTTGCTAATTCATATTTTCTTAGAAGAGCATTAATTTTATCCAGATCTTCAGATTGCTTAATAATTAACCCCACCTCAGTAAAAATTACATTCTTTGCTTGCAGCATCATTGGTTTCCCCCATCTATATTAAATTGAATTAAAGTACTTTGAAATTACCTGTGTATCATAAAATTGAATTGCTAACTTGTGTATCTGATGAAGAAATAGAAGTGCTAAGGTCTTTGAAGGTATATTACTGGGGTTGGGGAGTAGGAAGGGAAGATTATGCCTATTTCCTCCACTGGGCCTAGCACATGAGTTAGATGTTTTGAATGCTCAAAAAGGGAATATACTGACTCTGCCAAATGGGGCCAAGAGTTTCCTCATTTTCTGTACAGGTTAGTGGATTGTGAAACCAGGTATTTTGTTTATCTTCTTTACCTTTCCTGTACCACCCACCTTGGGTATACCCATTTATCTGTTCAAATCCTTGACAATTAAACATCCCCAAATTGTCAAAACAATTGCTATTAAGCCACTAATCCAAATAAGTTGAACACCTACTATGGTGAAAATACTATAGGCCCACTGAGAAATACAAAGAAGAATAAGACATGGTCTTTGCCATCTAGGAACTGACAATCTAGTTGGGAAGACTTGGTTGGAAGTAGCTTCAAGTCAATTTATAAAAGAGGTACTAAACATCACTACAGTATTTATTCCATTCAACAAACATCCAGTTAATATCTATATACCAGGTGCTATCCTAGACGTTATTTGCACAAAGATTAGTGATCCTCAAGAAGCTAATGATCTACCCAGGGGACACTCAGATACATAAAGTTAACTACGCTGTGATGTGATTTATTCATGTTTGTGATGAATAAAATGGTGTGTGGGAGTCCAAAAGAAAGTTGTAGGTGGGTAGGGAAATCAGTCATGGGAATGGTTTTATTGTAGAACGAACATTTAAGATGGATCTAGGAGAATAAGACAATGTGTTACTAGGCAAAACAAGGGAAGAAGAGGATTCTGGGCTCATAAGGCTCATAAGGCAAGACATTAAGTTAAGAAAACATAAGATCTTACAAGTATAGCTGACATGTTAAAGTGTGTTTGCACTGGGCAGGGGAATTGGGATAGTGGAGAGAGATAACTCTGGACACGTACAATGAAGCCAGATCATGAAGTGTCTTAACTTTTTGGATATGGTAATGAAGAACTTAGATTTTTAAGGCAGCAGAGTAATATACCTTAAATGCTCTGAGTGCCCTTTACCTCACCACAGCAAAAGAGTTGAATTTACTTTATCAAATTTGGAATTTATATTTGGATTGATGGGCCTTAAAACATAAAGTTCTTGACATGTGTTGAATTTACTTTGGATGTCAAAGGAGCACCATCAGTACAGCTAAAAGAGGCTTGTGTGTAGCCCACTGGGAGAGAACTAACAACAAATTAAAATACTGTGGACAGAGGAATAAATAGTAGTTTCAACTATGAGTTCTAAGAGCAAATGTTCCAAATTGCAAGCATTGACTTGCAATCAACCTGCTTCTTATTAGTTTATTTATTTAATAAAGATCTTTTTTTATTTAATGATGGTTAATAATTCACCCTTTCAACACTAAGGAGTTTAGCCAGTATGATAGTGAGGATAATGATGATAATAATATAATAGGAGCTCATATTTGAAGGATTTTGGCAGAGTATTTTTGTAGAATGAATTTTATTTTGAAAGCTTTATGTGCATTATACTGCTCTGTTATTACAAAAATCCAATGAGATGGGTACCATTTTTATTCCATTGGCCCTTGAAGAAACTGAAGCTTAAAGAGATACATCTCTCTGTCCCAAGGCTATACACTTAGTTGCAAATCCTTACTTGCATATCCAGGTCTTGAATTCTACCCATCCTTGAAATGACCTTCTCAGTGATATTGTTGTTTCAGAAAGATAACTAACAATAAGTGAAAGGCAAAACAGACACGAGCTAACTGGAAAGAGAAAACGATCCAGGAGCTCAGTGCAATATTCCAGGCAAGAAATGAACAAAGTCTGGTGTCTGACCGTGGGAATGGAGTAAAGGGAACAGATACTGGAGCCATTTGTGAGATTAAATTGACCAGATTTGGACACCCATTGGATGGGAAGGATAAGGAAGTGGCCTAAGTCAAAGTGATTTTGAGTATGGCTCCAGTGACTAGGCAGATAATAGCATTCAATACAGGGCATGCAGACCAAGGAGCAGGGTTTGTTGCTCTGGTTTTTTAAAAGATTTTATTTTTTTAAAGCAATCTGTACATGCATCATGGGACTTGAACCCACAACCCCAAGATCAAGAGTAGCACATCCTACTACTGAGCCAGCCAGGTGTCCCCGAGGAGCAGCTTTTAACTGGGATGCTAAGAGGAGTGTTTGGAGCTGAAAATGTAATTTTTGGAATCAGTTTTATTTCAATAGTAGCTAATACCATGGGGATGGATGGACTTGACTCACAGAGAGAATCTGTGGTAAGAGGAGGTAATGAAACAGCCTAGAATCCTGGGAAAATCCAAGGTATACCAGTGGTCAAACAGGTGCTATGAGAGTTTAAGGAAAGCAGAGTTTAATTCTGACTAAGGGCATCACCAAAGGCATCTTAGAGGGCAAGGGATTCACAGTGGAATTTAAGGTGCAGCTAAGAAGCATAAGGTAAGATGGGAATTCCAGGCTTAGAAAACAGTTTTGAATAGTAGTTGATGAACGTCAGTTTAGGAACTTGGAATGTACTTGGGAAGGGTAAAGTCAGGACAATGGGGCGGGGTGGGGGGGATGGCGGGAGGAAGGAGAGATGTTGTGTAGTAGCTGAATACGGAAAGGGCCAACTTGTAGAGGTTGTAGAGGTTGTATTGGTGTGGCTGAATTTGAGCTGGAAAGTTATGTGATCAGTTCTGAGTTTCAGGAAGGAAGCTTGTAGAAGGTTCTCTATGGGAAAATAAGAGGCTCTGACCTTTTCCAATCCAGATCTCCAAATGACCGCTGTGTTTGGGAAACAGGGAGGGGTGTCTTAGGTTTTCTTAGGCAGAAAAGGAGGTGGAAGGATGAATTTTCTTTTTCATAAACCCTAGGAAATCTTTAACTCAGACCCCTATCTGACCCATGAACTAAAGAAACAAACTCATTAATCATCTAATTATGAAATCTCTGGCTTTTAACTTCAAATTTATAAACTAGTTATGACAGCATTTCAGAAGAAAAATACCTTTCATCATCCCTGTAACTTAAAGAAAAGAGTCTTCAATTATATATTATTTACAATGTTGAAAATGTGGAAATTGTTCAAAATTTGGAAATTGCCACTCTGAGGAATAAATTGTGACTTTATAATTATTTATACTTCAGGTATGCTATATTTATCCTTACAAATAGATAAATTTTTTTAAAAGACTTTTTTTTCTAATCCAGGAAGTTACATAGCTTCTTTTATTTACACATCTTGGTGATTTATGAAACACAGCTTTATGCTTTATTTTATTTTTTAAAAAGGAGAAAAAAAAACCCATCTAAAAATTGTTGTTCTTCCTGGAAATAGCTCTGTTTATTTAATGCTATTAAGTTTTCTTAAATCAGTTTAAAGAAGTTCTTCCATTATATTGTGTTTTTCACATCAAATATTACACATTTTTTTTTTTCAGAAACACTAATATTAAAATGCTTTTCATTGTGAATTTCCAGGGGAATGTTATCAAAGAAACACACAAAAAAAGAATAGAAAGAACTGGGAAAGATTCCAGTGACATTTTAAATAAGGATGTTCGAAAGCTTCCCCATGTCCTCTGCTACTTGCCCGAAGGTTTAGAAATTTCACTAGCTAATGTCGACAGTTGTTTAGAAAAGTTTTTACAGGAGATTGGAAGGAAATGTGACTTTCCCATGAGGGAAGGGGAATGAGGATTCTACTGGGCTGACTTTAACTTTAAGCACCAGAGACGGAAATGGAAATTCATTCTTCAGAGGGAGTTAACAGCGGTGTACTGTACTTTGCAAACTCTCCCTGGAGAGACTGTTGCTAAATTTGTACTCGGCAATGTTCATACCTGATTCATGCTCTATAAAAGAGAGGTCAAGGGATGTTTAAGTTCGTTTATTTTAACAGCCTAAGAATTTGAGTCCAATGAGATTAGAATCCCCCCTCACCTCCCAAATAAAGCCACCATGTTGCTACCACTATTACTACTACTATCATCATCATCATTATTATTATTTTGGTTCCTTTCCTTTCCTCTCCTCTCCTCTCCTCTCCTCTCCTCTCCCTTCCTTTCCTTTCCTTTCCTTTCCTTTCCTTTCCTTTCCTTTCCTTTCCTTTCCTTTCCTTTCCTTTCCTTTCCTTTCTTTCCCTTTCCTCTTCTCTCCTCTCCTTTCCTTTCCTTTTTCCTTTCCTTTCCTATCTTTTCCTTTCCTTTCCTTCCCCTTTATCCTTTCCTTTCCTATCTCCTTCCCTTTCCTTTCTCCTTCCTTTCCTTTCCTCTCCTTTCCTTTCCTTTCTCCTTTCCTTTTTCCTTTCCTTTCCTTTCCTATCTTTTCCTTTCCTTTCCTTCCCCTTTCTCCTTTCCTTTCCTTTCTCCTTCCCTTTCCTTTCTCCTTCCTTCCCTTTCCTTTCTCCTTCCTTCCCTTTCCTTTCTCCTTCCTTCCCTTTCCTTTCTCCTTCCCTTCCTTTCTCCTTCCCTTCCTTCCTCCTTCCCTCTCCTTCCTGTCCCTCTCCTTCCCTTCCCTTCCCTCCCCTCCCTTCTCTTTCTTTTCTTTCTTCTTTCTTTTCTTTCTTTATTTCTTTCTTTCTTTCTTTCTTTCTTTCTTTCTTTCTTTCTTTCTTTCTTTCTTTCTTTCATTAGGGTATCCATTGTGCTATTATTTGAGTGAGTTGTCCTGATATCTTTTTGATTTCTGTGAACCACTACCATAAGGAGAGATGCTATGATCAGAATCAGAGCTCACGTACATGAGTTTCCACTGGGCATGGATCTTAGACACTGAGGGTTAGTGTCAACCAATTTGAACTTTAATATTCATGACATAGAGGTAGCAGAACAGTATTAAGACAAGACATAAATAATCAGAAAGGCAGTTTTTCCAAACTGTATTTTGAGATAAAGTCATATGCTCCTTAAAAAAAAAAATGGTTTCTGGGGCATTTGAAAAATGAAGAATTAAATAAAATCAAACAGAGTCTTTTACTTCAGGAAGTCTCAAAACTATTAACATAGTAATTTGTTCTGCAAATATCCAAGAAAAGATGAGTATGCAGCATTGCTCAAATTTATACAGACACTTTTCCAGAAAAGTATATTGGAACAAAGTTTGGGAAATGTTGCAATAACAAATGAATGAATGAATGAATGAATGTCTAACACATTAACATTGTGCATACTATTTGCCAAACACTTTTTAAAGGGCACTCACACAAACACAAATACACACACATTTAATATAAAAATTATATGTATCAGGTACTATTATCATCCCCAATGTACAGATAAGATACCTGAGACACTTTCCCAAAGTCCCGTAGATAATAAAAGGCCTCCTCCAAATCATGCTGTCAATTTTTCTCTAACTCAGTGATAACCAAATATATTTGTTCATGAACCCACCGTAAACGTTTGGATTGCACTATGTCATAACTTATAAATATTCCAGGGGAATATTTTTTATATTAATGTATTGTGTCCATAATAAAATATAACAAAAGTCAAAATGAAAAAGGATATAATAAAAATAGGATGAGGCATGTTTTAAAATAATTATTGTATTATTGATAGTGCAAAAATAAATTTATTCTTACTACAAATAATAAAGCCACCGTCACTGAATATATATTTAATTTTAAAATTAATTAATGTTTTGTGATACAGCAATTTAAAAATTTAATTCTGAGTTAGGTTCAGTTAATATTGATAATTGGTTTGACAGTTGGACATGTTGGGAAAAAGACATGTCACAAAGTACTATTATATAAAATAAACACTTAAGGTGTGTTTCATTGCTAATACCAGTGAATCTAAGTCCATATTTCACACACTCTTTTTTTCCTCCCAATTTCCTTGCAGGCTGTCACTGTTTTTTCTGTGTATCTTGACCAATGAAAAATTTGGACTTGCTGTAAAAAAAAGCCGCTATGTCATTTCCTTACTGCTTACTTGTGCTTGCATTATTTGAATTAGATTTTTAAGCCTTTGCTTAGGTTTTGAGTGTTCAGTTATGTCAGTTTAAACTGGGTAATATAATGGGCAAGTGCACTTAAGCTAGAGTACATGGCTGTCATATGTCAGTGCATGCTAAAAGCAAGTACCAGTGGTTCCACTCTCCCTCAGGATCCTGCTCCCCATGCATGGAGTGATGTCTGACACTTGGATGAGAGTTTTCAAGTCACTAGTGTGCATCCCCATATTAAATATTAAGAAAGATTAATTTTAGTATTTTTATTTTTTTAATTTTTTATTTTTTTTAAAGATTTTATTTATTTATTTATTTGAGAGAGAGAGAATGAGAGAGAGCACATGAGAGGGGGGAGGGTCAGAGGGAGAAGCAGACTCCCCGCCGAGCAGGGAGCCCGATGCGGGACTCGATCCAGGGACTCCAGGATCATGACCTGAGCCGAAGGCAGTCGCTTAACCAACTGAGCCACCCAGGCGCCCCTAATTTTAGTATTTTTAAAGTAAAAAAACACACACACACACACACACACCAGTGGTTCATTGTACACACCTGAGGAGCTCCCATCCCACTTTAGAGACTATTCTAGAGCTTTCAGGCTAAAAGAAGAAATCTGGCCAGAAATATTAGTTTCAATAAAAGCAAAAACAAAACAAAAACAAGAAACCACTTAAAACTGAAAGAAACAATTTTGTTACCTCTTGAAGATTGCCACTTTTAAGCAGTAGAGTATCATTTTATTCAAAAGAACTCTATTCTCTAAGCAACAGCTATTCATTTGAGCAAATGTCCTTTAACATGACAATCAGTCTGCCTTTATTTTTATTATTTATGGCATATATAAATCCAGTGTAATGCACTCTATAGGACATCCATTTATTCTGTGTTGAAAATTTAGTTTAGTGTGTTTTTGGATAACATGGAGGGTTGAGAGTACATGTTGGGGATGCTATGAGTGTTTAAAGAAATTGAAGGCAAATTGCTTCTTGGTGACTTGATAGGAAAACAATGCAAGAGTTTGGCTATTCCCGATTTCTATATTTCCCATTATTTCGGTAAAGGATTTTGGTAACCAAAATCCAGTCCTCCTACCTCACAGGAGGCAAAAATGAATTGAGTGACTAGTCTGTTGTTACACAGTTAGTGACAGAATCAGGATGACAATCCAGTTCTCCTCACTGTTGCTCCATTCACTCCACATTTTCTTTTCCTTTTTTTTTTTTTTAAGATTTTCTTTATTTATTTGACAGAGAGAGACATAGCGAGAGAGGGAACACAAGCAGGGGGAGTGGGAGAGGGAGAAGCAGGCTTCCCGCGGAGCAGGGAGCCCGACATGGGGCTCAGTCCCAGAACCCTGGGAGCATGACCTGAGCTGAAGGCAGACGCTTAAAGACTGAGCCACCCAGGTGCCCCCACTCCACATTTTCTGAATATACTACAAATGCCTTTTGTAGGGCGATAGCTTCACAACCAAGGTGTAAAGCACTTGCACAGAATACTTACTGCCAGTAATTTACTGCATTATACAGATGAACAAAGTCTTTCTTTGGGCAATGAAGCAATTAAAAAATAGTTCCGTTTTATAGGCACTTTTCCTTGATGTGGCTTTTGTTGTCCTGGAATTTTGTCTGTAAGACATCTCTGCTGAACTACTTCATGAAACTCCAAGTTTCCATGACATACAGCATCCTTATCATTGTCTTTCAATGAGCAATTTATACTCACAAGCTTTAAACTCCTATGGGTGATAAAAAGAGTGAGGGTGCGAGGAAGCAAATCTGGGATAATACAAGCCATAGAATGATCTCAGGATAGGACGCACTCTAGGACATGTTATGTAGTTACTCCCTTTGCTCCTGTTATTTTGGTAGACTGCATTCATGGCAGTGGAGGCAAAGCGTAGGGAGTGTGTAAGGAAACAGAGAAAGCTAGTGCAGTTACTGCAGCTTCATTTTCAGTTTGGCTATAGGATGAATTATGTCCACCTGGTGGTTCAGGACCCCATACTGCCCTTGCTTTGTATGTATGGCAAATCGCTCTGATTGTGCTAGATCCCCAGAACTCCTTTTCACAGTCCAAGATAAGGTCCTGACCCTTGGTGTAGGTGTATTGTCCCTAAGGGCATAAAATAGTGTAATTACAAAAGGGAAGGGCTCCCATCAATTGTATTTGGTAGAGACTATGCAGGACCTTAGGGTTGGTTGAACTTGGAGAATCTTTACCACGTGATTATGCCTCAGATAATGCCTACATCCTAGTGTCTCAAAAGCAGCATCCAGGAATACATCCAGAGTTGAGTGGGGATGCCTCCCTGACACATGAGCAACTCTTGGGAATGCTGGTCACCCTGGGAAAGAGACAAACAACGTGACTCCTCAAAAGGGGATTGACTATCATTGCATTCCTTCCTTGTGAGCCGGATGAGAAGGGCACTATTGTAGGAAGAGAATTATTCACACTATTCAGCCTGGGGGTCTTGCTTAACTACAAATCTAAAGCTGAAACATGAAAACTATGGTTAACAGGAGAGACATGGCTGACACATCAGAGACTGATATGTTTGGGAGATATAAAGAGAATTGGAGATAAAAAGGAACTAACACTTACCTACCACCCGCATAAGCTAGGTGCTATGCTTAGAGATGCACAAACCTTATCATAAGTTCTTATAAAACGTGAGAGGTTTTTTCCTCAATAAGGATGAAGAAACTCAGAGAGGTTAAGATACCCAAGGTTACATGGTTTTCTTCTGGTAGAGCAGGGATCAGATTAGGGTATTGCACACTCAAAAGCTCATGCTCTTTCTGGGACACTGTACCAATGAATAAGTAAAATAAATAAATAAATTGAACTATTTATTTTTGTAGCGAATTACTCCCTTAGTAAAATAAGCAAATGAACTAATAAATAAGATGACTCACAGGAGTCTTAGCTACAGGTGTGCTTGCTACCAGCAGCACGTGTATTCCCTGCGATGGATCCACCTACCTTGATGATGTCAACAAAATCTATGACAAAACTGTAGTATAATTTGTTCTGGTTCCATATGGGGCAACCAGAGTGGGGAATAACTGAGTGAAAGCGTGAGGGTGATAGAACTAGGCACTTGGTCCTCCTGGCTGTGATACTTGGTAGGATCATTACCTGACACTCAGAGCAGAGAGTAACACAGGGGTTTTTCCTGTGTCTTCCATGCTCAGAGAGATCCCCTAGCAAGCTAGTTCGAAAATTTGAAAGTGGTTTCGTCCTCGATGTCTAAGCTTTTCTTTTCAATGATCATGATTATACTCCATTAAAAAAGGGATATACTACAGTCTCTCCTGTATTAAATGCTCTCATGTTTTTAATATCTGCAGAACAAACACAGGTTAAAGCACCTAGGTAGGGCTATCCAGCTAGTGCTAACTCACTTATATTAGTGGAGAAAAGGACACAACAAATGTAAGTACACAGTTTTTATCTGTAAACTTTCATAGTTTATTATGATCACAAAACTCAGTCACCCATTTTTTAAGATTTTATTTATTTATTTTTGAGAAAGAGAGCACACCTGAGCAAGGGGAGGAGCAGAGGGAGAAAGACAAGCAGACTCCATGCTGAGCGTAGAGCCCAGTGCAGGGCTCGATCCCACAACCCTGAGATCATGACCTGAGCCAAACCGAGAGTCTGACACTCAATCCACTGAGCCAGCCCGGCACCTCACCCATTTGTTTTAACTCCATGTCTTATGCAATTAAACTTCCAATCGATAAGACTGACCATCAGGCAGACCAAATCAATTACTTAGTGACTCTACCACCATTTTCATCTACTTTTGTTTACGAATTACACTTAGTGGGCTACAAGATGCGTGAGCTCTGGGTACAGAAGGTGAGGTGAATTAGCTGGACGCCCACTCCTCCAAGCCCTATATAAGAACCACTGGGAATTCTTACTTTCTGCTACAATGGCTGAAGTCAGCCTTTTTATGTATCTAAGTGGGAGATAAGTTATTGTTAACTTAAAATAGGACGTGGTGATTTAGCATGGTTTTAATTGGATTTGGGCAATAAAAATACCCTTTGCTGCTGAAAAAGGAATACAAAATTTGAAAATGAAGGTTATACAACCTCTTTACAGAAAAAGAGCAGTCTTTTGAAAGGTTGTCCTCATTTTAGAAGCTGATTTTATAATCCTAATGAGGCATGGGAGATAAAATCTGCTCTTGAAATGTTTCAACTTTCTTCAGTGTTCTCTGTTTAATTAGAATTACTTCCTCTACGAACCTCTCCAGCCAGCATTCTAATAACCATTAGCAGAATTTATTTACTATTCAAATTGCTACTTAAAGTTTAGGCTTGGTGGCAAGGATTTCGTCAGGTAACTAAGGGAAGGTTTGCCCCTTTTAAGCCAGATCCTTGCCTCATCTCTGCCTTCAATGTATGCTCAAGGACTTTTCTTATAAAAAAATAAACTTGAAGTCCTAGGAAAGACGTTTTTTGGGCGGATGGGGGGTGACAAGACGAGCAGATAATTATATGTATCTAAATGTACCTGCAAGGGGCGCCTGGGTGGCTCAGATGGTTGGGCGTCTGCCTTCAGCTCGGGTCATGACCCCAGGGTCCTGGGATCGAGCCCCACATCGGGCTCCCTGCTCAGCGGGAGGCCTGCTTCTCCCTCTCCTACTCCCCCTGCTTGTGTTCCCTCTCTCGCTGTGTATCTCTCTGTCAAATGAATAAATAAAATCTTTAAAAAAAATAAAAATAAAAAAATAAATGTACCTGCAAATCTGTTGAACTTGGAAAAAGTTTAGATTCTTCTGTTCTTTTGAATAAGCACATTTGAAGATCTGAATCTTAGAGTTTAAAAATGTATGAGACTGATAATAAATAAAAACAATAAAAATGGATCTGCCACACTCAGTAGGTCAACATCTTTTCATTTCCTACAGGGAAGGAAAAAAAATAACTACAGTAGTAACCATCCTAGAATTTTGGAAGCCTCCAATTATAACTCCAGTACATTCCTTGGGCAAACTTTATTTAGCATTTCTACCAAATTCAAATAGAGTATGAAATTTAGTGTTTTCATTTTTAAATTCATAGCACTTTCTCCATTTTTAGATGAGTCTGATTAGAACAGTCACAATTGTATTCTGTAGCTATTAGGACTAAGAAAATCAATTAAAATAAAATGGTATGTTTCCAAATGATAACTAACCAGTGAATTGAGTGGCAAATTTTGAGTAAACTATTACATAAATTATTCTTAAATTCAAGGACCATGAGAAAATTCTTTTATATTTTTCAACAACTTTCTCAATTCTGGTTCATTAAAATGCAATACATAGAGAGGATAGAAAATATATTTTCATGGCTTTCTCTTTAGATATGTTTCCAAATCTATCACTAATCACTGAAGGAACAGTAGCAGTGGTGATGGCAATTACAATAAAAATAATATTAGACGCCATGTAAGAATATAGTTTCTAATAGCCAAATTTTAAAAGATAATTTGTTACCTACATATGAAGACACCAGAACAAAAATATCATCAGTGCTGAATGCATTTTTTTTTTTTTTTTTTAGAGAGAAAGAGAGAATGAGGAGAGGGGCAGAGAGAGAGAGGAAGAGAGACTCCCAAGCAGGCTCCATGCTGAGCACCGAGCCCACCTCAGGGCTCGATCCCATGACCCTGAGATCATGATCTGAGCCGAAATCAAATCGAACGACTGAGCCACCCAGGTACCCCTAGAATGCATCTAAAAGATGTTTCTCTGAAAGCATTGATAGGAAGAAAGAACTATGATGTGATCAAAACATGAGACTTGGAATCAAAATTTGGGCTTAAAGATGTTTTCACTTGCTTACTGTATGATTTGGAACCATTCTCTTATCTGCAGAAACTCCAATTTCTTCTTATGTAGAATAGGACTCTGAATATCTGTTCTACAAGCATCTCGGGGTTAGCTGTGAGGATCAAAGATCAAAATGAGATACTGTATGTGAAAGCAACACGTCAACAGTAGGGTTCTATTCAATAAAATGTAATGATTGCCATGTTTTGCACAGATGTGGCCTTAATTTCCATATTAAGGTTTGGGTCTAGAACTCAAGGGAAAAAAAAACAAAGGTAGGGTACATTGGTACATAAGGATATTTAACTTTAAATGGTTTTATTTGTATCCTACTTAACTCTGCAAAGGAAGCGACGTGGCTCCCTAACGACCAAAGCTTTCATTTATCAAATGCTTTGTTTATTGGCATGTGTTCATACTGCAAATGCTGCAAATCTAAGGCACATGCTAGATACGGGGATACAATATCCCTTGCCCTGTCCAACTTCAAGAAACTTAAAGAAGACAGTGGTGGTATAGCATAGTTTTAATAATGAAACAATTCACAAAAGGATAGTCTTAATCCTTCTTTATATGAGTAAATTGATGCTCAGGGATGTAAAGTAACTGCCCCACGACCATCCAGCCAGCAAGTGGAGGCACCAACGTGAGATGCCAACTATCAAGTTCCAAAGTCAGTGATTTTGACTGTCACATTTATATTGCATCAAAATAATTTTTTTGGTGTTTCCTTGGAGACCCACTAAAGCTCTCATAGGTGGTTTAGACATTAAATTGTTCTTTTGTGGGGCACCTGAGTGGTTCAGTCGGGCAAGTGGCTGGCTCTTGCTTTTGACCCAGGTCATGATCTTGGGGTCCTGGGATTGAGCCCCCGCCTCGGGCTTCAAGCTCAGCGGGGAGTCTGCTTGAGGATTCTCTTTCCCTCTCCCTCTGCCCCTCCCCCTGTGTGCTCTTTCTTTCTCTCTAAAATAAACAAATCTTTTAAAAAATTCTTCTTTTGTAAAGTTATTTATGTACATAGGGATATTTGAAATATCAGTTTTCAGAAGAGAAATATATTTTACATTCTTTAATATGGCTTTCTGCTTAATACAACAGGCTTAGGGTCCCATTTTTTAAAGCCCCACTTTTTTGTCATCAGGCAGTGAATATATGATGTATTGCTAAAGGCCTAAAGGCAAAGCCAATCAGACATAACTATCTTAATTAAGAACCAAGTGTTTTCCTAGATCCTTGTTGCTTGTGATGGTTAATTTTACATGTCATCTTGTCTGGGCCATGGCACCCAGATATTTGGTCAAACATTATTTGGGGTGTTTTAGGAGGTTGTTATTTGGATGAGATTAACATTCAAATCATCAGATTTTGAGTGAAGTAGTTTGCCCTCCATAATGTGGGTGAGCCTCATCTAATCAGTGAATGGTCTCAATAGGCTGACCTCCTCCAAAAAAAAAAAGAAGGAATTCTAGTAGCAGATGCCTTTGACTTTGGACGGTACTATTGGCTCTTCCCTGGGTCTCCAGCCTGCTGACCCAGCTTGCAGATTTTGGACTTGCCAGCCTCCATATTCACTAGTGAGTTCCTTAAAATTAATCTTAATCTGTGTGTGTCTGTGTGTGTGGGTGTGTATATCCTATTGATTCTGTTTCTCTGGACAACGCTGACTAATACAGTGTCCACAGGGTGATGAGCAGACCTGGAGGATCTCTACAACTAGCATCACTGGGAGTTTGTTAGAATGTAGAATCTCCCATCCCTCCCTTGATCTGTTGTTTGGAATCTGCATTTTAACAGCATCTCCAGGTGATTAGTGTACACAGTTAAGTTAGGGAAGTCCTGCCCAGGATGATCAGAAATTCAAAATGCTTTTTTTTTTTCTTTTTTCCTTTTCTTTTTATGTTTGTAAGTATATCTCCGTTAGACTTGGCGTGTGTCTTTATGGCATTTGAGGGTACTGTCACTTCAGGCTAGTTAAATGCTCTGGAGCAGGGAAGGGGTTAATGAGGGAAATTGTTGCTGGTTCTAAAACTCTTTCCAATTCTGTAATCTAACTCACTGTCACTAGGAAAGCCTAGTCCATATTTCTTTTTGGGTTCATGAAATAGATGCAGAAGCTGCTCAGCTAAAGGAAAAAAAAAAAAATATTTTGAAGAGTCATGAGCACCTATGATAAGAAATGTATACATATAAAATCACAATAGATTCATCTCTATAATGGTTGGATTCTGTTAATGAAATCCCCTTCGGGGGGCTCCTGGCCTGCTCAGTCAGAAGAGCAGATGACTCTTGATCTCTGGTCATGGGTTTGAGCCCCACCTTGGGTGTAGAGGTAACTAAAAAAAATAAACTTAAAAAAATTCATTTGAATGATATTTAGAGTGCACCTATTTTGTGCCAGGCATGTGATAAGCACAGGAGACAGAAAGGAGTTTTCATTTCTGTCTTTTTTTTTTTTTAAGTAGGCTGTGTGCCCAACATGGGGCTTCAACTTATGACCCTGAGGTTAAAAGTCCACATGCTCTACCCACTACTCCCCTCATTTCTGTCTTTAAAAACCTGACAATGAGTTCAGTAGAGGGGACAGTTGTGTAAATAAGGAAGAGCAGTAACAGTACAGCTGCCCCCACAAATAACCATGAAAGGAGGAAGTCCTAAGTTTTTCTTCAACTAAATTCTTACTCTTGTAATTTATTCCACCTAAAATAATCAGCTGAGTTTTCCAAAATGACTACTTATTCATACCTTTCCTTTCTTAGAAACCATCAGTATATCTTTACTCTCTACTGAATTCATTGATTCATTTCTCAACAAATACTTATTGAGCACTTCCTATGTACCAGGTGCTGGGCTCAGCCCTGGAAACCTAGCTGTAAACCAAATAAAAAAGGTCTAATGGAGAGAAATATTCAACAAATAATCATATAGATAATCATATAGCTACATTTGCATTATGTTCTGTGAAAAAAAAGACTGAATAATATGACAGCAAATTATAAGGGAATATTATCTAGATTAGGGGTTAGAAGGAGCTTCCCTGGGGGGTATCATTTTCAGTAAATCTTAAAGGAAGAGTAAGAGTTTCCCAGGTGAATGGATGTAGGATAAGGCTTAAGGACAGAGAAGTTTCCATGTAAAGGGAATACTATTTGTGAAAGGTCTGTGGAGGGAAGGAAAGAAACTGATGTCAGAAAAAAGAGAGAAGGTGAACCCTGGTGGGTAGTGCATAAAGGAACAGAGGGATAGGTATCAGAGTGGGAAGAACCAGATCGTTCAGGGTCTTGAAAGAACTGGAACTTTGTTCAAAGAGCAAAAGGAAGTCATCACATCTGTTTAAAGAGGGATCAAAATGTTTACAACACACTTTTGAAGGATCATTTTTACTGTCAATTGGAAAATGTTATGGAATGGCCAAAAATAGATTTTGGAAGACATGTTAGGATAAAATCCAGGTTCTTTAGTTTGACATTCAGATTCCTCAGAGTTGAGGCCAAATCTGTTTCCAGTCTTCATTATCACTTCTCCCTTACATGAATGTGCATTTCATCCAGACCCATCCATTCTCTCTCCCCTGAACAGGATTTGCTCAATCCTGATTTTTGGCTTTCCAGAACACCTCTTCACCACATATTTGTTTCAAGAGCCAGGCAAAATGTCATCTGTCCTCAGTACCCTGGTTGAACATTGCTCATTTCGGATCTCAAATTGCTACCAGATTGAAAATTTAAGAGACCATGAATTGTAACAGACACCAATATTTTTGAACCATGAAAAAAGTGAATGTACTACTGAAAAATTCATGACAATTCAGTTAGACTGAGAGATACATAAATTGGTCATATTAGCTTAGCATTGCTTTGAAATTTCTCTCATCTATTCATGTATTTGTGGTCTCTCCATTTCTAAGGTCCTATAAAGCACTTACTTGTTTTTTGCAAGAAAAGTTTGATCCACAATAATTTCTCCAATAACAAATATTTTTTTCCTTGCTATAAAATTTAAGCCCAATAACACGATACTTAATATCCTTGCTTTCTGGGTACATGATAACTTTTCATTTCTATGCTGTTTCATGAAGATATTTTAAACAACAAACTTAACATGTGTAGAATCAACAATGCATATTAACTCAGTTGGAGTGGACTAATATCAATAGCAATGATCAAGGTTAAGTACTGCAAGCGGTGAATGATAAGTATGTCATGACTGCTGCCTAGCCAATGACAACAGTAAAACATCATCCATTGTAAGATGCATCCTGGTTTCAGAGATGCATGAATGAGCATACAAATGTTCATCATGGAATTGAGCAGCTATATTATATCTAGACCATTCAATTGATACTTACATTTTACCATGTATTACTATTCATACCTTCTCTTTCTTAGACAGCTTCGGTATACCTTTATTTTCCATTGAGTTCATTCATTTAGTCATTCACTCATCAACAATCTTCATTGAGTATCTCTTATATGCCAGGGCTGGGCTCTCCCCAAATGGACAACTACCACTAGCCTCACCTCTTTTACCCCATTCCCCCCAAAACAACGCCTAAATTGGTAACATTGCCATAAATCCAATTATGAGGTTGTCGATGTAAAGATACAGTACTTGGGACTATGAATGAATTCCTAAAATTCTTCTTTCTGATAGCGCTCTCAAAGTAAATTAACATTGGATAAAACTAAAGCATATAAATCTGTTGACATAGCTATTTGTTTTAGTAGAAATACTGCAAAAGTCTATATGTGCACACAAACACATGGACACATATATACACACATATATGCATGCATACATTCTCTATGGAGAAGTTATAGTATATTGAACATATAACTACATTACTAACTATATCTATTTAACAGTTCCCTGTTAACAAGGTATTTTATTTAAAAGGGTAGTATCTCATTTCACTGTCAGATCACTCATGAAGTATGTATTATCACCTACTATTTGCAGGGAAGAAACTGAGTCACAGAGAGGTTAAGCAACTTGCTCAAGATACATGGCCAATGTCCCTCCTATTAAGCCATACGAAATTTACACTTTTAATATCTTAGAGGTGGCTAATATCTAACAATAATAGTTTCATACACTTTCATGTTCAGACTTCTAGCTTGATTATTAGAGTAATTTGTTATAAGAAAACTTCCATTGCTTTACAAAGGGACTTACCTGTGTCTTTTTTCAGTAGAAGTTTATTTTAAACGTATACTTCAATTTGTCAACTACATAGGTAGGTGGGAAGAAAACAACATGGTAGTACCTGGTAACAATCAAAGATATGTCTAGAAAGAAGGGGCTTCTGAAAAGATCTTTAATCTTAACAACCCAACATCTCTTTTAAACTAGCGTATTAGTTAAAATGATTGATAATCTACCTTTTCTCCAGGAGCTTTCAAATAGCTTACGATAAAAGATAGTATTCATACCACAAATTAATTAAAACTGGAGTAGGATAACTAATGATTTCATTTATAGAATCATCCTAAAGTAGGGTTTTCATTTGGTGTGTTTTTTTGGCGACAAAGGGATCTTGTGAATTTTATGGGACAGTTAACTAAGTTTGCTACTTGAAACAAATTTATGTCCATTAAGACATGCCAGAAACAATTACAACATCAATACATTCTAAAGATGTGCATCTCTTGAGTACATGTATATATACACATACATGTATATACATACATATTTATTAGAAGCTAATTTTCAGGACTAAAATCTCTTACAAAGAAACATTTATCTGAAATTTATCAATCCATTTGGCTTCATGTCAATTCTTTTTTCTTCTTTTACTTTTAAAGAAGGAGTCCCTTCCTCTTTCACACCCGGCTGTCTATGGACTCCTTACCCAGCCCCTCAGTTTTAGAGAATCATTCAAGTTCCTTTGCAGACATTACTGCCTCTGGCAAAATTTCCTGATTCCCACATACCACACCCAAGAGAGAGTTAATCACTTCCTCCACGTGTGTATTTTCAGTCTGTTATCACATGTATTAAACTCTATAGTAAATATTTGTTTAGTTGTCCTACAGACAAGTTCTAGAGGGCAGGAGATATTGTCTTATATCTCCACGATTTAACATTGTGCCTGAGGTTAAAAAAACAAATCAACTGAAATACAAAATAATAGTAAATACTTCTTTAGTACTTACTCGGCACCAATCTCAAGGGTTAATATTTTACACATATCTCTTCAACCTTCGCAACAACCTTTGGGTCAAGAGTTACTATCTCTCAGAGAAGACATTAGGCTTAGGGAAGTTCAGTAACTTGCCTGTAGCGCACAGCTAATAAGTAACAGAGGAGGGCATTTGCATCGGGGCTTATCTCCGAAGCTCAGGAACTTCAAGCATTACAGAAAAGTAGTATATTGGGCATATAGAGATATTTACAAATGCAGGGCATTTTTCCATTAGAAGAATTTCAGAGGCTTACCACTCAGAATGGAAATTCCAAAGTTTTGGTCCCAGCAATCTCCCCATGTCCTTGGACCTCACCCTCCCTCCCACAGCTGACAGCTTTCCTTGCCATGGGTCAGAGGATATATTACATTCTTCCACTAGTCCCCCAGCTTCCGCTAGAGCTGGATTTCTCAAACTCAGCATTATTGGCATTTGGGGCTAAATAATTCTTTGTGATGGGGGCCTGTCATGGGCATTGTTAATTGTGTAGCAGCATCCCCGGGCCGCTACCTGCAGGACGCCAATAGATCCTCCCTCCCACCCCCAGTAGTGAAAACCAAAAATGTCTCTAGACCTTGCCAAATGCCCCTTGAGGGACTGAACTGCCCAGGACAGCAAGTCAGTAATGCTACCAGTCATGTGCTATGACTTAGAATCTTAAGTCCTACATTATTAGCATCCAAAGGGCTTATAAGCATCATTCTTAGTTCACTAGTTCACAGTCACAGACCTAGTGAATGCTTTTCTCCCCCACTTACTGTAACATCCTTTACACTAAAGATACACAATAGACATTAACTCAGAAACAAGTAATTGCACGCTGGGCCTATAGTTTTGATTGTTCAGGTGGCAGGGCAGAGGCCCAGAAGACACACTGTTGGGTTCTTGTGACTTTTCACAGATGACTACAATCAGACCAATAGCCTGTAAAAGAATCCATTTCCAAAGTTTAAGCTTAAAGGTATAGTGTTGATGAATGTTTGGAACTAAATCAATGAGGCCATATCCTAATTGTATAGCTCAGAATCCAGGTGACATCTAGACCTGAATGCAGATGTTGGCTGTGTGGTCCCTCCTGCCCCTGGACAGTTCCTCACTAGCAGAGTGACAGGTCAGAGACAGACATCCCTTGGGATATCCTAACCATTAGCTTGCCAACATAGCGGGTCCTAGACGTGTCTCAAGGCTCTGTATGTGTCACTGCTTGATGTGTGCTAGGCCTCGTGGTCACTAGGCTTCAGAGTGTTCACAGTGACCAATAGATATGCATCCTTAAATGCTGTTCTGAACTTATAAAGATGACTTTCCAACACGAGTCTCAGGACCAGTTTTCTGGTATGAGCAGCTAGATATTAGGGCTACTTTGTGCCTACTTTTGAGCAGGAAAACCAGATTTGGGCTACAAAGAGTGCCTTGAGCCTATGAAGAACTTGGGAGTAATGAGAGTTCACGCAAATGTGGTATTTATCAGAGCCCTGCTTGACTGTAAGTCCTATTGATGCAAGTCAATAAACCAGATGTTATTTGGAGCAGAAAGCCATTTCAAAATATGTAAGTTGTATTAACTTGAGTGCTAGAGATGGTCATCTAGGCTTTGAGAGTCATGTGAACCTGAGCAGCCAGGTCTCAGAGATTGTGTTTTAGCAAAGGCAGAATTGCTCCAAAGCTCAACCACTTCCCTTCACACTATTTTTTTTTTTTTTCTCTGCTTGATTATCCCCAATTTGTTCTTCAGAAGTACTTATCCTTCTCTAGGTACCAAAGCAAGCTAAAAATATAGGTTAATGACAAGAGGTAAATTTCAGCAAACACTGGAAGAAAAGTCGTTTCAACCTATTTCTTAGTTGTATATCTTAAAAATGTATTTTTCATTTTTTTTTTTTTTAGGGAAGGGTTTTAGTGAATCATGAATCTTAAAATTAAGAATAAACATAGCAAGATATAGCTGTTTAAATATTAATCAAATATCGCTACGTTTCACTTAGGATTTGGTATATAAGCTTGAACATAGTTTTGTAAAATGAGTAACACCAATTCTGTTGCATCTCTCTTAGCAAAACTCTGGCATTTCAGTAGCTGTAACCATTGCAAAGATCTGGAGACCAAACCCACTAATGAGAACCCATCAGTGCTTTTCCAATTTCTCTACTCTCATAGTGCCTTGCTCTTGCCTTGGCTACGAAAGTCCTGTCTCACATTAAAGTCGCTAACACTTTCCTTTTGTATCACATCAACTAGTCCTGTGATTTGTGAAGAGTAGACATTCAAATGAATTGAAATGCCAAATTATTTTGGTGCCCAAATTCCATTCCAAGTGGGTCCTTGTATTAAGCCAAATTATTCTTCTCTGTGCATTAGAATTGTTTTGAGAAATAAACTCCTTTAAGGTATGCTGAAGTCTTACTTGCCTCCTCTAGCCAAACCAGAGGCCTAGGTGACAGGCTTCATTCTAATTTCCTTTAGCAGCTTATTTAAAAAAAAAAAAGAAGAAGAAGTTAGTTGCCAAATAAGCCTGACTCTTAAAAATTCTTCAGGTAAATCAAAATGCAGTTTTAGATAAAAATGTGAAACATTTGCTAGCCACAGGTAAATTTCAATGCTAATCTTTTCTTATTTGCTGTATTTCTATCTTCTTTATTCTTTTTTGACTCTTGAGTATTTCAAGTTTAGTTTTGCCTAGAGGTGCATTACCCTTAGTGGTATTCATATTTTGTCTCTCATTATTCACATGGTTGTCTCATGATGTCTGGAGGGTGGTGGTGTGGCACCCAAATAAAATCAGAAGTGTAGGATGAATATAGTCTGCCAGCTTTATCCTCCCATGAATGACCAAACCAATGATTAAATATTCCAGATGTATAACTTCGCTCTGATCAGTTAGGCTTTGGTTTTAAAATTCTGCTCTGGTCTTCAATGGATGGAGACCCACCCTTGGTATGTCACAGAGAAATAAGGCAACTGTCTTAATTAAAATAGAAATTAGCATAACTTTTGCCATAATGAGTATCAAAAACCAATGTTGATACAATATTGATGTAACAAGTTAATGCCCTATTTTTATTTTTCTTTACTAAAATAGCAGGAAATACACTGCACAAGATGACAAACTGTTTTTGATCTACAGCTTAACCAGTTTTCAAAGTTGGGACTTTTGCACGTATTATCTGGTCCTTGTGCACATTTAAGAGAGGGAGGCAAATGGCCAATTGTGGATATAAATGCAAGTGAAACTCTAGACCCATTAAACCTTTGAAAAGTGTGACCTATGTGCTCGAGTTAATAAATTACATTAAACCCATCAACTGCCCATCGTTACCTCACAACACTGTGCAAAGATCAAATTCTTTTATCTGGCATCATCAATGTCTTAACTTATACATCCTGGAGACAAGTGATATTTGAGACAAAAGTGTGTTGGAGAAAGAAGCTATGCCAAAAGTTTGGTTGGGAGTACCTGCACTTGGTTTTGATTTCTTTCACTGACAATTCCCAGAGCATGCTCCAACATGGTAGAAATCTGACAGGGCCTTAAAAAAAATCTCCTCTTCAATACACATAAGTGAATGTTTTAACTAACAACGATCATGTCATTCTTAAATGAATCTCAATATAGAGAATGTACAGGTTTCTTAAAAAAAAAAGGGGGGGGGAGGGAAGAAACCAGAAAACATAGCTAAGATCTCCCTAAATGCATAGCAATCAATTGACATGTTTGCTCTATCATTCTACTTTTAACCTATCATGATATCAAAATAATGGTCATTGGATTATAAACTCCTGGTATTGATGTATGGATCTCCATGAACTTTACAGAGATTAAAAACCTGAACTGGTTATTCCTCCATCTCAATGAGATGACCTGCAACATTTAAAAACTCTTTCACACACTCAAGTTATGGGTACCAGCTGTTTTCAGTCTGTTTAGATATAAACACTTAATTTTCCATATTCTGAAAATGAATTTTATACAGTATATATAAATACTGAACATTTAGTAGTTTCATTGTAAGCTTCTTGAGGAATCCAATATTCCTATTTATCTTTAAGTAATTTTCATCAGGACTTAATATATACTTACACAAATCTTCTAACTTCAGTGGCTTATTACTACGTTCTACATTCAAACTAGGGAATTATGCTTTACATCTATCCCATTAAAAAAAAAGTGCTAAATTAGGAATCAATTCCTAAGTCAGTAGTTCTCAAACTACGCATGACTAGTGGAGTGATTTTTTAAAAATACAAATTCCTAGGCCACACCATACAACTCTGAATAACCACGGGGAAGGGCTCTTAATCTACTTCTTCAATAAACACCCGATTGCATTCGATGCAATGTGTCTATAGAACACTTGGAAAGCTGCTTGTATGTTGAAAAAAACGACTTGCAATTTCTATACTAAAGCAGTCCAATCAGTGCATAGGGCAGTTGTTGAGGAATCAAGCTAATTAGTCAAAATGTTTGTGCTTTACAAATCCTGACAACGGTACAATGAATAAGAAACCCTGCCTTGTTTTCCAACATTAATTTCTCGTAGATCATCAGGGTTAAATCTAAGAGTATTAGAATTGCAATGCTCAGTATCCCAAAGTTGAAACTAGAGTAAATAATGTCTAACTTAATTTAACCTTGTGTTTTTTGGAGAAAGTTTAGAGGACTCCGAAGGTCCTTAGAGCAATGCCTTGGTTTAAGAGGCTGTATATTTCCTTGAAAGCTAATTTTGAAAAACAAAACAGAAGATGATCTGTACTAGGATAAGACCTCTTAAGAGAAGGAGCCTCAGAACAGGAAACAAGATTAAACAATGATAGGTAAATCATTTTCTAGACTTCCGGTGATTCTTGGCAGCAAGAGGTTGTGCTTCAGAAGAAAAAAATCATCATCCACAAACTAATTAATGAAGTGACTTATTACAAGTAAGAAAACCTAGTTATTTGTCGAGCTGGGCTGTAGCAGCTTAGTGTGTATTTGCTCCCAAAAGACAAATGCAAACACACTGGCTTTTTGAGGTATTGCGTCTTTTTCCCAAAGTGGAATTTAACAATTTTCTGGGTAATTTGATTAAATAAGACCAGGCCTCTCAATTGGCTTCCTCGGGCTTCAATTATTAGGCCAATATAGGATGAGATTTTATGATATCCAACACCTGAATCAAACCAAGTTATAATTTTCCTGTCTTTTCTAACATAACAAACTTCCGGTATCACGGTGATAAATTAAGTCTAAAACCATATAGGCTGGAAAACACATAGCCATAATCAGCTGTCAAGAAAACATTTTTGCCTCAGTTACAAGCATTGATCTGTGTATACTGCATACCTGACAGAGGACATTCAATAAATGTTGAACTAAACTCGTTTTTCTGGTCTTGAATTAGCCTCATGGCTGGCTATTCTTAATACTTAATTCCGTATGTAAAGAAAAAAACCTAATTGTTAATCTTTTAGGGAAGTCTCCAGAATGAATTAGTTTAAGACTTTTTTTTTTTAAACATGCAAAACAAAGGAAAGCCAGCAGATCTGTAAAAGGGAAGAACAGGAACAATGATCTCAGGATTAATACAGCCGAGGCAAATGCTCAGGTATTTCCCTCCCGATTACTAGAATTAGTTCTGGAGAAAGAAAAAAAAAAGATATCACTGAATCTCCCCTTTAAAGAACCTTGTAGATAAGTGAAACTATTTCATTGAAATGCTAGTCTTCACATAAAATGTGGGTTTTTTCACTTCAAAAAAAACCAAAAACAAAGAAAAGGTAAAATAAGACAAAACAGTTCCGTTTAATTTCAAACGTTAATATATTTTCTATTTTATATTGAACATATGCATCTGTAACCCCTCATTTGCAGCAACTAGCACATCCTCATAAAAGGGGCAAAATCTGTAAGATGCCTCTTAAAATAAATATTCTTTTTTATAAAATAATAAAACTTCAAATAAATATTCTTTACACTAAACAATATGTTGAAAAATTAGAAAATAAAGGTTGAATTTTACTGTAACTGTACAATATACATGAAGTCCAAAGGGAAATCAGAGTCTTACAATAAAGGCTTTCTGTAAGGCAAAATACAATCTAAAAACATACTGATTGGTTCACATTCTTCCGAATGTACAACATATTAGTATAATATTTTGTGACTGTGCCACATGGTATGGCACAACTTGTTTTTCACAGTTGCAAATATTATTGTATATACAAAAATATAGCACATTATCTCTGGAGAAAACAATGGAAAAAAAGTCATTTGCTAATTTACAAATTTTGCAAGTAACTATTCACAAACAAAAACTGTGCCTAGGAGTGTCTGTTGCTTTAGCTTATGCAACACACGGGTCCCCAAGTTCTGTATCCCATACTTTGAGCTCCATTAGCTGAGTTCTAACAAGCATATCAGTTAAAATGGCACACGGACAAAAAGCATTTCACTGCAAACAGCAAAGGATATCCCAACCCTCTATTATTAACAGTGCCAAGATTCTAACTGTTTAGTTGGTTGCATATGTGTTTAAAAAAAAAAAAAAAAAAAAGGAACAATCCTTATTACTGTCCTATTCCTGATTAATGGTGCTATGTTGGTTTTTCAAAGTTCCTGGGTGGGACAGTGGGAACTTTGCAGCAAACTGTGTTTGAGTTTTTACAGCGGCATCCAGGCCTGTTAACCCGGTCATAACACCCCTGGCACAATTTAAGGCAACCCTTGGCTGGAAGGTAACACCATAAACAAGGCAAAAAGAGAGACATGACGCCCATGGCAGACCAACGTGTACAACAGTGAGACTGGCTGCAAGAACACGGGTTGTCAGCACAGTTGTCCTCATCATCATTAGAACAGTGATAGAAGAGACCTTTCACACAGCACACACAAGTCCCATAGTCAATCACGTTTTGGGCTGAGCAAAGGCACTGCTTGTCACAGATCCAGTCTGATGGCAGAGGCCTAGGGTAGGTGCACTCCTTACACTTGCACTTGCCACAGTCCTCACACCTGTAGGCATGCAGGCCCAAATCTTCCTTGCTCAGGGGCTTAAGCTCACCTGGCTTGAGCTCCGATTTGGGCTGCACACGGATTATCCCATCAGCAACAGGCCCCGAGGAGAAAGATGGTCCTAACAGTCTCTGTTCAGAGGAACTGCTGCTGGTACTTGTCCTTGTACTGCTCCGAGACCCCGAGCTGACTGTGCTGATGGACCTGGACAGAGGGGCTCGTGCAGAAGAATGCACCTGTGGGTGCTGGAGCCTGGGAGGCTGGCGGTGCTCGGGCAGACCGTGGAGCCTCTCATGTTTGTGCTGAGCGGAGGGGCGAGGAGCCGGCTTGAGCCCAGGTCTCGGGACCACAGTAGGCCCCTCCGTGTACTCATTGGTGTTTCGGATGGCTCTGATCTGATCCAGAGACAACACGTGTACCTGCTGGGTGAGGGCTTCTCTGGGGTCGGGCTCCCCACGCTGCCTGCCAATGTCACGGGGTGCTTGCAGCAAGGACGGCGACCCGCTGCCACTCTGAGCTCTGGCCTCCATCAGGTCTGGGAAGTGTGGTCACTCCAGCGGGCTTAGAACACATCTGAATTCCTGCAGAAACCAAGAGGAAAGAGCTGGTTTACACTCCAGGACACTTCCCACTCTCCGCCCACCTGAATTAACTCTTTGATTTCCACTCCCCCAGAGGAACAGGATTTGAGATGCAGTGGCCATGGAGGGTTTTAGAATAGCCATACGATCGATGCCATACCAAAAAGTAAAAATTAGGACCAGGTATTGACCATTCTTTAATCTTGCGATGTATAGTAACACAAAGCTAATCTTTGTTTCAATCATAAAATTGCAAGGTTCAGGTTCAAGGTAAAGATTGAAAGAAAATAACGTTAGAACCCAACACTGCTGCCAAAGGATTCAAAATCGAGATAGGTTTAACTTTGTCGTAGTCATGTTTGCCTTAAACATCAATAAATGCAGCCCAGAAATTCTTGGTTCTTACTTTGTCTGCTTTTACATCAAATACCTTTAACTATATTTTAGCCAGTATCCTGCAACTTTTTAGAATACCGTAGAATGAATGTGACTTGCGAAAAAGCAAATATTCGCCCCCCCAAGGATGTTATAAATTTCACAACAGTCATGCATTATTAACTCTACAGTAGCAAAAGTTATAAATTAAAAACAAATCCATTCAAATCCTATTAGGTGCCAGGAACACAAGAACAACCAGCAACAAGACAGGAACTTATTTTCAACTTCTCAACAACTTGTGGCTCAAATATTTTACAGCTTGATAGCCTGAGAAAGCATCCTTAATTCTGTACCCAAAAGACTGTTCTGTTTTAGAAATAAATTATGTCAAAAATAGTAACTGCTTTGCCTGTTTCCAAAAACTTAATAGTTCAGAACCTAAACTGACTGGGGATAACAGGAAGTGTTTCAGAAATTCCTGTCACGTCTCAAATCTATCATTCTGACATGTAATCGCTTAAACTGCAAACCCTCTATAAATTTCAAAACTATCACCCCCTTTGCCAAGTCTACAATGAACAAAAACGGGAAAAAGTGGACCTTTATCCAGTCTCCGATTTTTATAAAAGAGACACAGGCAGGTGACACACGCCTCCCAATTCGGAACAAGGCAGAGCTGGAAACCGGATCTCACTTCCCACAGAAAAGGCGGAGAAGAAGACGTTGATCTTTGCTTTCACTCCGTTTATCGGCTCTATCAGCGTCCCAACACCGTCCCCAGCAGGTGGGACACAGTCAGAGCCCCGGGGGACTTTCCTCCGGGGAGACTGACACAGCCCAGGGGCCAAGCTGCCCTCCCCCTGCACACAATCCCAAGACTGCCTAGAAGGCGAGGGGCGGGGGTGCGGGCTCCTCCGAAGGGGACGTGCCTTGAAACGCTCACACTTCCCCCTCCCTACCTCCCGAGTAAAATATACCCCACCCCAGAGAACTGCCTCCCAGCTCCAAGAGGGAGCCACTCCACCCCCAGGCAGGTCACGCAGCCCACCGCGGGGCGTTCTGGCAAAGGCCCTCGAACGTCGGGCACAGGTTTCAAGCCCCTGACGCCGAAAGCCATGCCTTAGACACCCTGCCGGGGCAGAGGTCTAACCCACGCACACTGGTCGACTCCACCATGCACTGACCGAAGGGGCATTGCCTGCAATCTGCACACCCCATCTCCTTTTGGATGGAGAGAAAAAGTGAAAGGAAAATTGCTTAGAAAGGGCAATTCCCAGGGCCCCACTGCACAAGCCAGGCGTGCAGAACGCAGATCCCTAGGCTGGAAACTTTCCGCGAAGATTTGCTTGCAGTGGAAAGTAGCATCTTTGCGGGGAGGGGGAGAATTTTTTTTTTTTTTTAAACAAAAATGATTACTGCCCATTCCTAGCCTCCTTTGCAGCTACCGCCGCCCACCCCCCACGCTCCCCCATTCCCCACCCGGAAAATGCTTAGAAACCCCCATTAAGAACACCGTGTGATCAGACTAAGGATTAAGGGGAAAGGACTTCAGCACGAGGGTGGGGCAAACACAGAAACCGCTTTGTAAAAACGCACAAGATTCCGAATTCAAGGCAGCAGCAACAAACAAGTAGATCAGCCCATCAAAGGAAATTAACAACAAAAAAACTAGCCTCTTTTGCCACCTATTTTCAGGTAATGGAAAACGATCGCGACCGCTTGATGACTTTCTTCCTGTGCTAGGTCAGCCCAATCTTCCAAAAATAAAAAAAGCGTGACCCAAGCCGACCACAGAGAACGGAAAAAAGAGAGAGCTGCACTTCCGAACCGCAGACGCGGCGCCCGGTGGGGCGACGCTTCCACCCGCACCGGCTCGCCTCTGTACCCGGCACCCTGCCCATTTTTCAGCCGCGGGGTCTCGCTGCCCCCGTGAGGCGAGCGACCCGCGCGCCCTCGGTCCCGCTGGCGCCCCTGCCTCGGGACAGTCTCACCCAGGACTTGCCTTCCCCGGAGAAGAACAGGTTAGAAATGCGGGCGCCTACAACGGGGACCTGGAAAACACAAAAGTGTTCCCCCTCCCTCTCCTGCTCTCAGCGCCGAATTCGCGGCCAATGCAGGGCCAGCAGCCGACTCGCGACGAGCAGTCCGCCACCCCAACCCCCCAGAGCGCGGGCGCGTGGGGTCCTAGGGCTGGGGACACCGTACCCGGCGCGCACTGCAGCCCCCGCCGAGGCAGGCCGAGCCCGGGGCAAGGCAGCTCCACCGGCAGTTCCCTGGATCCCCGCGGGGAACCTGCGGGGTTAGAGAAAGGGAGGCCTGAGGAAGAGACAGACCCCACTCCTGGTCCGGCTGCACCTACTCCATGTTGCCCACAACGCGCCGGCCAAGGCGCCAGGAGGGGAAGAGCCAAACGTGCCTCACCGTGATCGCGGCTTTGCAACAACCCCTCTCCGTTGGATTCTCGTCTTCCTGCGATGTGCAAATAAAATCCAGCCCCGATGCAAACTTTTCGTCCCTTCTTTCCAAACTCTGCTTCAGTCCAAGTTCCGAGCAATCGGCGGGAGGAAAAAAGGAGAGGAAAATCCGGAGCCAAGTCCCCAGCCGATTAACACTCCGGGGTTCGGGGCTGGGGGCGACCCCCCTTCTAGAAACGCACGCGGAGTATTTCCTTTTTCTCAATGAACTGGAGGCCGAAGCGCCAACGGCTAGTGTCTTTTCCTGGCAGATGAGCGAAGGAGAAAAAGAAAACCGCCTCAGAGAGAATGTAAAGCCAGATGGCCAAGTCCTGCGGCCGCGTCGCAGCTGAGGCGGCGCGGGGGCGCGGGCCGGGCCGGGCGGGCGCGGGGGCCTGGGCGCTGCGCGCTCCGCCGGCCCCTCTCCTCCGCTCGCGCTGCGCCGCGCGGTTCTCAACGGTGCAGACTGGGCGTTGTGGAGGCGCGGCGGCGAGGCCGAGGCGGGGGCGGTGGGTGCGGAGGAGGAGGTGAGGGAGGAGGAGGAGGAGGGTCTGGGGCCCGGCCGGGGGGGGGGGGGGCTCGCCGTTGGCCTGCGCCCTCGCCTTTCCGGAGGCAGGGAGCTCTGCGGCGGCCGCGGCAGCAGTAAATGGCGTCATGTGGATCCGAGGCGGAACAGAGCAGTTGTTGTCCCAGAGGATATATCGCATCCGGTCCCAGCTCATTGGCTCCGCGGGGCTACATTCACTCACACTTCAGCGCCCGCCAGCGCTCCGAGCCGCAGGAGGCATTCAAAAGGGCAACCGCGCCGCCCCGCGCGTCCCCAGGCCGGTCCTGCCGCCCGGGCGCCGTCACGCGGGGCGCCCGCGGGGCCGGGCTGGGCACGGCGGGGTCAGTTTATCTAGTTTCAAGGAAACACTGACCTTAAGGTTTCCCCAGAGGCCATGTGGACGAGCCTTAGGCTCGGACTGACTTATGGAACTTTCTCCTTGCCATTAGGAAAAGGGAATGAACCTTGAAAACTAATCCGGGCCATGCAGTGTTAGCATTAGAACAACAAGTTGCAGGTTTTAAGAGTTTATTCGGAATCCATCCAAGCCCACCTCTCCCCTTTTCTGTTCCCCCTCGAGGGGGCGACGGGGAGAGGAGAGGGGGGAGGGGAAGGGGAGCGGGAAGTGAGGTGGGAGGGCTATTGGTTTATTCTTTGTCTACTGGATTAACCCGATTATACACCAGGCACCAGCACAAACCGCCTCCCCCACCTCAGAGCCGTGTAGGAGAGGAACGGAATGCAGATTCGGGTTTCAAGTACTTTATGCTCTGACCGAGATTTGCTTTTGATTGTGTCGCTCTGTAGTTTTTAGTTTAACATTAGATTTTATATTTTTCAAGGAGAGTTAGCTACAGATGGAGGTTTTTTGAAGATCTGTTTTGTTTGACACAATAGCTGAAGGAAATTCTACAGTCTAAGCCTTTTTAAAATTCGTTAATAACACAGACACGATAACTCAAGGTCGAACCTAGGTACCTCATCTCGTATTCCACACGGAAGGTGTCCCAGGAGATGGTAGGAAAAGCTGTTTTTTATTCGGGCTTCTGAAATGGTAGGGGGCTCACTGTTCCACTGCAGATTTCCTTCACTTAACCAGAAGTCATCCTTCATTTCTGACTCCCCTTGTCACCTAGAACATTTCCCAAGAAGATCCTATTGTACATTTTGAAGATGGTCTGCATTTTCCCACTTAAAAAAAGTAGAAATATAAAGCTAGAAAGTGCATAGATATGCAGCGCTCTAACTGCCATTCATTTACTAAGAAACGTGCTTGCACGTGGGAGCACCGGTGGGAAATTAACCCTCCCCACCCACCCCCACACACTCCTCATATTGGATTCTAATAATTTACAGAATGTTTTTACTTCACAGGGAAGTACGGTCAAATCTCCCTAATAGCACCTGCCCTTGTGCGGGGTTAGAGTTCTTGAAACAGTGCTAGGAAAACGTGTTGCTTGATTCCCCGCGTCCAGCTCCAGCTCACATCCGTTTGCAGCTACCCTGACGCTCGCTGCCTCCTCTCGAGCTCGAGCTCTAGAATGTCCCGGGCGCGCTCCCCGCCGCGCTGCGCTCTAGCTCTGCCTTCTCCATGTTTCTCTAGGGCTCTCCCCACTCGCCCTGGGTTTGGAAAAAGAGATGGCAGGGGAAGTGGCATGTGTTATTTCCGGGTGCTGGCCTACGTCCCCCACCCTCCACCCCTCGGTGAGGGTGGACGAGGCTACTTCGGTCAGCTCCGCCGTGTCCCCGGGGCTGAGGGCAAGGGACGACCCGGCCTCCACGGCCTGGGCAGCTCGCCCAGCGCCCAAGTCCTTTGAGCCTCGGGGTGAACGCAGGCGCCGCTGCGCTTATGGCTCATCCGGCCACCAGGGGGCGCCCGCCCGGCGCGGGCCTGCGGCTGGGGCTGGTGCAGTCTTCTTGCCCAGTACAGGACGAGGGCAGGGGAGGGAGGTTGCTGTCTAAGATGTGCATTAGTCCGGCTGGTTCAAAATGAATAAAAAACAGCTTTTCCTACCATCTCCTGGGACACCTTCCGTGTGGAATACGAGATGAGGTACCTAGGTTCGAAAGAACTCCAGCTTTTACCAATGGGAAGGAGTTGGGGGCCAAAGCCAAGTTGTGCAAGGCTGGTGGGGAGCTCGCTTCCCCCTTTGAGGGCAGCAAGTCTCTGGCAGAGCAGGTGGAAGACACGCCTTCCCTTCGTCTTCTCAAACCCCTCCACCCAATGGCTGCTCCTTAGGAGACACTTGTGCCCATGCTACTCTCCCAGCGCTGCAGGACCTTTGCGAAGACACACTGTTCTGGATCAAAGCATAAACTGGAATTTAAATTAGGAGCTTCCGGCTGGTCAGAGCACCTTATATTTTTATTGAGTCAGTAGGGAAGAATCTAGGAATTTATATTTATCTTTCATGAGCTAGAAAGAATCCCATGTAATCCAGCTCTCCCCTCCTTCCCCCACAGCCTCCAGCCTGATTGACTGGAAAAACATTTAACCTATAACTTAAGCACAAGGTAAAAACAAGAACCTGTTGCACTCTTTCTAACTTACTCTTCATTATTTATTTTATTTAGTGAAATTATTTTTTTTTCAGATGTAATGTATGCAACAATGTATTGTGCCCCAAAATGTACTTAGTGAATTATAATCCCGTAGAGGAATGATGTCTGTGTGTCTGCATGTGTGTATACACACATAATGAAGTGTTTGGTGCAGCTCTTGCAACGCGTACCCAAATTGTCATATTGCATCCCAAAATTATAACTGGGATTCATTTTGGAAGATACTTCAGAATTATGAAAAAAACATTATGTAAAACTTCACAGTGAAGTCCCATTTTCAAAGGTGTTGTGCAAAGTTCTAGGGAGGGAGCTCTGATGTATGAACAGGCATTGCCATTTGCTGAATGTTGAAAGATACTGAATCCATGGAAACTCTTGCTGCACCCATACTTACTCCTAAGTTCTCAGGTTGCACCAAGTAACATGCTTTCTGAGTCCCAGCTATTGAACAGGACCGTGTGTCATACATTTAGGAGCTCATCCCTGCACTCATTTTATTTTCTGCATTCATTTATTTGGGTTTACTTCATTTTACAAATATAATATCCTCAATTTCTTTTTTTAATGAGGCTGTGTATAAAGCTTTGTGAAGTTTGCCTCCTCTAATTTTTGGTGGAAGGCATCAATAGAGACAGTGTAGACATGCTTCTTTACCAGTAGGAATGTGGGCTGAGTTAAGTCAGAATTCCAAGGTTGCATTTCCTCATCTAAGCTTCTGCTTCATGTCATAGTCATGGGAAAACATAGCTTTAAACAACTCCAGTTCCAGTTTCTTTGTGAGAGTGACCAAACCACTTGGCCTTACTGGGTTCAGACCCAGTTTTGATAACCAAAGAGAAATCTTGCCGTGATATGATGTGTTTTTGAGACAAAGAAAAATTAATAGTTATTGATTATTTGGTTGTTTTGTTAGTTTTATAACCAAGGCAATTTATTTATGTATTCACACTTAAAACTGGCCCAGAACACAATAGTGTATACTGCTTCCAAGAGTTTAGGTCTTTCAACCATCATTTCTCCTTACATCCCAAATGTAATAGAAAACTTAATTTATGCATGGTCTCTTCTAGGAGGGACCTTCCTAAATTAAAGGGCTTTGCAATAATGGACCTTTTGATTTGGTGGCCTTGGTTGTGGTCATTCATTTTTTGAATTGCTTTGATTTTCCAAATTCTATTGATACTGCCTCTAGGAGGGGTTGGGAGTAGCTACACTAAAAGTTGCAAAGGAATTCAAAATAGACCACTAGAGTTCTTATCTATATAGCCCGAAGAACTGGAAACAGTTTATCTCTGCATCTAACCTTCTTTGATGATGTCCCTTATCCCTAACCAAACTCAAAGATCTGGAGTTTATCCCAGGGTACGAGGAGTGGAGTCTTGATGAGTTGACTTTGAACTGGACTCCGGCTCCTGTAGTCTTGCCTTTTTCCAGAGATCTTACATTCAACCTGAATCCACCTGGTGATTTCTACTGGTTAATCAATCTTCCTGCTATATCCACGCACGTTACTACTACAATTTATGCAAAGTCAGATGTGGACTGAAGTTCTCTAACAAGGCAAAACAGAATTTCTTTGCTGGCCAACATGATTTTTCTCATTATATTGTTGCAGGATTTTTTTCCTTTGTCGGGGCCCGCGGTTCTTGGTCATGCCATTTCAAAGAATGAAGAGGTGGACCAGACAGAGTGGTGGGCAGCAAAGCAAGGTTTATTGAGAGATAGCGAAGTGATAGTACAAAGCTCCCAAGGAAGGAGGGGACCCGAAGGGGTTGCCATGGGAGTTTCTAAGTCTAGGGGTTTTTATGGGCTTGTTGGCGGGCTATTTCAATCTGATTAATCCTCCCTGTGCCTGTCATCCAATCAGATTTTTGTCACCTAATTATCATATGGGAAAGAGTGGAGGGCTCCTTCTAGGGTGGTGTAAAATCTTTTTAAGGGTGGTTTCCTTTTAGGGCAGGGGCCCCTTGTCCCTGCCTGCCTGCCTTCCAATTATCCTTCATCAATATTTCTAATATATTTGTCCCTTGAACTCAAGATTAAGCTTTTTTCTTTGTAGGACTGATGCATGCAAAGAAATTCTAATCAGTGAAAACACTGCATTGTTGCTTTGCCTTTACTTGAATAGCCTGATGTTTATTTGTTTTTTTGTTTGTTTTTGCATATGATCCATTTGTTTGGGAATCTTTAAAAACCAATGCTAAAGCTTGGGTTATAAGCTTATAAGTGAAAATCATAAATTAAAATGAGTATTTGGATATTACTGGCCAAGCCTAATAGCAGTAGGAAGATTTTAAACTCTGAACAAATAGGAGGTTTGGGTTTTACATTTTTCATTATGTGGACACTTGATCAAAAGAGCATAGGAAGTTCAACTTGTTCTCTAAGGAAGATAGAGTCAAACAGATTCCACTAAAGTCATTCTGATGGTCCAGATGCCACAATATAGAGGATGCCAGCAAGCCCTGACTTAATTTCAGTTAACAAGTCAAATCTAAAAATGTTTAATTTGTTAAATGGAATAAGAGTGCATGCAAATTTAATTTGTTTGTTTCTTTGGACAGGAAGTATTTTGAAGTTACAAGGAATTGTGAATCATTTGAGACTATTGTGGTGTTATATAGAACTGCTTTTCTATACACACTCTGTGTTGAGTGTGAGTTTTTAAAAGGATAGACTATTCCAAGGATCTGGGGAGTGTATATCAGAGCTGCCATGTACTTTTTTCTTTGTTATGGGCCTGAAACTAAAATAGAAAGATTCTTCACCTTCTCAATCTTAAAAGATCTTTGTAAACCTTAGACGCTCAATAGTACATTTCAATGAATGAATGTAATTAAAATAAGTAAATACTTTTTGTCTTAATTTTGTAACAGCAAATTAAGAGTTTTTGAATTTTTTTAATGACAATTTAAGAGTCATTGCACTAGCCTGGGAATTCTCATTGTGTTTTGCATAATTATCAGGAAGTGACTGAAACAAGTTTGTTAAGGCCATGACTTTTAATCACTGAAATAGTAAATATTATAAAGTTAAAGAATAAGTCTTTATGGAAGTATTATGCAATAGGAAGGAAGCTTGTAGGGAACATCTATTCTTAAACTATTTAATAAAGCAATTAATAAACAGGCTGATGATGGGTAGTTAGAAAATATAGGTGAAAGTAAACTCTTACGAAATTTTTACTTTGAAAAGTGCATTTGGCAAAAGTATAATTATATTAATAATTAAAATTAAGTACTAATCTGTAGTTTCAAGTTAAGAAGTTAGCACTGGGTGGACACCTGGATGGCTCAGTCAGTTAAATGTCTGCCTTCAGCTCAGGTCATGATCCCAGGGTCCTGGGATTGAGTTGAGTCCCCTTATCAGGCTTCTTGCTCAGCAGGGAGCCTACTTCTCCCTCTGCCTGCCGCTTCCCCTGCTTGTGCTTGTGCTCTCTCTCTGACAAATAAATAAATAAAATCTTAAAAAAAAAAAAAGCACTGGGGTGCTGGGCTGGCTCAGTTAGCAGGGCATGTGACTCTTGATCTCGGGGTTGTAAGTTCGAGCGCCATGTTGGGTGTCGAGATTACTTAAAAATAAATAAATACGGGGGCGCCTGGGTAGCTCAGTAGGTTAAACGTCTGCCTTCGGCTCAGGTCATGATCCCAGGGTCCTGGGATCAGCCCCGCATTGGGCTCCCTGCTCAGCGGAGAGCCTGCTTCTCCCTATCCCTCTGCCCCTCCACCTGCTTGTGCTCTCTTTCTGTCAAATAAATAAATAATCTTAAAACAAAAATAAAAATAAATAAATATGTAAACTTAAAAAAAAAAAAGAAGTTAGCACTTTGCTAACTTCCAAGAACACATTTTAAACACAGTTGCAAGAAAGCCACCAATTAGTGAACAATTTTGACCTTCATGTTCTACGTGAAAATCTCTTTGCCATTTTGAGAAATATTCTCCTCACCCTGGTTTGACACCAGGCAGAGACATACTTGCATTATACCCTAAAAGGTACTAAAATCATGCACTTGAAAAATTAGAAATTAAATCTTCAAAATTATTAATCTTTGTTTTTTTAAACTGTAATTCCTAAAAGAAAATGATACTGCAGGTTGAAATCTCAAGTATCCTAATAGGTTCTGGAGGCTTTGGGAGTTCAAGAGATCTGGATTTTGATTTGGTCAAGGCTACTTTGGGTAACTCTGATCACTCTCCCCTAATGCTTAAATTCCACCCTGGCTTCTTGTTACTCCTAGGATAAAGATCCAAGTCCTTAACCCAACTTCAAGATCCTACCATCCAGCCCCTTTCCCATCTCAGCCTCCTGGTGTACCACATTCATCTGCTGTCCGCCACACCGCTGTAAGTACTACCTTTTAATTGCTCCAAAGTACATCTCTCCTGCCACAGGGCCTTTGTATATGCTATTCCTCCCCCTCCCTTCACTTTTCTGGCCTTTCCCATATTAATTCCTAGTACTCTTTCATGTATCAGTTGTCTTGTTCTCAGGGAAGCTTTTCTGACCTCTCTGAGTAGGGTCAAATCTCCCTTTTCCTCTCCTGACCTTCTCTGTTACAAACATACATGTGATTAGGCGATTGATTAATAACTGTTCCCTTCACTATATTCTAAGCTCCATGAGGTCTGGAATCCAAGCAGATTTTGCCTACCATTTTACCCACAGCACTGAAGGGCCTGGCACAATTAAGGAACTCAGACATGATTTTTAAATGCAATGAGTGAATGAATGAAGAATGAATGGGATAATTAACTTTAGTTCCCATCTGTAAAGGGGTTGCTGGAAGGATTGGATGATATAAAGTATCTCTAGAAAGCCTACCATATGGGGCACTCTCAGTAAGTCACCATGATCATTTCAATTAACTTGGGTTTGGTAGTTTATTTGATAGAATTAGTTGTTTTGCCTTCATATTTTCAAAAAGTTTTAAAATAAGTAAGCACAATTTGCTTTATTTTATGTATCTTATTTGTTTGTACTTATGTGGAAATAAGAATCCAGGTTTAGAACAAGTTTTAATGACTGTATTTAGCTATATTCAGCTATTAATAGTACTTCAATAGAAGCCTTAACCTTACATTGATTTCTTGTTTTCATGTATGACCTCTTCAAAGTAGGTAAAGCACTTTAGGGAAGAAGGGACCTATTTAGCTGATGTGGTTGTTTCTGACTGGAATGTGTACTCGTTGAATTCCTTGTTCAAGAAATCTGCAGGCTTGAGAAATGTGAGTTCCTTCTTATTTGAGATTGGCTTCAACATTTGGGCTCTTGTCCCACACTGAATTTAACTGTATATTTTGGGGATGGAGCCTTGTGTCTGAAATGGTATTGAAGCTCCATCTCCTGTTTGGAGAAGTTGTATGTTCACATACATTAAATGATATGTGCAGAGGTATTTGTTGTACACTAGAATGCTATGATATTTCACTGTCCTAAATTCTTTAGATTGTTGTGATCGTGTAAAGGTGAATTCACACATGACTCAGAATAATAACAATCAAACATGGAGCGCCTCAGTGGCTCAGTCGTTAAGCGTCTGCTTTCAGCTCAAGTCATGGTCCCAGGGTCCTGGGATCGAGCCCCTCATCGGGCTCCCTGCTCCTCAGGAAGCTCCCTGCTCTCCCTCTCCCACTCCCCCTGCTTGTGTTCCCTCTCTCGCTATGTCTCTTTCTGTCAAATAAAGAAATAAAATCTTTAAAAAAAAATAACAATCAAACGTAATTCTTAGGTTTAGAGTCTTGCATTATGTGGTAAGTCTTAGTCTACAGCATTCTGGGAAATCAAGTAGATATCAAGTATTCTCTCTTATTTAATATCAGCAAGTACCTATCAAGTACTCTTATTTAATATCAACATGGTGTGGCCTTCTAGGAGCAGAACTCTTGTCTTCATGGCCTAGGCCTGGGAGCTGCTGGCTCTATCACTTTGCTCAATGGGTCTGAGATGTCTGAGAACCAGCTAGTTTCTGACAGCAAGGAGCTGACAATCTAAATGAGGAGATGAGGCAGGTAGCCATGAAGATACCAGAAAGCCATTGGAGAGAATCTGCTAAGCCAGTTTTCAACTAGGTGCTCTTGATGCTTGAGGGTGTATTGACCCAGTGGAGGTAATGCTAAGAAGGTTCATGAAGGAGGCAGCCTCTGAGCAAGGCCGTGGGCTAGTCGATCTCTTTGGGCCCCAGGTTATAGGTGTGTCGTTTTCTTATTTTGGCAGTACAAATTTTATGTTTTATTAATAAGTAACATTTCTCAGGGTACTTAGGTGGCTCAGTCAGTTAAGTGTGTGACTTCTACTCAGGTCATGATCTCAGGGTCCTGGGATAGAGCCCTGCATTGGGCTCCCTGCTCAGCGGGGAGTCTGCTTCTCTCTCTGCCCCTCCCCCAGCTCATGCTCTCTCTCTCTCTCTCTCTCTCTCTTTCAAATGAATAAATAAAATCTTAAAAAAAAAGAAGTAACATTTCTCTGAATATATACTGAGAGTGTGGGTGAAAAAGGCCCTTGTGTCTGTAGTGCTATAACTTTATAGGAGAGTTCAGCTGAGACAGTTCTAGATAGAAGGTGAAATATTTTAATGGCACTAAAGAAATCTGTAAGTATATTCAAGACATCATAGGGGCATTTCAAACTCAGGCAGGAGCAGGTTTTTGGCAAAAAATGATTTTCTTCATGTATTTGGCATGCTTTTCTCAAGAACTTTATAGAATTGTTAAAATAAGTTGTTTTTATGCCCTACCTTCTTGACTACTTTTCCAGTTATGAGTGGATCATGATACTTCTGAAATTTAAGATAATACCAAATATCCTGAGCCCATGGTACTTAAGGGGCAAAAGACATCTTCTATGTAGTGATCATCTAGCATTACAGCTCAGCAAGTATTATAAATCAAATCAGCTGGGATTGGGAAGGACTGAGTGGACTTCAGTAATAGAGTGGAGATTTTACCCAAAATCTCTAGTATATTTTGATGACCACTTTTCATCAAATCCCACTTATGTTTAATAGCTGATGAATATTTATTTTAAAAATTCTTTATAGAAGTGTGAATTAAGCTTTATCCAAGACCTAACATATAATTAGCCACATTCAATTGGAAAATTGTTATATATATTTTTTCAAGTAGTAAGGGTCCTTGTTTTTTTTTCAAAATCAGTGGTTTTCAGCCCTGGCTGCATATTAGAATTCTACTGGGAGATTTAAAAAAAAAAAAAATCAGATGATAAGATCTTTTACATAGAGCCTGATTCAGGTTGATTTCAGAGTGAGGACTTTTATAAATTTTCCAATCTTCTACTGCCTTAGTTTCCTTCCCCATAGTGGTAATAAAAAATGGGGATAAAAATATTCCTATGTCCAAGCATCATTGTGAGGATTAAATGAATAATGCATGTAGAGTGTTAGAAGAAGTCTGACTTATAATAACTCTTCAATAAATGAAAGTCATTATATTATTATAATGAAACCATAATGGAGATTCATAGCTCACTGAGAACAAGAATGGAAAATGGAATAGACATCAAACAAAGCATAGATAGATGAAGATGCTAGAACAGGTTCATACCCGCTTGCAAGAGCTGATCATGGATATCTCTTCTTATCTCTACACTTAGTGACATTAGGTTTGAAAATCAGCCAACGTGGATATATTTACAACACAGAAATCTCCAAATGCTAAAATCAAGATTTTCTTTTCTTTTTTGTACCCCAGAGATTTAGTTATAAACATTTATATCCACATGAGGGGGCCAACACAGTTGACAAGGAAGTCTGGAGTGAGAAACAAAATATACAAGCTTCATGATTTGGCCTGGAAATGGTCCTGGCCAATCATGGCATCTGTCATTCATGGTCTGACGGTCCGAGCTTTGGGTCCCAAGGGGTGGTAAATCAAAGACAATGGTGATCTTTGCCTGGTTTTGAATCTAGAATCATTAGAATGCGATGGAACTCTTAATTAATCATTAATTCTGAGTTTTGAGGTAAATTATTTAAACCTGTTCTCAAAAACCTAAGGATTTGAACTTGTATAAACGAAGAGTAGAATGGTGGTTTCCAGAGGCTGGGGGATGGAGAAAATGGGAAAAGATTGGTCAAAGGGTAGAAACTTTCATTTATAGGATGAATAAGTTCTCAGGATCGAATATAGAGCATGATGACTATAGTTAATAAGAGTGTACGGTATACTTGAAATTTGCTAAGAGAGTAAATCTTAAGTGTTTTCACCAAAAAAAAAAAAAAAAAAAAAAAAAAAAAAAAAAAAGAAAGGGGAAAAAAAAAGAAAGAAAGAAAAAAAAAAACAGAAACCATGGGAATCATTTCACAATGGATACATATATCAAAGCATCACGTTGTATACTTTAAATATATTACAATTTTTCAATTATACCTCAATAAAACTGGGGAAAAAAAACACTAAGGATTTGCAGGATATACCAGGGGCACAGGAAGCCACAAGATAAACATGGTGCACTTATTTCAATTCCCTTAGATTCTTAAGACACAGCAGCTAATAATGATGATGACAAGGATGACAATGACAATGGTGACAACGATGATGAGGACCACGATGACGATGAAATCCCACTTGAGCCCTACGTGAGGCTAGTTTTGGACGCTCCAGGAGCATGTTTACAGTCCTTTGCCTTTGTTGGGTACTCAAGTGAAAATAGTTGGAAAGTATTGGAAAGTACTGGAACGTCTATGCGCCTCAGTTTCCTTATTGATCAGAACAGGCTGGTTGTCAAAATGAAATGAGATAATGGGTTATAACCGCATGGTGGTTGTAGTTAGCGCCTCAGTTTTAAAGAATATTTGTTGGGTCAGTTTGTGACCTATGAACTTAGGGTAAGTTAGGAACCCAGCCCAGAGTCTCAACTTTGTCTTCCGGCCTTAGTACTCCTTAAGACCGCTAGTCCTAAGAGACTCAGTAGAGCTAGAGAGACCTAAAGCGTCTCCCTGCCTGAAAATCTATTTGTGCCGATTTCCACATAAATCAGCATTTGTTATTGTTCAATTTTACCTTTATTTGACTTGCTTTAACAAAAGAGACATAGTAAACATTTTCTAATAATGACTGAAACATTCTTCACTTAGGAAATTATACTGGTTTTGAAAAAAAGTATCTTGCATCATTCTGCTACTTCGTAATAGATTTAAAATGTGCAACATTGTTATTTTGGATTATTTCCTATGAATCCATGTATAAAATCATGCATATAAAAATGTCAATGTGATACTTTTTAAGTTTCTTAATAAAAAAACTCAAACCACAATGTTATTATTGTAGTAAGAAAAATAAATCTCATAATACTTAGTTACACAGTTAAATTCAACTCGAAATTTACATTTTTATAATTTCTCCTCCTGGAAAGCAGCAGGTATGTAAAATTATTACATATTGTGTTTATGCTGCATGCACATAAAAATGAGTAGAAACCCCCGAAAGTAAGCTCTTTGGAACCCAGACTTGATTGCCAGGCTGAATACCCTTGGAAAACAAACTCTCTTTGTCTGAACATATGAAAGGTACCAAAAGAGAGTGAAAACCAGTTTTACTTTTTTTTTTTTTTTTTTTTTAGCTTTTTGTTTTTGTAGGAGAACCAGCAGTGGAAGAAAAGATCACTTCCTCCGTAGACACTTTATGGGTTTCGGATTCTGTAAACTCTGCCATGTAACTTGACCCCAAAGCTAATGAAATCCTGTTAGATTTTCCCTGTCCTCCTTCCTGCTTCCACCTTTTTGATTGTCTCACCTTTTAAAAACTTGATTTGTATTTGTATAGATGTGCGATCCTCCTGTCATTGTTTGGCTTTTTACCCAGGCACTTTTCACCTACATCCCCTCTTTCCCTCATTTGGCAGCCAGTTGGGCTTCTTCCTGCCTTGAATACCACATTCCCTAGTTATTCAAGCTCAGTCATTAGCACCCTGTCCCCCTACTAAAATTATGAATGAAAAGCCTTGTTGTTCTTTACAAATAACTCAGGCTTCCTCAGTCAGTCAAATTCGAATGGAAGTGACTGCCAGACAAAGGGGCGGGATGATGGACAGTCCTCACAGCAAGTCATCAATGCCCACAGGAAGTTTTTAAAGCCACAATATAGGTAGAGAGAGTTGGGCGTTCCCGGAGGACAAGCCTGCAGAAGCGGGCTGGGAGCGGGGTAGTCTTTGTGTCTGTTCGGATCTCAGGAAAAAAAGTGTCCATAAGAGGCAGAGACAACAACAGACAGAGTCAATTTTGCCCTAGCAAGAAGGTAAAAATCCTTCCATGGAGACATCTACCTTGCAGTCATTCTGGTCTGAGCTGACGCACGAAGACAAAAGTGAAGGCACCAACCATTTACTCGGGTTTGAATGCAGCCCGGTGCCGCAGTGGGTTACAGACTCGGAGCTGCGCACCTCCCTGCTGAGAAGTTGCATTGTCTTGGGTCCCTTTTTCACAACAGGGGAAAAGGTAATTGACAGGCTGATTGTTTGGCCGGGACCCCTGCTGTTTTAAAATCCTGGCAGGCCCCAGTCACACGTTGTCAATAATAGCCGTCGGAGGTGCAGAGTCAAGAAGGACTGTTCAGGAAACAGTTTGAGCCCTTCAAGTGGACAAGCCTCAGTGACTTTTCTTGCACTTTGGCCGCCACAAGCAGCTCATTCAAAAATAACCTTAAAGTAATAAATCAAACTTGTTTCCTGAACTATACAAGGAACAGCTGGTTATTTTTCCCCACTTTTTTTTTTCAAAGACAAAAAAAAAGGTTTTTTTTTTTTTTTTTTTTTTTTT